>NC_091231.1:17142662-17305162 GCF_040958095.1 Procambarus clarkii | reverse complement strand
TGTGTCCTGTCTACATGGTCTCCCTCACCCCGGCGTCTCTTGTGTTGTGTGTCCTGCCTACATGGTCTCCCTCACCTCGGCGACTCTTGTGTTGTTTGTCCTGTCTACATGGTCTCCCTCACCCCGGCGTCTCTTGTGTTGTGTGTCCTGCCTACATGGTCTCCCTCACCTCGGCGACTCTTGTGTTGTGTGTCCTGTCTACATGGTCTCCCTCACCTCGGCGACTCTTGTGTTGTTTGTCCTGTCTACATGGTCTCCCTCACCCCGGCGTCTCTTGTGTTGTGTGTCCTGTCTACATGGTCTCCCTCACCTCGGCGACTCTTGTGTTGTGTGTCCTGTCTACATGGTCTCCCTCACCCCGGCGTCTCTTGTGTTGTGTGTGTCCTGTCTACATGGTCTCCCTCACCCCGGCGTCTCTTGTGTTGTGTGTCCTGTCTACATGGTCCCTACACCAGCGCCCACTGACACACCACTCTAGCAGGTGTTCAGTTCACCAATGCACAATGACACACCACTCCAGCAGGTGTTCAGTACACCAGCGCCCACTGACACACCACGCCTGCAGGTGTTCAACAGCGTTCACTCTCAACATGTGCAAACGTACACCAGCGCCTACTGACAAGCCACACCTGCCAGATCATGTAAGATGCTCGTGCAGTATTTTACAGGTGGCCAGCACAACTGATGTCTCATGGATCACAAGCTTACCTGCCAATAAGTTATATCGAAAAAAACTGTCAATATCATATAAAGTACAGGTGTGGCATATGAAATTTGGATTGTGGAAATAATGAAACCGAGGCTCACTCATTGTTTGAGTTTCGTATGCCAATAACCGACTAACCATATCTAAACAGTTATTTGCCAACTACTACTAGAAATGTGGTTTTAGTCAGATAATCAACAATTCCCGTTGTTGATGTAGAAGTCGCTGTTGGGCAATGGGAATATCAATGTATGACGTGCTGCGTGTCGTGTCGATACAACCTCACGGGAGCCCCTTTGTTTACAATACAATGACTCGTGTCCCTGCCTCCTCCCGAGGCCTGCCGAAAATATGGTTCCCAATTTGTCTTTTAAGACAATAGGGAGGTAACATATACTTTTATTGATAATTATTTTAGATCCAGTCACAGTGAACAGTTTTGTAATAATTTTAATCACTAGACTGTTGTTTTAAAGGATACCTGTGGAGCATAAATGTTTTTATGACATGACGTCATAGAAGCGCCCATTCTCTGTTTCTTTTACTGTCTAACTAATGTAACTATTATAACCAGGTTAGCAGGTTATATTGGGCGTTAGAAATGTTAGAATATCAGGATGTTATGTGTCGGATTTCCGACAGCAGCTATTGACACACAACATCTGAAGGTGCTCAGTACATCAGCTTGCACTGACACACCACTCCAGAAGGTGCTCAGTACATCAGCTTGCACTGACACACCACTCCAGAAGGTGCTCAGTACATCAGCGCCCACTGACAAGCCACACCTGCAAGTGTTCACCAGCGCCCACTTACACACCACACCTGCAGGTGTTCAGTACACTTGCGTCCACTGACATACAACACCTGCTGGTATTCACCAGCGCCCACTTACACATGACACCCACAGGTGTTCACCAGAGCTCACTGACACACAACAACAGCAGGTGTTCACAAGAGCCCACTGTCACACATCTGCTGCAGGTGTTTACCAGCGCCCACTGTCACACATCTGCTGCAGGCGTTCATCAGCGCCCACTGACACATCTGCTGCAGGTGTTCACCAGCGCCCACTGACACATCTGTTGCAGGTGTTCGCCAGCGCCCACTGACACATCTGCTGCAGGTGTTCGCCAGCGCCCACTCACAAACAAGACTTGTAAGTGTTAGTAGTAGGGATGGCAGCGTATGAGTAAATATTCATTTTTTTTTTTTAAATATACTCATTTGGAGGTAAAGATTTCTTAAGGGGGAAACTCGTGGCAAAATTTACACATTCCGAGTGAAAGGTTTCTTACGAGGAATTAATTTTTTTCAGAGTTGAGTTTTATGAAAATATTTCCGAGTTCATATGAACATAGAAATTTCTTAAAGAGTTTAAGAACCCCGTAATTTTTTAGAAGACCTCTATTTAGAAAATCTGTTCATAGAAGTTTGTTATGGAAAATAGATATCTTAACAGTAAATGAACAAATCCATAAGGGCCGTGAAGAGGGTTCCAACCTACGTCCGAGAGGATCCCAGACGCTGCCTTAATCGACTAAGCTACGACTCATTTGATGCATCATCAAATCAAATCATTCAATCTACGACTCATTTGTTCATTTGATACATCACCCTATTGTGATTTCTGTGTGAAATCTTACCAGTAAGATTTTGTTTTATATCAATTTACTGCTGTTTCACCGGTAAAATACCAAACTAATTACAGAGACCAGTTGAAAACAGAAAATTTTTCAAAGTTCCAGTTAAAGACAAAAATTGTTCAAAGACTAATAAAAGACCCAAATTTGACAGAGACCATTTTAAGACCAAAATTAGTCAGAGTCTCGTTAAAAGTCAAATATTTGTAGCCTCGTTATATTTCAGCAGTGTCACAGGAATTAAGACTGAATTTTGTCAGCGTTTAATCCAAGCTGAGTTCTTAAAAGCTTTTATGGATATAATTAATCTCTACCAACTTCAGCAGATATTTTTTAAGATTTCTTCCGATACAAGCTATTGGACTCCAGCTCTGTACATTGATAAGTGTAGTTTCGCTACTAATAGTCCAATTTTAGCCCAATTTAAAACACCTTTTGTACCTTTTTTTACTTAAAGTTCATCAAGTTATACTTATTATCTTTGATATAAATGTTTTATTCTTCAACCTTTACCCTAACCTCTGTTTGATCATACTGTATTTATTACGTTTGAACAAATTTGTTGAATATATTATCCTTAACCTAACCTTACAAATATAGTTTTTGTTTCTCCTCTTTGTATATATTTACCCAAATCCACCTTTCCACTTAACCTTTTCACTAAGTGGGACGGATAAGTGAAATGGTGGATATGGGTCAATATATACAAAGAGGAGAAACAAAAACTATATCTGTTAGGCTAGGGTAAGGATAATATATTCAACAAATATGTTCAAATGAAATAAATACAGTCAGATCAAAAAGAGGTTAAGGTAAAGGGTGAAGAATAAAAACATTTATATCAAACATAATATATAAAACTTGATGAACTTTAAGTAAAAAAAGGTACAAAGTGCTTAAACTGACATTCTAACAAATGTTCCCTTTACATGATAACCCTCCCCCCCCCTATTTTAGCCATTATCCCTTATAACGAATAAATGCTTATACATTTAACAAAATCTTTAACAAATAACACTTGAAATTAATAAATGACCATTTGAGAATTAACCCTCGAAACGAACAAATGAATGTGAGACATTGACGAAACATAAATGCTCAGCAGGAACCATATATACTACTGAAAAGATTTTTGACTTTACTGCATTAATTGGTGAAAAATATAGAACTTAACATAGGTTATTGAATAAATGGACTCTATGCTAAGAAAGTATATAAAAGGTGATGTTTCAGAGAAAATAAGATGATAGTTTAAATAAGTTATGTTAAGTTAGGATAGGTCTGGTAAGTTATATAAATTAGGTAATGTCAGGGTAGGTAATTTACATTAGGCAGGAGAGGTTAGGTAGATGAGGGCAGATAAGTTATGTTACGTTTTGTAAGTTATGTTGGTAATTAATGTACATTGGTTAGGTCAGGATGGGTAAGTTATATCAGGTAGGTTAAGTTATGTAAGGTACATTATGTAGAATAGGTGAATAAGGGTAGGTTAGACACAGAAATCACAATAGCGTGATGCATCGTATGAACAAATCCACAAGGGCCGTGACGAAGGTTCGAACCTAAGTCCGAGAGGATCCCAGACACTGCCTTAATCGACTGAGCTACGACATGGTTAAAAGAATTGCAACCGAAAATTTTACTGACCATACTCGGATCCTGCAGCCTCTCCGAGACACAAACCAGGATTTTACACAATTTCCCCATGCACCCGAACTCTGTCAACAAGCCGTTCAAGCTTTTCGCCCTCACTTCATTACACACAGAAATCACAATAGCGTGATGCATCAAATGAACAAATCCACAACGATTCGAGTTAGGTCAGTAGAACTTCCGGTTGCAATTATTTTAACCATGTCGTAACTCAGTCGATTAAGGCAGCGTCTGGGATGCTCTCGGACGTAGGCTCGAACCCTCGTCACGGCCCTTGTGGATTTGTTCAAGGGTAGGTTAGGTTAGGTTAGGATATGGAGGTTACGTTGTGTAAATTATGTTACAAAAAGTTACATAAGGATAGGTTACTATAGGTAAATTAGTTAGCTAGATTTATTAGATAGTAAATTAGAGTTAGTTACCCTTGAAATGAGGTTAGGTTATGTTGTTAGTGTCATCTGTACCGTGCTGGTTATGTTGTCTGCCCCCCATGTAGTAAAGTTACATTAGGTATTCTAAGTTATGTAAGTTAGGTCATGTCAGGTTGGGTAAGTTAGCTCAAATAGGGAGGAATAGGTAAGTAGGACTAGACAAGTTAGGTTAGATTAGGTTATGTAAGTTAAGTCATGTCAGTTTGGGTAAGTTATGTTAGGTAAGTTACATTTAGGTGGAGGAGGTTAGGTAGATGACGGTAGATAAGTTATGTCACGTCATACGTCGTAACGAGCTGTCAACGGCTTGTTGACAGTGCACGAGTGCACGAGTGCACGGGGGAATTGTGTAAAACCCTGGTTTGTGTCTCGGAGAGACTGTGGGGTCTGTATGAGAGCAGTAGCACTCCCGGTTGCAATTCTTATACCATGTCATGGCCAAGTCGATTTAAGCGAGTCTGGGATCATCCTGGATGTAAGTTCGAACCCTCATCACGGCCCTTGTAGATTTGTTCATCTGTTATGTTATGTAAGTTAAGTTATTAAGTTATGCACGGTGGTTAGGTCAGAATGGGTAAGTTAGCTCAGATAGGGATGAATAGGTAAGTTGGACTAGGTAAATTACGTTAAAATAGTCAGGTTATGTCAGGTTATGTAAGTCAAGTAAGTTGGGTTATAGAAGTTACATTATGTAGGAGAGGAATAGGGTAGGATAGGTTAGGTAAGAAAAGTTATGTTGTGTAAGTTATGCTATGAAAAGTTACATTAGGGTAGGTCACTTCAGGTAAAAGTTACATAGATATGGTAAGTTACGTAAGTTAGATCATTTCAGGTTGGGTAAGTTAGCTCAGATTGGGAGGAATATGTAAGTTAGACTAGGTAAGTTTAAGTTAGGTTAGGTTAGGGTAATGCAGGTAAGTCAAGTTAGGTTGGGTTAGGTTAAATTAGATTAGGCTATATAAATTAGGTCAAATCAGGTTGGGTAAGCTATGTTAAGTAAATTACATTAGGAGGAGGAGGTTAGGTTAAGTTAGTATTGAAAGTTAAGTTAAATTAGTATCGTTATGTTATAGAAGTTACATCAGGTAGGGGAGGAATAGGTTAGGTTACGTTAGGTTAGATAGGATGATGCATTGTTGTTCAAAGGACAGTTTTAAGATAAAGTGATTAATAAAATATATTTTAACAGAATAATAAATATACAAAAATGAAAGTTTGATATGAAAAGCTGAACTAATTACTTGAAGAGCCTTTTTTTGTGAAAGAGTTATTATTAAGTTTTGACTGTAAACGCCTTAGTGAAGCTGTCACTTCATAAAAGTTTGTTATTTTATTAATTTTTACTTAAATAGTACGTTTATTAGTACATAAGGTCATGGATAGTAACAAAAGCTGCACATGTTTGGTTTGATATAATACTTAAAGTTGATTGTGACAACATAATGACATGTTTTAATTTACATGTCTTGAAATCTTACCCTTGACTACTTATTTATTGAATGAAGAACAACGTTTGTTACATTTGAGAGCGTTATTTAATGCCTGAGGAGTATTCTTGATGTTTGAAAACTATCTTTGATGACTTAGAAGATAACTTTAATATTTTTGAGATTTTATTTGATGTCTCTGAGAATATCTTTGATGGATCTGAGAATAGCTTTTGATGTCTAACTTTCATGAACAAAGATGTCTTCGTTCATCAAAGTTTCTTTGATGAACGAATGTGACTTGGAAAGTTTCTTTGGTGCACGAAGGTGACTTAGAGAACAAGTTTGATGAACGAATATGTTTTAGAAAGTTTCTCTCATGTCTCAAAGAGTGTGACCTTGATGTTTCTTTGAGTGTCTTTGACGTCTTTGAGCGTGTTATTGACGTCTTGAAGAGTATTTTTGATGTCTCTGAGTATGTCCTTGATGTCTCGAAGAGTGTCTTTGACTATTTTTCTTACTCCATGAAGTATACTGTTAGTTACGAGAGTGCTGAAGGAAGTTATATTTGACTATTTATAGTTGAGGGGAAGAGTAATTTTAGTTAAGAAAGTGTTGATAGAAGTTAAGCTTGACTATTTTTAGTTGAGAAAAGTGTTATTTAAGTTAAGAAACGACAATAAAATTTGATGAAAGTGACTACTTTTAGTTGAGACAAGTGTTATTTTAGTTAAGAAACGACAAGAAAATATGATGAAAGTGACTATTTTTAGTTGATTGGCGAATAATTTTAGTTAAGAAATGATAAACGTGACTATTTTTTAAATTGATTGACGAATACTTTTAGTTAAAAATTATGAACATGACTATTTTTTGTAGTTGTTTGTCGAATATTTTAGTTAAAATATGAAAAGAAAAGAGTGTCTTGGAAATTTCTTTGAGAACAGTGTCTGTAAGAAATATTAATTTGATAAAGACAATTGCATTGACATAGTTGTTTGCAAATAATAAATTTTTTTTGCAGGGATATTCCTGCGCGGGCTCTAAGCCTCTGGCTGGCCCACTAAGTGTTGCTTGTTTCTGTTTTACTTGGGCGGAGTATGAGTACTTATGACTCGTATGGTCGCTTCAGTAAGATTTTGCCATATGTGTTTAACAACTTCTTCTGCTCTGTTGAATGTGTGTTGAAATCTTAATGGGTTTGTAACTGTGCACTGTGTTAGATAATGTTCCAGTGGTCTGTCGGGCATTTCTCCACAGTGCTGACATTTCCTCTCATCTTCCGGAACCTGTAAGCCTATTTCCTATGCACACAGGTATCCAAGCCTGATGCGATGTATGTGTACTTCTGAATAAAGTTGTTGACTGACTGATTGAGTAAATACTTTGCAGTAACTTGTTGAGAATTAGTAATGTTGCGGTTGATAATATTTGACAAAAGAACTAGTTACTGAACGGAAGAAACAAGTGTACATTTGATTTTAAAGAACATGTAAGAGAATCCGATAAACGCAGAGAACATGCGGGGCAATATGAACTTGCAGGGAACAGAAAACATGACTAAGAACACAGAAAATAAGAAGAATGAACAATGAACTTGTGAAGAACATGAAAACATGACAAAGAACACAGAAAACATGTAAGCGATGGTGATGAATCCAGTGAACATAAGGTTAATATGAACTGAACATGCTGTGAACATTTAGCAGAACATGGAGAATATGAAGAAACTGGTGAAAAATTTGAATTGAATGTGCAGAGAACATCAATCGTGAATATAAAAGTTGTACAGAGAACATGGAGAGAATACACAAATACAGTAAGATTATTAGATAATAACTGTACTTTTAAATTCTTGGGAGGGAGGGAGGTTTGGATGAGATGGGGAAGGGGGCGAGATGCGGAGAGTAGGGGTGCGGGGGTTTGTAGGGGGAGGGGGAAGATAAGGGTGTAGGGAGTGAGGGGGAGATAAGGGAGGGGTAAGGTGATGTGATATGACCGTGTGATTTTGACTTCGCTAGTGATTATTTACATAGCTGAGCAAACAATGCATATTGAAGGAATGGATATGTTTGCTTTTGATAAGGTGATTGCTTTTGATAAGGTGGAAGACGAGAGTTGGCGCTCGGTAACTACTTTGATTTATTTCACAGGGGTCTGAAATGTAGCGGGCTTTAAAATCGCAGGGGATTTTGGCTGATAATAATTACCTTACAAGAGCTGGCTAAGGCAGTGAACAAGAGCTAGAGTTCGGTAACTCAATTTTCTTTACTTACTCAGTTACAAGTATGTCTGCTTTAAATTTCGGGATAATTGGCCTGGTTCTAAAGAAGTTGTACAAATGTACTAAGGTGGAGGGCAGGAGCTGGAGCTCGGTAACTAAGTTGTTGTATTGTACTACGTCTGAAATACAGCAGTTTTAAATTTCAGGAAAATTGTTCATGTATTAACGAAGATAGGACAGGGGGTTAAAGCGGGGACAGGAGATCGCTAATTGTTTGGATTTATTGTACTACTTCTGAAACTTTTTTAAATTGGGCAATTAGTAGCGAAACTACACTTATAGTTAATAGGGCTGGGGGTCCAACAGCTAGTATCTGATGAACTATTAACAAATATCTGCTCAAGTTGGTATAGTTTAATTATATCCATAAGAACTTTCAAGAACTCGCCAAAGATTAAACGCTGACAAAATTCAGTGTTAATTCCTGTGACACTGCTGAAATAAATTGAGATTAGAAATATTTGACCTTGAATGAGACTCTGAAAATATCTGAACTTAAACGAAACTGACCAATATTGGTCTTAAAATGGTCTAAGTCAAATTTAAGTCTTTTACTAGGCCTTGAATACTCTTGGTCTCCAACTGGAACCTTGTTAAATTTTGTCTTCAACTGGTCTCTGAAATTATTTTGGTCTTTTACCGGTAAAACAGCAGTAACTGTATATAATACAAAAACCTACTGCTAAGATCTCTAATTTCCATTACAAACTTCTATGAACATATTCACTGAAAAATGGTCTTTTTAATAATTTCGGTCTTAAACTCTTTAAAGAACTTCGATGATCATATGAACTCTGAAATATTTTCATAAAACGAAACTGAACAAAATTTGAATTTCCTCATAAGAAACCTTTAACTCCGCATGAGTAAATTTCGAAAAAAAATACGCTGCCATCTAACCTACTAACACCTGCAAGTGTTGCGTGTCAGTGGGCGGTGGTGAACACCTGCAGATGCTGCTTTGTGTCTGGTGAACACATGGAAGTGTTCACCGACACCCAAAACATGCAGGTGTTCACCAGCGTCAACTTACACACAACACCTGCAGGTGTTCACCAGCACCCACTTACACACAACACCTGCAGGTGTTCACCAGCGTCAACTTACACACAACACCTGCAGGTGTTCACCAGCGTCAACTTACACACAACACCTGCAGGTGTTCACCAGCGCCCACTTACACACAACACCTGCAGGTGTTCACCAGCGCCCACTGAACCCTACACCTGCAGGTGTTCACCAGCGCCCACTGAACCCCACACCTGCAGGTGTTCACCAGCGCCCACTTACACACAACACCTGCAGGTGTTCACCAGCGCCCACTTACACACAACACCTGCAGGTGTTCACCAGCGTCAACTTACACACAACACCTGCAGGTGTTCACCAGCGCCCACTTACACACAACACCTGCAGGTGTTCACCAGCGTCAACTTACACACAACACCTGCAGGTGTTCACCAGCGTCAACTTACACACAACACCTGCAGGTGTTCACCAGCGCCCACTTACACACAACACCTGCAGGTGTTCACCAGCGTCAACTTACACACAACACCTGCAGGTGTTCACCAGATTCAACTTACACACAACACCTGCAGGTGTTCACCAGCGCCCACTTACACACAACACCTGCAGGTGTTCACCAGCGTCAACTTACACACAACACCTGCAGGTGTTCACCAGCGTCAACTTACACACAACACCTGCAGGTGTTAACCAGCGTCAACTTACACACAACACCTGCAGGTGTTCACCAGCGCCGACTGAACCCTACACCTGCAGGTGTTCACCAGCGCCCACTGAACCCCACACCTGCAGGTGTTCACCAGCGCCCACTTACACACAACACCTGCAGGTGTTCACCAGCGCCCACTGACACCCTACACCTGCAGGTGTTCACCAGCGCCCACTTACACACAACACCTGCAGGTGTTCACCAGCGTCAACTTACACACAACACCTGCAGGTGTTCACCAGATTCAACTTACACACAACACCTGCAGGTGTTCACCAGCGTCAACTTACACACAACACCTGCAGGTGTTCACCAGCGTCAACTTACACACAACACCTGCAGGTGTTCACCAGCGTCAACTTACACACAACACCTGCAGGTGTTCACCAGCGTCAACTTACACACAACACCTGCAGGTGTTCACCAGCGCCCACTTACACACAACACCTGCAGGTGTTCACCAGCGCCCACTGACACCCTACACCTGCAGGTGTTCACCAGCGCCCACTTACACACAACACCTGCAGGTGTTCACCAGATTCAACTTACACACAACACCTGCAGGTGTTCACCAGCGTCAACTTACACACAACACCTGCAGGTGTTCACCAGCGTCAACTTACACACAACACCTGCAGGTGTTCACCAGCACCCACTTACACACAACACCTGCAGGTGTTCACCAGCGTCAACTTACACACAACACCTGCAGGTGTTCACCAGCGTCAACTTACACACAACACCTGCAGGTGTTCACCAGCGCCCACTTACACACAACACCTGCAGGTGTTCACCAGCGCCCACTGACACCCTACACCTGCAGGTGTTCACCAGCGCCCACTTACACACAACACCTGCAGGTGTTCATCAGCGCCCACTTACACACAACACCTGCAGGTGTTCACCAGCGCCCACTGACACCCTACACCTGCAGGTGTTCACCAGCGTCAACTAACACACCACACCTGCATGTGTTCACCAGCACCCACTGACACCCCACACCTGCAGGTGTTCACCAGCACCCACTGACACCCTACCCCTGCAGGTGTTCACCAGCACCCACTGACACCCTACACCTACAGGTGTTCACCAGCACCCACTGACACCCTACACCTGCAGGTGTTCACCAGCACCCACTGACACCCTACACCTGCAGGTGTTCACCGGCGCCCACTGACACCCTACACCTGCAGGTGTTCACCAGCGCCCACTGACACCCTACACCTGCAGGTGTTCACCAGCGCCCACTTACACACAACACCTGCAGGTGTTAACACTGCACAAGTGGCGTGATACAGATGCCTGGTGCGGCGGACGAGGGTAATGGCTTGTGTGAGTATTATAAATGACTCCTTTAATATGTTCAGGGAAAGTTTATTGTGGTCAGCTGCTGGTTATGTTGTGTCTGTGTCACCTGTACCGTGCAGGTTATGTTGTCTGTGTCATCTGTACCGTGCAGGTTATGTTGTGTGTGTCATCTGTACCGTGCAGGTTATGTTGTGTGTGTCATCTGTACCGTGCAGGTTATGTTGTGTGTGTCATCTGTACCGTGCAGGTTATGTTGTCTGTGTCATCTGTACCGTGCAGGTTATGTTGTCTGTGTCATCTGTACCGTGCAGGTTATGTTGTCTGTGTCATCTGTACCGTGCAGGTTATGTTTTCTGTGTCATCTGTACCGTGCAGGTTATGTTGTCTGTGTCATCTGTACCGTGCAGGTTATGTTGTCTGTGTCACCTGTACCGTGCAGGTTATGTTGTCTGTGTCACCTGTACCGTGCTGGTTATGTTGTCTGTGTCATCTGTACCGTGCAGGTTATGTTGTCTGTGTCATCTGTACCGTGCAGGTTATGTTGTCTGTGTCATCTGTACCGTGCTGGTTATGTTGTCTGTGTCATCTGTACCGTGCAGGTTATGTTGTCTGTGTCATCTGTACCGTGCTGGTTATGTTGTCTGTGTCGTCTGTACCGTGCAGGTTATGTTGTCTGTGTCATCTGTACCGTGCAGGTTATGTTGTCTGTGTCATCTGTACCGTGCAGGTTATGTTGTCTGTGTCATCTGTACCGTGCTGGTTATGTTGTCTGTGTCATCTGTACCGTGCAGGTTATGTTGTCTGTGTCATCTGTACCGTGCAGGTTATGTTGTCTGTGTCATCTGTACCGTGCAGGTTATGTTGTCTGTGTCATCTGTACCGTGCAGGTTATGTGGTCTGTGTCATCTGTACCGTGCTGTAGTGTTGGTTATGTTGTCTGTGTCATCTGTACCGTGCAGGTTATGTGGTCTGTGTCATCTGTACCGTGCTGTAGTGTTGGTTATGTTGTCTGTACTTACCTAATTGCCTAATTATTCTAACCTAATTGTGCTTGCAGGGGTTGAGCTCTGGCTATATGGTCCCGCCTCTCAACCGTCAATCAACAGGTGTACAGGTTCCTCAGCCTATTGGGCTCTATCATATCTACACTTGAAACTGTGTATGGAGAAAGCCTCCACCACATCTGTCAGAAAATCCGACACCATTTAATAATATCATACAGGCAGATAATATTGCTGTGTTGTATAAACAAGTTAACCCATAGAAAATGTAACTTGTAGTGGAATTTCCGTCTATAGAAAACGAGATATCATTACCACATACTATTATAAATTCACCACCTATTATGGTGGGAATTATTCTTAAATACATTAGTCTTTGGACTTTACCATCATAAAAACATCTCATATAAATTAACTTAATTATCAGAATTAAAATAGAGTAAATGTGACCCTTCTATCACTTACTGTCATCTGGACAATGTAGGCCAGTAGCGTCAGTGAGGAGGGAGTGGTCAGCCATTGTTATTCTTAGACCACAGAGGCGCACGGGAGCAAATGCGGCTCCTGTTAATTTCTCTTGGATGAAGTGTTATGGAAACCAAAGGTGTACCATTATCAACACGCTGTCAACAAATACAAGCTAAGTGTTCTGCCGAAACCCATTTATCTAATCATTTTTTACCATTAATGTCAGTAGATAGGGTGAGCCGGTTAGAATACGAAATCGCCTCATACTAAAGGTAATTAAGCCTAGGTTTTTATGGTTCAATGTACAGTATTTTCTCTGATATAGCTGTCATATATTAGGATTCTGGCTTCATAGCTAGCGCCCTTTTGACAGGTCAAGACGAGGAAGCATGCTTTGTGTACCAGTTACTGGGTGATGGAAGCTACCTCAAAGAGGATAATTTGGTGTCAACATCCTGGTTATACCTGGTGGACTAAGGCCTGCTGTACAATAAGATAAGGAACCTCTTCAATGTACACTAATGTGTAGTTAATACTGTAGTTTGATTGGCTGCATATATATAAATTTAATATAAACCCCCCCTGATGTGCAGTAGATCGATTTGTGAGATTATTGCAGAAATACAGTCCACTTAACATCATACAAATTGCTATCGAAATATATAAATTAACGTAAATATAAATTCTATATAAATTCATATAAATTAAATAAATATAAATCTCACAGGTTGGTTTCCACATTATTTGGTCATCTTCGAACCGGATGGCAGATTATTGGTCCTATGAACCCACATTATTGGTCATCTGCGAGTCGGATGACAGATTATTTGGTAATCTTAGTACCGGATGAACCAGTTAACCAGTGGATTCATTAAATATACTAGTGCAGTGTGATTTATACAAAGCCAGCAGTCAAAGACGGCGGCGTTGCCTCGTGCGAGCTCAGGAGCCCCCCCTCAGTTCAGTTCAGCCTCATCAGCGGTTTCAGGGACACCCACAGATATTTGGTGGCGTGTTACTTCGTGAAATGACAGCGCTAATATTGAAGCCAGCCAAATTAGTGGCTGTGTCTTCGCGAGATTGTTCACGGATTTCGTGGTGTTAAATTTCGTGAGAGATTATCCACGAATTTTGTGGAGTTTATTTCGCGAGGTCACTAATAATATTTAATACTTCTTGATAATATTAGAAGTTTTATAGAGGCTATTATCAATAATTGTGTATATTATTTCTCTAAAATAGAGAATTATTTAATATATATTGCACTAGTGTTCACAATATAATATTTACTAATTGCCAACCCACAACAGGGTAGGATATTACCATTGACTAGTTGAACTATTATTGTTCATCCTAGTCCCTAGTCTAGTTGTACTATATTAAACAACCCAGCACCATTAATGAATGGTGCAGACCCTATTTTGGGTGTAAATTTTACCAACTCGAGTTGAGTTGTGTATATATAATAATTTACTTATGATCATTACACCTTTGAGTGATTAATTAGTGTCTATACCATCCTAGGGTGATATAGAAGTGCTAACCTAAAGGTACTTCCATGACACTGGTTTATCACTCAAATCATTAGTGTGTATGATTGTATATATATAATGTGTATTAATTTTAAGTGCTAACCTCTAGTAGAGGTAGGATTACAGCCTAGCGAGTGCAGAAATTTTACCCTAGGCTACCATCAGTGCTTGTTCAGTATTATGAGCGATCAAGTACAAGTCCCACAAGGCTTCACCAACTAGCCAGTATGGATAATGCAGGGAGAATGAAAAGAACCCTTGCAGGTCTTAAAGGCCAATTAACAAGACAGATCAAGAAATGTGAAGATTTGTCACAACAATCTCAAGTTGATTATGCTGACCTGGAAAGCTATTATCAAGCAGCTGCAGGTAAATTTGAGCAAATCAAATGCCAAATAGCAACATATGTGGCTGAACTTGCCAACACCAATTTATCAGAAACAGAAATAGACGACATTATGGTTGATCTAGCGAATTATGAAGATCACACTCAGGCCACGTTACAGCCTTATGTCAAATTAATTGCCCAGAACAAGGCAACAACAACAACAACAGTTGCATCTAATACGAGTCAAGCAGAAGCTCGACTCCCTCCAATTAATTTACCCACTTTCTCAGGAAAAGATGAGGAAGATTGGGACGAATTTTGGATCAAATTCGTTGACCTTGTGGACTCAAAACAATCTTTACCAAAGAGTAGTAAATTCTCTTATTTGCAAGGCCAATTATCAGGTGAGGCTAAAACAGTAGTATCCCATCTGAGATTAACTAATGACGGCTATGATCTGGCAGTAAAACTCCTCAAGGATAATTATGCTGATCCAGAAGTAAGAACATCACATTTAGTTCGTGAGCTGTTGCATTTACCCCCACCGGAGGCTTCAGCTGATTCACTCCAAGTCTTCAAGCTGGAGGTAGAATCGTTGATCAAAGCCCTCAGCCTCACAGCAGATACAAACGGGGTTGAGTGGGTCTTGAAAATAATTGTCCAGGAGAAAATACCTAGGGACATATTGAGACAAATGAGTGCTCATTACAATAAAAGTATCTTATCCATGAATGAAATATCTGAGGGTTTAAAGTCAGTAGTTCATCTATTACGAACACATGACAAATTAAAACCACCAAGTAAACCCTCAGAAACCAATAATAGTAAACCACAGAGTACCAAAGGTACTCCAAATCAATCTAGACAATATAATTCAACACCAAAGTGGAACAGTAGCAGTGTGGGCGTATATGCAGTGGGACCCTCCAAGCCTATAGTTACTGTGTTACCCAAGAACATGACACCAAAGGGTACTGGAAGCTATGGAACATGTTTGTTCTGAAATGAGAAACATTCAATGTACCACTGCCCTAATTTTCCTGATAGTGACGCCCGTGTTGAGCGACTCAAAGATTTGCAACATTGCATGAGGTGTCTCAGGAAACATAACATCAATGACTGTGATACCCAATTACACACCTGTAATAGGTGTAACAAAGGTCAGCACCATGCAGCATAGTGCAGAGACACCAAAACAACGTCTCCAAACCCCAAGGTGGAAGATAGCATTCCCACCACAGTACAGTACTGCAAGGTGCAACAAACAAAGAGTGTCCAATCGGCAAAGTCTAAAGGTAATACGACTTTGCCTACTGCCCAAATTACCATCCAGAATAAGAGGGCCAAGGTCCATACCCGTGGGTTGTTTGACCAAGGATCCCAGAGAACATATGTCACTAAAAAGTTGGCAGATGAACTACAATTAAGGCCTGTAGCCCAGATGTCATTCAATATCTCAGGGTTTGTAACATATGCAGGACCTCAAGTCTACCAGGTGGTACAACCATCAGTACGTTTAGGCAGGTACGTCTGTAGAGTACAAGCCATTGTGGTGGACAAAATACCAGTAGACCTACAAGTTCAAGGTCTGAGAGCAACAGCCAAATTCCTGAGAAATAGAGGAATAAAATTGGCAGATAATATTAAGTCTGATCACCTCACCGACTTCGGTCTCCTTGTTGGGACAGACTATTGCCATCGATTCATCGGTAGCCCTACTAAATATCAGGGCATAACCATGTTAAATTCTGCAGGAGGTAAATTACTCTCAGGCCCAGTATCAAGCCTGAGGAGACCTATGGCTGCAGATAAACAATACTAGTAGAAATCTAAATTTGTCAGCTGATTATATTTCTCCAGTAGCATTATACTAAGGAGATTACAGCTGACTATACCAACAGAGGTTGATGTTAGTATCATCATTTAAAGCTGAAGATGAGTTCATGAGGCCTCAGTGGCAAATCAGTGAACAGTAGCCTAAACAGCTACAAGTCACTGCGACCAATGTCACTGAACCCACTGCAGTCTCAGAACCATACTTGACTTTAATGATGAGCTATTCAATCTTCTGAATCAATTAACTAAATTAAACCCCAATAAATCTGATGACTGATTTGATACATTTATTATTTAATCAAGATGTATTCCATGGGCCTCAGTGTTTATATATCAGTGACCAGTTAAATGAACAAACTTCAAGTTATATCGAATGTCACTTATCTCACTGCAGTCCCTGAATCATACTTGACTGTAGTACTTGATCACATTCAGTCTACTGGGTTAAATAATATGTAATTAGGCTTGAATTTTAGCCTTTCAAGAGTTAACAGGGAAATGAAATCGCATTAGACTTCTAACCCCTGCAACTCTAGTATGGGACATCCGTCCTGTACGAATAGACGCACAAATGTGTGAGTACTAACTACTAACATCAAATTAATCTAATAATTCGAAGGAGGAGTATCGGTGTTCGTGTGTTCTAAATAGGACTTCGACCCGTGAGCAGCCCCCGGGGAATTATGTCGGAAAATCCGACACCATTTAATAATATCATACAGGCAGATAATATTGCTGTGTTGTATAAACAAGTTTACCCATAGAAAATGTAACTTGTAGTGGAATTTCCGTCTATAGAAAACGGGATATCATTACCACATACTATTATAAATTCACCACCTATTATAGTGGGAATTATTCTTAAATACATTAGTCTTTGGACTTTACCATCATAAAAACATCTCATATAAATTAACTTAATTATCAGAATTAAAATAGAGTAAATGTGACCCTTCTATCACTTACTGTCATCTGGACAATGTAGGCCAGTAGCGTCAGTGAGGAGGGAGTGGTCAACCATTGTTATTCTTAGACCACAGAGGCGCACGGGAGCAAATGTGGCTCCTGTTAATTTCTCTTGGACGAAGTGTTATGGAAACCAAAGGTGTACCATTATCAACACGCTGTCAACAAATACAAGCTAAGTGTTCTGCCGAAACCCATTTATCTAATCATTTTTGGTCATTAATGTCAGTAGATAGGGTGAGCCGGTTAGAATACGAAATCGCCTCGTACTAAAGGTAATTAAGCCTAGGTCTTTATGGTTCAATGTACAGTGTTTTCTCTGATATAGCTGTCATATATTAGGATTCTGGCTTCATAGCTAGCGCCCTTTTGACAGGTCAAGACGAGGAAGCATGATTTGTGTACCAGTTACTGGGTGATGGAAGCTACCTCAAAGAGGATAATTTGGTGTCTTCATCCTGGTTATACCTGGTGGACTAAGGCCTGCTGTACAATAAGATAAGGAACCTCTTCAATGTACACTAATGTGTAGTTAATACTGTAGTTTGATTGGCTGCATATATATAAATTTAATATAAACCCCCCCTGATGTGCAGTGGATCGATTTGTGAGATTATTGCAGAAATACAGTCCACTTAACATCATACAAATTGCTATCGAAATATATAAATTAACATAAATATAAATTCTATATAAATTCATATAAATTAAATAAATATAAATCTCACAGGTTGGTTCCCACAACATCACTTCCTAATGCATTCCATTTGTCTACTACTCTGACACTGAAAAAATTCTTTCTGACGTCTTTATGGCTCATTTGGGCACTCAATTTCCACCTGTGTCCCCTAGTGCGTGTGCCCCCTTGTGTTATCTACCCTATCAATTCTTCTGAGAATCTTGTATGTGGTGATCATGTCCCCTCTAACTCTTGTGTCTCCGAGTGTTGTGAGGTTTAATTCCCGTAGTTTCTCCTCGTAGCTCATATCCCTCAGTTCTGGTACTAGTTTGGTGGCAAATCTTTGAACCTTTTCCAGTTTAGTCTTATGCTTGACTAGATATGGACTCCATGCTGGAGCCGCATACTCCAGGATTGGTCTGATATATGTGGTATATAATGTTCTGAAAGATTCCTTACACAAGTTTCTAAAGGCCGTTCTTATGTTAGCCAACCTGGCATATGCCGCTGATGTTATCCTTCTGATATGAATTTCAGGGGACAGGTTTGGCGTGATGTCAACCCCCAGGTCTTTCTCTCTCTCTGACTCTTGCAGGATTTCATCTCCCAAATGATACCTTGTATCTAGTCTCCTGCTCCCTACACCTATCTTCATTACATTACATTTGCTTGGGGTTAAGCTCTAACAACCGTTTGTTCGACCATTCCTGCAGCTTGTCCAGGTTTTCATGAAGGCTCACGCTGTAATCCTCTATCTTAATTAATCCTTCTCATAATTTTGGTCTTCAAACATTGAGAGGAATGAGTCTATACCCTCTGAGAGATCATTTACATATATCAGAAACAGGATAGGTCCGAGTACAGAGCCCTGTGGGACTCCACTGGTGACTTCACGCCAATCTGAGGTCTCACCCCTAACTGTAACTCTCTGCTTCCTATTGCTTAGGTACTCCCTTATCCACTGGAGCGCCCTACCTGTTACTCCTGCCTGTTTCTACAACTTATGCATCAGTCTTTTATGGGGTACTGTGTCAAAGGCTTTCCGACAGTCCAAAAAAATGCAATCCGCCCATCCTTCTCTTTCTTGCTTAATATTTGTCACCTGATCATAGAATTCTATTAAGCCTGTAAGGCAAGATTTACCCTCCCTGAACCCATGTTGATAGGTTGTCACGAAGTCCCTTCTCTCCAGATGTGTTACTAGGTTTTTTCTCATGATCTTCTCCAATACCTTGCATGGTATAAAAGTTAAGGACTATAGTTCAGTGCCTCTTGTCTGTCGCCCTTTTTGTATATTGGGACTACATTAGCCGTCTTCCATATTTCTGGTAGGTCTCCCGTTTCCAGTGACCTACTATACACTATGTAGAGTGGCAAACAAAGTGCTCCTGCACACTCTTTCAATACACATGGTGAGATTCCGTCCGGCCCAACAGCCTTTCTCCCGTCCAGCACCAATAGGTGCCTCTTGACCTCATCTTATGTAATTTCGAACCCTTCCAAGGTCGCCTGGTTTGCTGCCACCTCTCCTAGCGCCGTGACCTCTCCTTGTTCTATTGTAAAGACCTCCTGGAACCTTTTGTTGAGTTCTTCACACACCTCTTTGTCATTCTCTGTGTACCTGTCCTCACCCATTCTAAGTTTCATCACCTGTTCCTTCACTGTTGTCTTCCTCCTGATGTGATTGTGTAGTAGCTTTGGTTCGGTCTTGGCTTTATTAGCTATATCATTTTCATACCTTTCCTCAGCTGCTCTTCTCACACTAACATACTTGTTCCTGGTTCTCTGGTATCTCTCTCAACTTTCTGGTGTTCTGTTATTACAGAAGTTCCTCCATGCCCTTTTGTTCAGCTCCTTTGCTTTCATACATTCCCTATTAAACCACGGATTCCTCTTTCGATTCTCGGTTTGTTCCTGTCAGCCGGGATAAACCTGTTTACCGCCTCCTGACACTTTTGGGTGACATAGTCCATCATGTCTTGTATGGACTTAGTTCTGAGTTCTGTGTCCCATGGTATATCCCTTAGGAATTTATTCATCTCCTCATAGTTTCCCTTTCGGTACGCCAGCCCTTTGTTTCCCTTTGTTTTTGTTGTTCTTTTTTGGGGGTGATAATTCCTAGCTCAACCAGGTACTCAAAGCTCAATACACTATGATCACTCATTCCCAAGTTGACTTCCAACTTAACTTCCCTTATATCCGACTCATTTAGGGTAAATATCAGATCAAGCAAAGCTGGTTCATCCTCTCCTCTCATTCTTGTCGGTCCCTTGACGTGTTGACTTAGAAAGTTGCTTGTTGCCACTTCCAGCAGCTTAGCTCTCCATGTGTCTGGTCCTCCATGTGGGTCTCTGTTCTGCCAATCTATCTTCCCGTGGTTGAAATCTCCCATGATTAGTAGTCTGGATCCATTCCTGCTAGCCACAGAAGCTGCTCTCTTTATTATATTGATGGTGGCCAAGTTGTTTCTATCATATTACTGTCTGGGTCTTCTGGCGTTTGGTAGGGGTTATATATGACTACTACTATGATTTTCTGTCCTCCAGTTGTTATGGTGCCTGATATGTAGTCTCTGAAACCTTCACAGCTCTGATTAACCATCTCTTCAAAACTCCAACCTTTTCTTATGAGCAAAGCTACACCACCTCCTCCTCTCCTTTCTCTCACTTTCCTCACTACATAGTAGTCCTGTGGAAACACTGCATTTATTATGGTTTTCGTTAGCTTTGTTTCTGTGAGTGCTATTATGTCTGGTTTTCTTCCAGTGCCCATTCTCCGAGTTCACTTGTTTTATTTGTAATCCCATCTATGTTAGTGTACATTGCCTTGAAGCTCACTTTCTTCTGTTCATTTCCTTGTTCCCTTCTTGGTGAGAATTCTGCTGGTGGGGAAAGCTGTTCCCTGGGTGTGAAGATCTGTGAGGTGGTTTGCAGGGTCTCAGAGGATTTTGGGGTCGGGGTGGGGGTTCGAGGGAAGGGTGGACAGGTGTCTGTGTCATCTGTACTGTGCTGTATTGCTGGTTATGTTGTCTGTGTCATCTGTACCGTTCTGTAGTGCTGGTGTTGAAGCTGTGAAGCTGTGAATATAGAGGGAGGAAATAAGAGTGTGGTAGTGGATATACCCATCAAAGTATGACGTTGCCCGGGACTGTCAGGAAGTTCAGGTGTGTAAAAGTGCCCGTGATACGATCAGAGTATAGTTGCAACTACTCTAAGTACTGCCTCGCCCTGTCGGCAGGTGTTTCTCTATGACTGTAGGAGAACTGGAGAAGCAGCGTCTTGTTTAATTCTTGACCCCGTACTGTATATGATGACCAAACCACAACTCAGATGATGGAGAAGAGACGACGTTCCGGTCCGTCTTGGACCGAAACATTATCACTCGACATGATAATGGTCCAAAACGAACCAAAACGTTGTCGCTTGTTCATCTTCTGAGTAGTGGTCTAGACATCATTACTTCAGCCACGTTATTTTGACTCCACGCTGTATGTTCACGTGTTTTAAATCTACACTCATATATATATATATATCTAGCATGTGTAAGTGTAGCCTATATGGAAAACCCCTGTCTTCTCAAGCACGCTATCGTTAAATATCAATCACCTCAATCAGCAGTTCACCTTGTATTAGAACCCATATAGGCTCTGAGAATTTCCTGAGAGGTTCTGGCAGTAATGTTCGAAGCTTGAGGTGCTGTGGACCTCCAAGTATGCCCAGAACCTTTTCTACATCTTGCTGCTCCGGTCTACGATGGGCAGCGTGTTCAAGCCAAGGAACAGAGTAGCAGGTAGGCTAAGCTTACTGTTTTGTACTTGGCGAGGACTACGAAACAAATACACTCAGGTTTTATATTCCCCAAGGGTGCTGGTGCCTTGCCGTGGAGAGGGGAGGGGGGGGCTTTTGTGTACTGCCCTTGGCGGGTGCTAGTGCCTTGACGTGGTGAGGGGGCTGTTGTGTACTGTGCCTGGTGGGTACTTGTAATGGTTGGTTGCACAGACCTAGCCTCTCCTCTTCTCCCCTTCTCCTCTTCTCCCTTTCTCCCTTCTCCCATTCTCTCCCTCTCCCATTCCCCTCGTTTATCTTTCCCTTCCTAGTTCATTCTCCCCCCTCCCCCGTTGCCTCAGCTTTCCTTCTCCTTCCCACTCCCCTCTTGTCCAGCTGGCCCTCAACGGTCATAAAACGGTGGAGTCAAGTGTCCTTAGGAGAGTGAGACCATCGCAGGCCAT
Source organism: Procambarus clarkii (assembly GCF_040958095.1). Classification (NCBI taxonomy): domain Eukaryota; kingdom Metazoa; phylum Arthropoda; class Malacostraca; order Decapoda; family Cambaridae; genus Procambarus; species Procambarus clarkii. The sequence continues at coordinate 17,282,934 of NC_091231.1, read as the reverse complement.
CGTCCCACTCTTCCCCAATCATCTTCCCAAATCCTCCTTCCAATCCTCCTTCCCAGCCGTTCCCCCTCTCTCTCCTGTCTCCTCTATAGAGATTGACAAATTGAGGGGCAATAAACTCAGCCGGTGCCATATACATACACTACTCCGGGTTTCGTTGAAGTAAGCATGGGAACGAATGATAAATATATCGAGGGAAACATACTCTTCAGGACATGCCTACAACCTATCCTGGAGCTCGATTGGTGGAAATCCAGGGAGGCCTATTGGGCGGAGCTAGAAATGGCACTGGTTGGCTGGACCAAGGCCTAGAGCTGGAGTTTTGAAGTCATTGGTTCAAGACTTGGAGAGGCAGGGTTTATTGGGCCTAGGGAGTAGGGGATCGAGCTTTCCTCCTCTGGTAAGCTTGTGAAGTAAATTTTAGTCAGGGAGTCATGGGAGTTTTTGGGGTGGGAACTCGGTCAGGCATCAAGGGCATGGGGGGAGAGCCATTCAACATCTGTGGCCAGTGATTGCAGGAATAAGGTAATGTGGGTAATGTGTTTTGTTACATCAGTGAGACACCCTTGCCTCGTAGGACTTAATTACAGCTAAGATATAAATAAACGTGTCTTTTGTTAAATAGAGTACTTATTAATGTATTTTGGTGTTTTAGATATTTTCCCTCCCCCTTTTATTAATGCTGAGTCGTTAGATGTTGTGTTTAAATACTGTATTGGAAGTCCCTGTATCTTCTGTAAGTAATGTAAAGTGTTCTATACTTAATTCCCAAGCATTATTGCCAACATTCCTACGATCTTCAAGTTTCATAATTATTGATTTCTGCTCTTCCTGGGAGATCAGTAGTGCAGGCGCATTATGGTTTCAGGAAGGTGGTCGCAGCCGTATGTTGACATATTATTCATTATTTAAATTCCATAACCCTTTATTTGTAGCTTTCCCCTCATTTAATATGTATGCACATGACTGTAAAACTGCCGCCCAGTTGGGTGAGTGTACAGCAAGACTAGTAACTGTGTGACCCACTAAAGATGTAAAGTGCCTTGTATAGTGACTGTTGTGAGCCTCTTGTTGAATCACCTGTGATACAAAAGATTATTGATGAGTGTATTTGTGTTGGTGATTAAATATGCATGTGTATGTATATATATGTATATGTGTGTAAGTCACGAAGATATACAAGTAATTAAAAATGTGACAATGTCAGACCAGGAAGAAAAATTTAAACAGGAATTTCCTTAATTACTTTCGTATATTAATACATCTTCAGGAGTGATTTTACAGGTCGAGTACTGGACATAAATAGGCAGGAAAGAATGGTGAAGTGAGGTGAGGTACAATGAAAAATGAATGGGAATTAGGTGGACACAAATATGAGCCGCAGAAGCAATGCTGAAGGCCTATTGGCCCATACGATGCAGCTCCAATCCACACACACCAACAGGCCCACGCATGGATTATAATAGCACAAGATTGTAAATATTTACAATGAATTAGTGAGACAAATGTGTTCCAATGATCCTACTCAAATCGCCCTTTAATTGTTCTATCAAAAATGGATCTAAGTTATATAAACCACTGCTATTGTTCAAATTACTTTCTTTTGTAATATGTATCAAAGCAGATTCAATTATGATTCTGGTATAGGTGCTTTTACAATTCGTTATTGAAGAAGCCATCTCCCAATCAATTTGGTGAGCATCTTCTGACAGATGAACAAACAAAGCATTAGACAATTGGCCATGTCTTACAGAGTATTTATGTTGCGAAATTCTACATTTCAAATCTTTAGATGTTAGCCCAATATAGAACTTATTACAGTCTTTACAAGGTATTTTATAACTGACACAATTATCACTACGAGGGCTGTTCCTAACTATTATAATCCATGTGTGGGGCCTGTTGATGTGTATGGATAGGAGCTGCATCGTACGGGCCAATTGGCCTTCAGCATTGCTTGTGCGGCTCATATTTGTGTCCAACTAATTCCTATTAATTTGTTATTGTACCTCACCTCACTCCACCATTCTCTCCAGCCTATTTATGTCCAATACTTGACCTGTAAAATCACTCCTTCTGAAGATGTATTAATATTCGAAAGTACTTAAGAAAATTCTTGTTTCAATTTTCCTCCGTGGTCTGACACTGTCATATATGTATATGTATATATTTATATGTACATGTATGTATGAGTATGTGTACATGTATATATAACATTAATAATTGTGTAATTAGCGTCAAAAGATTGTTATTTACTTAGCTAAACGAACTAGAGGAGTGCAGTTCCTAAACCGATTATGTGCCTCTGTAATCCTTTACACCACCGCCCACAGGATGGGCATGGGGTGCATAATAAAGAAAGAAATTGAAGTGAATTGAAATATTTCAGTTTAAAAGTTAGCTGGGAGCTCAGTGAGGATCACAGGGAGTTTGCAAGCAGTGTTAAGCTGGGGTTTATATGAGTAAGTAAGGGGAGTTGCAGTGTGGAGGTGTTACATACTGATGCCTTGACGTGGTGAGGGGGCTGTTGTGTACTACGCTTGGACGGGTGCTGGTACCTTGACGTGGTGAGGGGGCTGTTGTGTACTACCCTTGGACGGGTGCTGGTACCTTGACGTGGTGAGGGGGCTGTTGTGTACTACGCTTGGACGGGTGCTGGTACCTTGACGTGGTGAGGGGGCTGTTGTGTACTACGCTTGGACGGGTGCTGGTACCTTGACGTGGCGAGGGGGCTGTTGTGCACTGCCCTTGTTTCTCCTGAGACGTCCTGTATGCTAGTGCCCCTTGTCTTAGTACCCCCACAGACTGTTGTGTAGTGGAACACCAGTCCCTCGAGTTTGCTCTGCCTGGAAGATCGGCTTCACCCTCTTCCAAGGAGCCTTCTTTGCTGGTTATGTGAGGTCAGTGACATCGATCTGACCTCGACTCCCACCCTGACAACTCTTGTATACAGACAAAGAGTTAAAATCCCTTCAAACCTTGCAAAATAAACTTATGCGACTGTGAAATTTGGCTGTGGATCTAGTTAAGTTCCCTTTAAACAGCAACACAGGTGGCCCTTTGATGGGCACCAGATGTGAGGAGTCCTCAACTACACCACGCCAGAGCAAAACGCCGAGGTCCAATACATTCGACATCAAATATTTAGGTCGCTAACTCCTCAATTGCTAAGATTTTTAGAGGGTAGTAAATGGGTTCTTACACCAAATTTAGTATTCAGTGATTGGGATGTTGGGTTTGATCCCGAGAGCTGAAGCCAGTTAATTACAAGATAATTAAGTAGCATGTAGCAGGACAAAATATATGGGGCAGTATGCTTTAAAGGTATAACGTAATGACACGTTTACATTAATAACAAATTTATTCAACAAACTATTGACTTATACAAAGCAACAACACTTTAACGTTACGTTAATTCCTGAGTGACACTTGACAGCTAAACAGTTACCAGTGCAGCAGGATGATATCTCACCACTCTCTGCTGGTGCAGCAGGATGATATCTCACCACTCTCTGCTGGTGCAGCAGGATGATATCTCACCACTCTCTGCTGGTGCAGCAGGATGATATCTCACCACTCTCTGCTGGTGCAGCAGGATGATATCTCACCACTCTCTGCTGGTGCAGCAGGATGATATCTCACCACTCTCTGCTGGTGCAGCAGGATGATATCTCACCACTCTCTGCTGGTGCAGCAGGATGATATCTCACCACTCTCTGCTGGTGCAGCAGGATGATATCTCACCACTCTCTGCTGGTGCAGCAGGATGATATCTCACCTCTCTCTGCTGGTGCAGCAGGATGATATCTCACCACTCTCTGCTGTTGCAGCAGGATGATATCTCACCACTCTGCTGGTGCAGCAGGATGATATCTCACCTCTCTCTGCTGGTGCAGCAGGATGATATCTCACCACTCTCTGCTGGTGCAGCAGGATGATATCTCACCACTCTGCTGGTGCAGCAGGATGATATCTCACCACTCTCTGCTGGTGCAGCAGGATGATATCTCACCACTCTCTGCTGGTGCAGCAGGATGATATCTCACCACTCTCTGCTGGTGCAGCAGGATGATATCTCACCTCTCTCTGCTGGTGCAGCAGGATGATATCTCACCACTCTCTGCTGGTGCAGCAGGATGATATCTCACCACTCTGCTGGTGCAGCAGGATGATATCTCACCACTCTCTGCTGGTGCAGCAGGATGATATCTCACCACTCTTTGCTGGTGCAGCAGGATGATATCTCACCACTCTGCTGGTGCAGCAGGATGATATCTCACCACTCTCTGCTGGTGCAGCAGGATGATATCTCACCACTCTCTGCTGGTGCAGCAGGATGATATCTCACCTCTCTCTGCTGGTGCAGCAGGATGATATCTCACCACTCTCTGCTGGTGCAGCAGGATGATATCTCACCACTCTGCTGGTGCAGCAGGATGATATCTCACCACTCTCTGCTGGTGCAGCAGGATGATATCTCACCACTCTCTGCTGGTGCAGCAGGATGATATCTCACCACTCTCTGCTGGTGCAGCAGGATGATATCTCACCACTCTCTGCTGGTGCAGCAGGATGATATCTCACCACTCTCTGCTGGTGCAGCAGGATGATATCTCACCACTCTCTGCTGGTGCAGCAGGATGATATCTCACCACTCTCTGCTGGTGCAGCAGGATAATATCTCACCACTCTCTGCTGGTGCAGCAGGATGATATCTCACCACTCTGCTGGTGCAGCAGGATGATATCTCACCACTCTCTGCTGGTGCAGCAGGATGATATCTCACCACTCTCTGCTGGTGCAGCAGGATGATATCTCACCACTCTCTGCTGGTGCAGCAGGATAATATCTCACCACTCTCTGCTGGTGCAGCAGGATGATATCTCACCACTCTGCTGGTGCAGCAGGATGATATCTCACCACTCTCTGCTGGTGCAGCAGGATGATATCTCACCACTCTCTGCTGGTGCAGCAGGATGATATCTCACCACTCTCTGCTGGTGCAGCAGGATGATATCTCACCACTCTCTGCTGGTGCAGCAGGATGATATCTCACCACTCTCTGCTGGTGCAGCAGGATGATATCTCACCACTCTGCTGGTGCAGCTCTCTGCTGGTGCAGCAGGATGATATCCCACCACTCTGCTGGTGCAGCAGGATGATATCTCACCACTCTCTGCTGGTGCAGCAGGATGATATCCCACCACTCTCTGCTGGTGCAGCAGGATGATATCCCACCACTCTCTGCTGGTGCAGCAGGATGATATCCCACCACTCTCTGCTGGTGCACCAGGATGATATCCCACCACTCTCTGCTGGTGCAGCAGGATGATATCCCACCACTCTGCTGGTAAAGTTTACGAGATGACGTCTAAGTCATTCTTGCTTGAGGAAGAACAATGAAAAACTGAACATTAGTGTTCACTCGAACTCAATTGCAGTCATTACATGCAATACAAACATTGAAAAATAATAATCAAAACAATGTAAAACTTGTCACTAAGATAAGTTTTCAAGCCAATAAATCACTTTAATTAATTACGTTAACACAAGTCTCATGGACGGCCATTAAATCAAATACATTTAAGTAATTACGTTAATACTTCTGTCACACAGACAAGAACGATCAATTACAATCAAATGTATATACAATTAATTATTTACATAAATTAATTACGTTAATTACTGTCACTCATACAGTTAGCAATCAAAGGTAATCTACGTTAAACACAATCTGTCACACAGGCAGTTGACTAATCACTAACTTTTACAACATTTGTACGAAAAAGCACTAAATACAACACTTCACTAATGACACAAACCAAGAAATCCAATGAGCATCACATAAAACAGCCCCAGGCTATCACATAGACAGCCCACTCAAATGACTTACACTCTCCCTGGTTCTCTGGAAAGAGATAGCAACAAAACAGTATCACACAGACATCAATACATCACGGGGCCTAATATAATGAAAACAACGGTATAATTGTCAAATGCACAATTAGTTTAACAATACACTAAATGTGTGTATTGTTAAATTACTACTACTACTACTAAATGCCTACTAATACTACTACTACTGCTAAATGTGTAGAGATGTCTAACACATACACTCACGCAGTGACAAATTTCAGGAGTCACACAGACGGCAGTAATCAACACTGATTCTGTGTTTCCTCATATCGTTCCTCAAACCCGTTTTAAACGATACGAGAAAACGTGTAGTTAGTGGGTTGATATCAAATCAACACAAGGAAACTCGATAACATGAAGGAAATATAAGTACTCACTTTAAGACCGGCCTCTTCATTCAAACCATGCATCCATACAATGTTGACATCTGTAGATGCTTCGATGAATACTCAAGCAATCTCCGCACGTGGTAATCATGCGAGTAACAATAAGATACACCGGGTGGCAGGTGTAGATACTACAGCTCGGACCGCACGTGATACTTCCGAGTAAATAATCTCATGGTGGAAGATGTGGGGGGGGGGGGCATAAGCACTTAGACCGCACGTGGTTACATGAGACACTTAGGGTTATCACTGGGTGCACGTGTGAAACCAAGTGGCAGGTGCGACATATCATACGGTACTGGGTTGTGCCTGACGCGTAGTGTTAACACAACTGGGTGGCGAGTGAGGGTGTATAAAAAGGTGATATCCGCGTGCGCTACACCGGGTGTCAACACACGGGGTGTAACACGAGGTGGGGCACGGTGCTTCGGTGGCAAATACATAAGTTCACAAATATGTCGAATATACAGTTATCTCACTCGGAGAAATTGAGAGCACAATGTAGAATTTTTATGGCTGCTCCTATTTTTATGATTGTTTGCATGTGTGCTTGCATGACACAGTTCCGTTATTTGTCATCCAATGTGTGTAAAGTTTAGAGTCTATGGATTCACCTTGGTTTGTGGAGTCTTAATAGTCATGACGTTTTGACTTGGGTCATCTGGTTCGGTTGCAATGGAACATGCAGAGGTACAGGACCAAGTCTGGCATATCTTTAGCCAGGGGAGTATTATCTGGTGGAGGTTGGTAGTGTCAGAGAATGAGCCTTTCCCTCCAAATCCGTTGGAGTCTGACCACAACCCCTCATTTTCCCCCTTCTGAGACAGTGTCGCCTCTATTGCGACACTGTGGAACTAACATTACGTCACCTAGCCCAACAGGTGCCGGTGTGGGAATTTACTCGTGGGAATATGTAATTATTTAATTTTTATTTGACTAAATTTAATTCTAGATAATTACTTATTAATAATTATTTCTTTAGCACTTAGTGGACTGTATACTTTGATTCCACACAAACAAACTCCTAACAAATTTTGGGGGATTTTGCATATATGTTCCACTAAACTAAACTAAATGTAATAAATTAAAAATTAATTAGTTAATAGAGAATATATTCAAATTGTTAATCTATATATTAAATTCCATTTAGATTATTTAAAACTGAAACAGCTTAGCTGTCCTAGTATAATGCAGCCCTGGTCAACAGGCATCAGACGCGTTCGATTCAATGGGCGCAGTCTTTCTCATGGACAATGAGGCTAATAGCGTCATCTCGTGTGGCTTGATGTACCAGATTACTAGATGCTGCAAATATCTCATGCCGTCCCAAATTCAACCTGCAAGAATGTTACATTATAACAAATGCAAAGAACATTGTTAAACAGGATAACACAGAAAAAAATATATAATTATGATGGATTGCGGATGGATTGCAAGTAACCCATTGCGGGTTACTTGTCCTACATCCTAACCAGAACAACACTTGTAAGAAAAGATATGGCCACTCAGATTTACTGATAGAACCAGATACGAGGTACTTCCCGATAATTGACGAAGTCGCTGTGAAGTATAGCTCAAAGATGTCTCTTGATTAACAGGGATTCGTTGCACACCTGCCGCGTGTAGCTAATCTCGGCGAGTCCGTAATGGCATACTCTCTCTCTCCCCGCTCTCGGTTTTCATTTCACGTGATTCATGAATTTGAGGAAGGAGCGTGTATTAATTTATAATTGCATTTGTTACAATTAGGAATAATTATTTATTTTATTTTATAGAGGATTCAGTCTGAGAACTGAGCACTGGAATATTATAAGAAGTAGCTAAAGAGCTACGACGCATTACTGCTGACATTTCGCATTTCGTTTTCTCTCCTAATAATGAATGAATTGTTTACGTTCTCCTTTTTAGGAGAAACTTTTACTTTAAATTAATTTCTATGATTTTATACAGTAAAACAAGTAAGAATTTCTTGCTGCATATTTAGTGAGTTATTATTGAGTATATAAGTGTGGGAGGTTTTCTCACATCCAGAGCCAATCAGGTATGTTTATGGAAATGACGGGAAAGGCCTGGCTTCTGTCATTGGTCATCAGGTGATGGCGTCCCGGAGTCCTTGAGAGCATATGCCTGGCCCATTTTGAGGGGAGAAGGTGCTTCCCTATCAGAGCTCAGGGCCAGCTAATTCTCACCTCAAGTCAGGGGTAAAAGTTCTCTTTCTTGCAACCGTTATATATATTATATGTATGTATATATATATATATATATGTCGTACCTAGTAGCCAGAACGCACTTCTCAGCCTACTATGCAAGGCCTGATTTGCCTAATAAGCCAAGTTTTCATGAATTAATATATTTTCTGTAATTTTTTTCTTATGAAATGATAAAGCTACCCATTTCATTATGTATGAGGTCAATTTTTTTTTATTGGAGTTAAAATTAACGTAGATATATGACCGAACCTAACCAACCCTACCTAACCTAACCTAACCTATCTTAATAGGTTAGGTTAGGTTAGGTGGCCGAAAAAGTTAGGTTAGGTTAGGTTAGGTAGGTTAGGTAGTCGAAAAACAATTAATTCATGAAAACTTGGCTTATTAGTCAAATCGGGCCTTGCATAGTAGGCTGTGAAGTGCGTTCTGGCTACTAGGTACGACATATATATATATATATATATATATATATATATATATATATATATATATATATATATATATATATATATATATATATATGTCGTACCTAGTAGCCAGAACTCACTTTTTGGCCCACTATGCAAGGCCCGATTTGCCTAATAAGCCAAGTTTTCCTGAATTAATATATTTTTTCTAATTTTTTTCTTATGAAATGATAAAGCTACCCATTTCATTATGTATGAGGTCAATTTTTTTTTATTGGAGTTAAAATTAACGTAGATATATGACCGAACCTATCCAACCCTACCTAACCTAACCTAACCTATCTTTATAGGTTAGGTTTGGTTAGGTAGCCGAAAAAGTTAGGTTAGGTTAGGTTAGGTAGGTTAGGTAGTCGAAAAACAATTAATTCATGAAAACTTGGCTTATTAGGCAAATCGGGCCTTGCATAGTAGGCCAAAAAGTGAGTTCTGGCTACTAGGTACGACATATATATATATATATATATATATATATATATATATATGTCGTACCTAATAGCCAGAACGCACATTTTGGCCTAGTATGCAAGGCCCGATTTGCCTAATAAGCCCAGTTTTCATGAGTTAATTGTTTTTCGACAACCCAACCTACCTAACCTAACCTAACCTAACTTTTTCGGCTATCTAACCTAACCTAACCTATAAAGATAGGTTAGGTTAGGTTAGGTAGGGTTGGTTAGGTTCGGTCATATATCTACGTTAATTTTAACTCCAATAAAAAAAAATGACCTCATACATAATGAAATGGGTAGCTTTATCATTTCATAGGAAAAAAATTAGAGAAAATATATTAATTCAGGAAAACTTGGCTTATTAGGCAAATCGGGCTTTGCATAGTAGGCTGAGAAGTGCGTTCTGGCTACTAGGTACGACATATATATATATATATATATATATATATATATATATATATATATATATATATATATATATATATATATATATGTCGTACCTAGTAGCCAGAACTCACTTTTTGGCCTACTATTCAAGGCCCGAATTGCCTAATAAGCCAAGTTTTCATGAATTAATTGTTTTTCGACTACCTAACCTACCTAACCTAACCTAACCAACTTTTTCGGCTACCTAACCAAACCTAACCTATAAAGATAGGTTAGGTTAGGTTAGGTAGGGTTGGTTAGGTTCGGTCATATATCTACGTTAATTTTAACTCCAATAAAAAAAAATTGACCTCATACATAATGAAATGGGTAGCTTTATCATTTCATAAGAAAAAAATTAGAAAAAATTTATTAATTCATGAAAACGTGGCTTATTAGGCAAATCGGGCCTTGAATAGTAGGCCAAAAAGTGAGTTCTGGCTACTAGGTACGACATATATATATATATATATATATATATATATATATATATATATATATATATATATACATATATATATATTTATATATATATATATGCAATTGACGATCACAATATATATATATATATATATATATATATATATATATATATATATATATATATATATATATATATATATATATATGTCGTACCTAGTAGCCAGAACTCACTTCTCAGCCTACTATGCAAGGTCCGATTTGCCTAATAAGCCAAGTTTTCCTGAATTAATATATTTTCTCTAATTTTTTTTTATGAAATGATAAAGCTACCCATTTCATTATGTATGAGGTCAATTTTTTTTAATCAAGTTAAAATTAACGTAGATATATGACCGAACCTAACCAACCCTACCTAACCTAACCTAACCTATCCTTATAGGTTAGGTTAGGTTAGGTAGCCGAAAAAGTTAGGTTAGGTTAGGTTAGGTAGGTTAGGTAGTCGAAAAACAATTAATTCATGAAAACTTGGCTTATTAGGCAAATCGGGCCTTGCATAGTAGGCTGAGAAGTGTGTTCTGGCTATTTGGTACGACATATATATATATATATATATATATATATATATATATATATATATATGTCGTACCTAGTAGCCAGAACGCACTTCTCAGCCTACTATGCAAGCCCGATTTGCCTAATAAGCCAAGTTTTCATGAATTAATTGTTTTTCGACTACCTAACCTACCTAACCTAACCTAACCTAACTTTTTCGGCTACGTAACCTAACCTAACCTATAAAGATAGGTTAGGTTAGGTTAGGTAGGGTTGGTTAGGTTCGGTCATATATCTACGTCAATTTTAACTCCAATAAAAAAAAATTGACCTCATACATAATGAAATGGGTAGCTTTATCATTTCATAAGCAAAAAATTAGAGAAAATATAATAATTCATGAGAACTTGGCTTATTAGGCAAATTGGGCCTTGCATAGTAGGCTGAGAAGTGCGTTCTGGCTATTAGGTACGACATATATATATATATATACATATATATATATATATATATATATATATATATATATATATATATATATATATATATATATATATATATATATATATATATATATATATATGTCGTACCTAGTAGCCAGAACTCACTTCTCAGCCTACTATGCAAGGCCCGATTTGCCTAATAAGCCTAGTTTTCATGAATTAATGTTTTTTCGACAACCTAACCTACCTAACCTAACCTAACCTAAAGTTTTCGGCTACCTAACCTAACCTAACCTATAAAGATAGGTTAGGTTAGGTTAGGTAGGGTTGGTTAGGTTCGGTCATATATCTACGTTAATTTTAACTCCAATAAAAAAAATTGACCTCACACATAATGAAATGGGTAGCTTTATCATTTCATAAGAAAAAAAATTGAGAAAATATATTAATTCAGTAAAACTTGGCTTATTAGGCAAATCGGGCCTCGCATAGTAGGCTGAGAAGTGAGTTCTGGCTACTAGGTACGACATATATATATATATATATATATATATATATATATATATATATATATATATATATATATATATATATATATGTATATATATATATATATATATATATATATATATATATATATATATATATATATATATATATATGTCGTACCTAGTAGCCAGAACGCACTTCTCAACCTACTATGCAAGGCCCGATTTGCCTAATAAGCCAAGTTTTCATGAAATAATTGTTTTTCGACTACCTAACCTACCTAACCTAACCTAACCTAACTTTTTCGGCTACCTAACTTAACCTAACCTATAAAGATAGGTTAGGTTAGGTTAGGTAGGGTTGATTAGATTCGGTCATATATCTACGTTAATTTTAACTCCAATAAAAAAAATTGACCTCATACATAATGAAATGGGTAGCTTTATCATTTCATAAGAAAAAAATTAAGAAAATATATTAATTCAGGAAAACTTGGCTTATTAGGCAAATCGGGCCTTGCATAGTAGGCCGAGAAGTGCATTCTGGCTACTAGGTACGACATATTATATATATATGTCGTACCTAATAGCCAGAACGCACTTCTCAGACTACTATGCAAGACCCAATTTACCTAATAAGCCAAGTTTTCATGAATTAATGTTTTTTCGACTACCTAACCTACCTAACCTAACCTAACCTAACTTTTTCAGCTACCTAACCTAACCTAACCTACAAAGATAGGTTAGGTTAGGTTAGGTAGGGTTGGTTAGGTTCGGTCATATATCTACGTTAATTTTAACTCCAATAAAAAAATTGACCTCATACATAATGAAATGGGTAGCTTTATCATTTCATAAGAAAAAAATTAGAGAAAATATATTAATTCAGGAAAACTTGGCTTATTAGGCAAATTGGGCCATGCATAGTAGGCTGAGAAGTGCGTTCTGGCTACTAGGTACGACATATATATACATATATATATATATATATATTATTTTTATTTTATTTTTATTTGAAAATAGCATATAAAAACAAATAAAAAGCAAGGTACCGAGGCACCATAACATTGTTGAACACTATAGGATACACCAGCAACATAGCACTAGGATACACCAGCAACATAGCACTAGGATACACCAGCAACATAGCACTAGGATACACCAGCAACATAGCACTAGGATACACCAGCAACATAGCACTAGGATACACCAGCAACATAGCACTAGGATACACCAGCAACATAGCACTAGGATACACCAGCAACATAGCACTAGGATACACCAGCAACATAGCACTAGGATACACCAGCAACATAGCACTAGGATACACCAGCAACATAGCACTAGGATACACCAGCAACATAGCACTAGGATACACCAGCAACATAGCACTAGGATACACCAGCAACATAGCACTAGGATACACCAGCAACATAGCACTAGGATACACCAGCAACATAGCACTAGGATACACCAGCAACATAGCACTAGGATACACCAGCAACATAGCACTAGGATACACCAGCAACATAGCACTAGGATACACCAGCAACATAGCACTAGGATACACCAGCAACATAGCACTAGGATACACCAGCAACATAGCACTAGGATACACCAGCAACATAGCACTAGGATACACCAGCAACATAGCACTAGGATACACCAGCAACATAGCACTAGGATACACCAGCAACATAGCACTAGGATACACCAGCAACATAGCACTAGGATACACCAGCAACATAGCACTAGGATACACCAGCAACATAGCACTAGGATACACCAGCAACATAGCACTAGGATACACCAGCAACATAGCACTAGGATACACCAGCAACATAGCACTAGGATACACCAGCAACATAGCACTAGGATACACCAGCAACATAGCACTAGGATACACCAGCAACATAGCACTAGGATACACCAGCAACATAGCACTAGGATACACCAGCAACATAGCACTAGGATACACCAGCAACATAGCACTAGGATACACCAGCAACATAGCACTAGGATACACCAGCAACATAGCACTAGGATACACCAGCAACATAGCACTAGGATACACCAGCAACATAGCACTAGGATACACCAGCAACATAGCACTAGGATACACCAGCAACATAGCACTAGGATACACCAGCAACATAGCACTAGGATACACCAGCAACATAGCACTAGGATACACCAGCAACATAGCACTAGGATACACCAGCAACATAGCACTAGGATACACCAGCAACATAGCACTAGGATACACCAGCAACATAGCACTAGGATACACCAGCAACATAGCACTAGGATACACCAGCAACATAGCACTAGGATACACCAGCAACATAGCACTAGGATACACCAGCAACATAGCACTAGGATACACCAGCAACATAGCACTAGGATACACCAGCAACATAGCACTAGGATACACCAGCAACATAGCACTAGGATACACCAGCAACATAGCACTAGGATACACCAGCAACATAGCACTAGGATACACCAGCAACATAGCACTAGGATACACCAGCAACATAGCACTAGGATACACCAGCAACATAGCACTAGGATACACCAGCAACATAGCACTAGGATACACCAGCAACATAGCACTAGGATACACCAGCAACATAGCACTAGGATACACCAGCAACATAGCACTAGGATACACCAGCAACATAGCACTAGGATACACCAGCAACATAGCACTAGGATACACCAGCAACATAGCACTATTCCAATTCAAAACAAATACACTAAACCAATACATAAAAACAGAAATACCGTGGAAATATAAGTACATGAACCAGGGCACAGCACAAATGCACATAAAAAAGGGAACAGAATTACAGTGGGTAAACACTGTTACGACACTGCAAAGACAGAACCAGGACAAAACACATAAATACACGATACACAAAATAAAATCAAACACACACAAAGAGCCACAACAAACGGAGGCCGGCAACTCCACCAACTCTTGAAAATACATGGAAAAACATAACACAGAATAAGTCCCAGCAAGGGGAAAGCACAAAAAAAAGCAGAACACACAGCATTACAAAGATAAATAAAATAATACAACTGACCGCAGTCAGAGGAGTGTCACACACACAAGAACGGAATGAACACATTTCAAACTCAAAACTACACCTTACACACCACGCATACACAGCTTTGTCAAAGCAAGCAAGAGGGGGAGACATCTCCGACAATTACAACAGGACACTCACATGGAATATAACAATAAAGCACACATTACAACACTCATGACATACAAAGCAAGCAATAAATGGAGAGAAACACACACACCAGCGCAAGCGGAGCCACAGCTCCACCACACAAGCCAGTGAACCCTAACTAACATGCAGCGGTTGACTCGCCAATACCGGAACACCACCCTGGAAAACAGGGGGGTTGAATTAGAGGAATCCCCTGGAAGAGGGGTGATAGACCCCAGGCTTAACACCAATCGCAAATCAAGTCCATCCGAGCGGCGACCGCGACAATACCCAACCACAATCCCTGTAATCACTTGCAGAGCCTTGAACAGCAGGGGAGGGGGAGGGGGGGGGGTTGAAGAAGAGGAATTCCCCAGAGGAGGGGCAACAGACACCCTCTTCAATGCCAACCGCAAATCCCGGCCAACACGACCAACGTCACAAGTCTCAACAACCCCTCAACTCGTCCCACCTTCACAGGGTGGCCGATAGGCCGGTACCAGAAAGGGAGCAACCTCACCCTATCCCTACCCCTCTACATCCACAGCCTCAACTACCGCACCCTGTTCGTCCTCCATCTGCTCCACAGTATCCTCACAATCAGTGGAACGCATCCAGGTAGCTTTCCTCCTCCGCCTCTACTTGGGCTGGATGGTAGAACGACGGTCTCACTTCATGCAGGTCGGCGTTCAATCCCCGACCGTCCAAGTGGTTGGGCACCATTCTTTCCCCCCATCCCATCCCAAATCCTTATCCTGACCCCTTCCCAGTGCTGCATAGTCGTAATGGGTTGGTGCTTTCCCTTGATAATTTCCTTCCCTTCTACTCCAACTCCAGCAGAGCCAGATGCAATGCTTCCTGAATGAGACAAGGGGGATGCACACTGCCATTAAAGAGGTAGCCGGAGACGCCTCTAGAGATGCAGGGAAAAACCCCCACCCCTTGAGGCTCCACAAGCAGAGCAACTACACCAGACGCGCCCACCAAAGCAGAAGGGGGCGCATCCAGGGAGCCTCCTCCACCACCACAGCAATCGGCACACTATGAACCTCCACTGGTACATTCAACTGCACACACAACCCGACAGGCTTATCCTCAACCACACACACACCTGCTGGACCAGTGACCCCAGGTAGCACTGGTCGCTCCATTGACTCCTTACACTCATCCAGGACACTCCCATAAACGGGCCCAACTTCCAGAAGGCTTGGAGGCAGGACAACACCACCAGCCAACGCTCCCCTTGGAGCTTCTGAAGTTTTGAGAGGAGGAAAATTACATTCTGGGAAGATATTGTCCAGGTCAGCTGCCCCAAAAGAGCACGTCGCCGCCAGGTGACCCGACAGTCTACATCTATAACATGTATGGGGGCTGGCCTGAATACGGACAGTGGAGTGTAAACCTCATCAGGGATATCAAAGATGGTTCAGGCCAGGGACATCGTCAAAGTCCTGGTGGCAGCAAGCCTCCCCTTACAAAAGCCAGCAGAAACCTTGTTGCACTTATGCTTAGAACTTTCCCAAACTGCCCAAAGAGCCTGGTCAATATCCAATCTGTCAATTCGAATTGGGGTCCATGCACCGCCATGTTCGTCAACTTCACATTCAAGTTGACCACTTGGACGGTGCCTAGCCCATCAGGCATCAGAAAAGAACATCCCACACACCGACTGAGGAACTCCTGGAACAAAACATGCAGTAGAAATGTAACTAACATATGTCGGTCTTTAACAAGCTGAATGTTCACCAAATCCGCCAACTGTACACTGAGCACCTACACGAGTGCAACACCAACTGCTGTCTGGTCCACCGGTGTAATCTAGTCCAGCCGAAGAAGTCTGCTTAAGGGGAGGCTACTGTAACTGTAACTAACTGTATCCTGCACCAGCAGGGTACTACACAGGGCATGGAACAGTCACCCAACTACCGACTCCATGCCTTGGTTCGTCAATTGAGGACCTATACGTGGACACATCCACACTCTCTGGCGGCCGAATGTTAAACCGTTATGCCATTATCGAATCACTGGTAAATTTTGTGGTGCGATTGGGTTATATTGAGGATTACTGCAAATTACGTCGCCGACAACGGTTTTGGGATAAGCCACCTGGTGTCGTTAAAAGAAGGTACTAGCAGTGTGTAAAACCTGGTGGGATTTCATAGAAGTAAACTAGCATGAGAGGGAGAACCTTAGTAACCCGGCAAGAGATAACACTGTACCACATATACTAGTATAATAGTAGATGAGGTGAGATTCAGTGTAACGTGTGAGTCTTAGTGCCAGTGATTGTTAGTATAGCAGTGAAGCATCTTTAGTAACACAATGCTGTGAAAGGTCCCAGGAGCAGTGTAATGACGTTACAGAAGTGAAATTCGTGGAAGTTCACATTATCTGGGTCGAGAGCGGGGTGAGGTAAACTCGCCTAAGGAAGAGGAGCCATGTGCAGGTGTGTAAGATTCGGGTGGGCCGCCCTCTCTCACGAAGTGAGTGTATAGTACCCAGTATTCATTACCGACTGTTTTAGTGTGGGTGAGATAAGGCTACAACTATTTATTGTCGTGTCAAGTGATTTGGCCAGCTCGTGTGATGCAGTCAAATACTCCTAATTACCCCAAGGAGTTTAACCCACCCCCTAACACCAAGTTCCTCCAAACCGACTTCCAAAATAAAGCCAACGACTTCACATAAACATTAGGAATACCAATCCCATCCCTCGACACCCTGAGACACAACGTAGACCGGCGAACCAGATGATATCGGCCACACCACACATGACAATACACTAAACACTTATAGAATGTGAGCCCTCTGTCGATTCAATGGAAAACATTGAGCAGCAAACCAGACTCGCGACAGAACCTTACAAGACACGACAAGCCCTTGTTGATAAATAGTCAGGGCCCGTTGCGACAACATCCCCACAACCACACCCACCCTCCACAAAACTGCATCCCAATTAAACTCCAAAGACCGCACATATGATCTGAACCACGTAATCCCCAGAACCCGAATAGACTGAACCACCGGAAACCATGACCCAGACCACACCAAACGAGAGGCCCAACCCCCCAACCCCAGAAGACAAGACTTCCCACGATTGACTAGAGCCCCCGTAGCCTACTCAAACTGAAGCACCAGATGCTGAACTGCAGGTACAGAACCCTCAGAAGCAACAAATAAGACCGTGTCGTCCGCATAACCACAAATCTTGAGGGACATCCCATTTGGCAAATGCGAGGAGACAACCGAATGACAAGCACGCACCTCCCGAACAAAAGGCTCCTGAAACAGAATATAGAGAAGCATCAACAGAAGACACCCCTGCCTAACCAAACGCCGAACACCAAAGGAAGCACTGAGGAACCCCATTGACACACACCCTACTACAACATCCTGCATACAACATCCGAATCTAGCCCACAAACTGGGGCAGGAAACCAAATCGCTCCAGAACCCACAAAACAAACCCAATTGGCACTCGATCAAAGGCCTTGGACCAATCCAAGCTGATCATGCCCGTGGGAACACCAGACTCTTCCACATAGAGGAGCAAATCCCGAAAAAGGGAATTTGCACTTCACCAAGGACCTACCCGGAACCCAACAAAACTGACCCCATGTAATCACCAACCCCACCACCGATCGCAAACGCCCAGCCAACAACTTAGAAATAAACTTGTAGTCCACATTGAGCAACGTAATAGGCAACCAAAAAAAAAGTAAATCTCACAGCTTCAGGAGAAGCCGCACAAGACCATCATTTTGCGAATCGGACAGCATCAACTGCGTAAGACAAAACTGAACCACCTCCAAAAAATTGGCACCAAGCACATCCCAAAGACAATTAGGATGCAATAGGTTGTGCCAGAGGTTGCTAACCTCCTGCACAAGACCCACACATTCTTACTCCGACAACCCGGGTGTAGAGTGTCGGAGGAAGGACTCCATCAACCTCTCGTCCCCTGCAACTGACCAATACAAAGACTCTAATTCACCGTGCGCATAATGCAAAGCTCCCAATGTTCAACAAAACCAAACCGTACTGCCGATGAAGACTCGCCAGCAGGACAGAGGCATGACCCATCCACTCCTTCCTCAATAAAAACTGCAAGAGCTTCTCACCACACGACCGTTCCTCCACCCCAGCCCTCATACGAATCCCCTCAGCCCACAAATCAGATACATTTACACCGAGATCTCCCAAAACCTAATCAAGACCTAAATCAAGAGCACCCGACCATCCTCCTCCATTTTCGTGTGAAGCTCGGAAATCGGTGCCTGCTTAGGCAGCAGGATAAGCGTACCACCATGCAAACCAGGCGATGGGTTTAACACCACTGTAAAACCTTCAACCAATACATGTAACAACCCCACTTCCTGCACATTGTGCTCATGCACAAAAGCCACATCCACCCTCCATTCATACAGCATTGACATCAGTCCCAATTGCACAGCCACAGAACGCAAACAATTCTCATTCAGTGAAGCACACGTTAATTCAGGATCCATTGAGAAAAACAGGAAAACTCTACGTAACCACAATACCGTCAGACACGTCCGGCCGCCACTCTGCCTAGGGAAGCAGCAGCAGCCGCCACTGGAACCTCAGGCAACTGAGATGCACTCTCCACGGAAGGGGGGGGGGGGGGGCGTGGGCAGGCCAGATTCCTTTTACAATTTCACCACAAGGTGAAGTTGCTACCTCCAGCAATGGGTAGCTCACCAGACCAAAGAAGGCCAGCTCAAGCGTGAGCACTCACTTCACAGGCGTTCCTCTGCACAGCTTCCAAACAGCTAAACACCTGTCTGTTACAGTTTGAGGTGGAGCTTTATCGACTTTGAGAAGATTCAAGGGCTACCACTTGCTGTAGGACAGTGGATCACAAGATACTCTAATCTGCATAACTCACCAGCTGCGAAGTCAGAGGCGGCTTGTCGCCTGAGGCCACCTTTATCATCGTCTGGGAGAATGAATGATTGTTGGTGTATGAAGAGATAATTGCATGTAAGAAGAAACGGCCCCATATATCTTTTGTAATATTTTGGTGATAGGTAATCACTCAATCTTGGATCAGAGTATATCTCACAACGACCTTTCTGTGTTCCGGGATTCATATAGAGATTGTGAAGTGTTAAACTGTCAACTACGTGTGTGTGACACGTACTACATTTCAAGGTCGGTTCGTGCTGGTGTGGAGTGACTGACGTATGTGTGTACGATTATGTAACGCATGTCAGTAAGGATTTGTTACCATCTAGCTCCGTAACAGTGTCTGGGTGACAGAGAAAGTGTGGGGATTGATTACGTATTCTGCAGTTGTTTAAATGACATGTAGGGGTAAGTGGATTCTGAGTGAAATATAGGGGTAAGCGAAGTCTAAGTTACACGCGTATTTTGATTAATTGTGTGAGTAGACCAAGGGAGCGTGGTGGCAATAACCAGCCAGGGGGCCTCGGCTCCTGTGCCTGGTGGTGGGGACCATAGTGCGCCTGCGTCCCGTGCGGTTTCCCCCATTGTGGTGCCCTGTTCTGTGGAGGTGGGGGGGGGGTCTTATCATGGCTTTGGGGACGTGATCCGTGAGGGTCAGGTGTTGGAACTCTCTCGGGGTGACCGAGTGGTTCCGATCCTGTAGTGCTTTTCTACTATCTGGGTGCCGCGGGTGAGGGAGTTTATTTTTCGGGGGTGCCGAATTTGATGCCTCGGCCTCGGGCGCCTCCTGGTGGCCAGGTACCCGATGGCGTCAAGCTGATTTGGGAGGCGTACTGCTTGTGCTTTCCGGCGCCGGAGTTCCCGGCTAAATATGTGTATTGCTTGTGCTTGCTTTGTGTACTCCCTGTCCTTATGTACTTCTTGCCTTGGCTTATGTGCTTTCTTTATGTGTCCTATAGTTTTGGCTCGCCCCGTCTGGGTGTTGCGTGTTGTTTGTAATGTAATATGTTCTGCTTCCTATGTTCTATTTCATATGTTATATTGCCTGTATTATACTTATTGTGTTGTAGTTTCGGTGCCTGTCTTACTGGCACAGCTGGTGTGGGTTTTCTTCAGGTGTGTTCCTGTGTACCATTTTTCCTTTGCTTTGTGTGTTTTTAGTTTCATGTTTTCTATGGTACGCATTTTGCTATGTACAAGTGTTCTACGTTTCTTGCTCTGTTCCTTTGTTATATAAAATTTTGTTTGTTCTTGTATGTGCTTATGTGTGGTCTTTTTGTTTTAGTGGTCCTTACCCAGGTTTGTATTGTTGAAGGGATTTATTCAACTTTGGTGCTTTGGCGTTCTAAATTTATTTTGAACTAATTCTCAATTTTATTAATAAAAAGGAAAAAAAGTAGACTAATGTGGTTGTCGTGTCTAGTGACACTTTGTTATTGTTTTTATCTGTGTTAAAACACACTTTTATAGTTATTGTTTAGATAACGAAAATTCGTTAGTTGTTTAATTGTGATTGTCTTAGTGATGGATTATGTAAAGTAATTTATTAATTAATTGATTGTTGACTGTTTTGGTAAGAGTATTTAACGTAAAGTAACTGAGAGATAAAGTATTTACTTGTGGTTTGTCTTAGTGACAGTGTTTATTGCATTCATTAACGTGTGTTAATTTGAAGTGTAATTGTCATGTTTTGATACTGTCAGTGTCGAGTGCAGTAACGGCCAGAGTATTCACTTAGTGTTCAGTTAGTTCACTTTTGTTCATGACCTATCCAGTGGGTCTCATTATAAGCTATCAGAGTGGTGGTAATGAACTCTTGCTGCAAGAAGGTGTGTTGTTACCTGTTGAGGAGACACCCTTGAGTAACGTAACGAGCGTAGGTAATTGTGTATTAGTAAGTTGATGAAAAATACTTTTTTAGCTAATACACGTGCCTCTATGTCATTTTTCATGTATTAGTATTCTGTAGTACAGTATTCAGTAGTGCTGTATTCTTTAGTATTGTATTCTGTAGTACTGTATTCTGGAGTGCTGTATTCTGTAGTGCTGTATTCTATAGTGTTGTATTCTATAGTACCGTATTCTGTAGTGCTGTATTCTGTAGTGCTGTATTCTATAGTATTATTATTCTGTAGAACTATATTCTGTAGTACTGTATTCTGTAGTACTGGATTCTATACTTCTATAGCACTGTATTTTATAATAATGTATTTTGTAGTGCTGCATTCTGTAGTACTGCATTCTGAAGTATTGTATTCAGTAGTACTGTATTCTTTAGTTCTATATTCCTTAGTACTGGATTCTATAGTACTGCATTCTGTATTACTGTATTCTTTAGTACTATATTATGTTGCACTTTATCCTGTAGTACTGTATTCTGTACTATTGTATTCTGTAGTAGTGTATTCTATAGTAGTGTATTCAGTTGTGCTGTATTCTGTAGTACTGTACTCTGTAGTACTGTGTTCTGTAGTACTGTATTCAGTTGTACTGTATTATGTAGTTCTGTATTCAGCTGTACTGTATTCTGTAATACTGTATTATATAGTACTGTATTTTGTAGTACTGTATTCTGAAGTACTGTATTCTGTAGTGCTTTAGTAGCATTATTCTGAACGTACGACCCAATTGTTGGATGGATCCCGATATTGCTTGTGGCAGCCGAGGGCAGTCCTGGCCACCTGGGATACCACAAGATATCCCCTCCTGGGATATCCCTACCTGGGATACCACAAGATATCCCCTCCTGGAATATCCCTACCTGGGATACCACAAGATATCCCCTCCTGGGATATCCCCACCTGGGATACCGGGACCTTGGCGTCTTGCTCACGCTTCGGGCTTTTGTGTTGTTTGGTTGTTGTGTTTTTCTGTAAAGTGAGCTCTTGCAGTGCGACTACCACTGGTGTTGGTGCTGTTGCGTGTAAATGCAGGCAACAATGAACCATGGAAACATCAATTTCCACCGTAACCCCTCACAGCTATACAAGGGGATATTAGACTGAGTAAGGAAAGGGGAGGATAAGTAGATAAAGACGAAAGAAATAGAAAGAAAGAAAGAAAGTAAGGAAGGTTAAGAGAGAGTGGAACTGAAAAAAATATTTAATTAAACATGCAAATAACAAACAAATTGGAGAAAATGTATGAATTTGCTTAAACAACAAACAAAAATACTCTACATCAGAAAAATGATAATATCAAACATAACGGAACAAAATTAATCAATGATATGCAAAACAATAAAGACAGAGAGATGAGAAAGAGGTCATGTAAGAGGATAATAGTCTCCACAAATCATTGCCAACACAAACAACTTAGAGATATATATCTGGGAAAATACAATTTGAATCCTAAAGACAAAATGTTACAAGAACTTATTGTTTGAAGAACGGACGTGTGCCCAACACAAGTCTTTACGTCCAATAATTATAAAACTATGTGAGTCATACGTCAGAAACTTGACAATTTTAGATACTAGCACCACCACTACCACCACAACCAACACTATCACTGTCACTACCACCACCACCATCACCACCGTCACCCGCCCACCACACCCACCTTCATCCCCACCACCACCACCACCACCATCACCCACCCACCATCATCCCCACCACCACCATCACCATTTTCACCCCCACCACCCCCCTCTCCGTCACCCTGTTATGATCCCAGTCAGCTGAAAAACGAGTCTCCCCTTTGAGAATTATTCTATCAAGCCTGACCTGACTAGGAAGTCGGAGATATACAGAGGTGAAGATACAAATGTAAAATAATTGGTTGGATTTGATAGACAATTTAAGATAAAGGGCAGTGAATAAGAAAATGAGTAAATGACTTGACACAAGATGTGGAGAGTTTGGTGGAGGTGTGAAGCTTGCTTGAGAGGAGCTTAAGTCACTTGAGTACCAGACATCGTGAGGGGAAGCTGCGCTCCGTGTGTGCTCCTCTCAGAGAGGAACCCCTAGGTGATATACCTTTAAGAGAAAGGAAGTGTGCAGACGTTCCAGCTGTGGAATCGAGCTGGGAACGTGTGGTCTCAAGTCCTGGACGGCAAAGAGAGTTTGTTAAGCCGCCCAGATACATGGCCGTGGGAGCGTCTGACCGGAGACCGCCCTGCAGGGGACCTCTTTGTGGTAAGCCCAATTTTAACCAGTTTACATTGATTGCCTATAGTTGATCGTGTGCCCAGTGATCGTAGCGAATGTTTATTGATACGTTAGACATCTTTTGGTAAGGAAGGAAGCCTAAATAAGAGGACGGAGAAGAGAGAGAGGCAGCTGGAGGGATGAGCAGCATATCCTCTCCCGTCGACCGCCTGGAGGCAACTGACTGGTGGCGGAGGACCGCTCCCAGAGTGAGGAGCCGCCCGCTGGGCAAGGCGGAGTATGGACCAGCCCAAACGGGGGAGTCCACTCTCACAGTATGTAGAGAGCAAAGAGATGTTACGTGCGAACATATTGTGTGGTTATTTTTGCTTATGTGTTGAAGGGGGAAACATTTTTATTGGCGTGTCAATCGGTTCCAGGTTTGTCTTTGGGAAGAAGTTGCTGAGAACTTCGAAGCCAGCAGAGAGGGAGTAGTTGATGAGACTCCAAAGTTGTGGAAGTTACTGAGCTCTGTGGAAGAACAGTCCTTATAGTGAGGAGTTGAACCTCAACCTGTGAGTGGAGAAGAGTTTACATGCTTTTATGATACCAGTGGTGAAGCACCATTGTTGATCAAGGAAGACTTCATGGTGTAGCAGCCAGGAGAGCTGTGGAGGACCCTGGGAGAAGTGGTGAAGCACCACTGTTGCTCAAGGTGCAGCAGCCTTGACCTTGAGGTTACCTTGAGATGATTTCGGGACTTTAGTGTCCCCGCAGCCCGGTCCTCGACCAGGCCTCCACCCCCAGGAAGCAGCCCGTGACAGCTGACTAACACCCAGGTATATATTTTACTGCTAGGTAACAGGGGGCATAGGGTGAAAGAAACTCTGCCCATTGTTTCTCGCCGGCGCCTGGGATCGAACCCAGGACCACAGGATCACAAGCCAAGTGTGCTGTCCGCTCGGCCGACCGGCTCCTCCCAACCTGGAGGAGCTGCTGAGGATCCTGGTAGATAGACCCGGAAGAACCTGAAGATATCAGGGTAGTGAGCTTCCAGATGTGGAAGGGAAGTTCTGGTTGATTACTTGTGGGGAGTTGGAAGAGTGTTTGGTTGTCATTAGCGTGCAAGACACAGTGAAAGGTGACTGATTGTTTGCCATTTTTGTGCCAAGGAGTACTTATACTGAAGTATAGAGTTACAGTCGTAGGCTGGATTACCTACAGAGACATACATATGTGTTCTAGGACTGATAGGGTGATCGATTGATCATTGTTGTATATCAAGGAACATTTATACTAATATTTATGTTATTGCAGCCATACGCTGGTTTTCCTTGCACATGTTTATAGATATATATTCTCTTGCTGATAGTGCAACATTGTGTTATAAGACTTGACCTACTTGAGGAGGTTGGTAGTATTAGGTGGTGAATCAGGAGATAGGATACCACTTGATAAGCAGATGATAGAGTTCTGATGGTGTTGGAGTGCAACCTGACTGAAATAGTATAGAGTATAGGATTCATTATTATTATTGTTATATGTGTGTATATATTGTGTATGTTCTTTGTCCAGTAAATGTATTCAAATTTGCTGGTGTTTGCCCTTGTCCTAGTGAGGCTTCCCAGGAAGTCGGAAAGAAGGAGACAGACAGAAAGAACCAAGAACCACAGCTGTGGACAGGGTAGAACGGAATAATAATAAATCAAAGGGGATTGAGGAGATCATATCACATAAGGAGAGAGTGGGGAGTCACAGCGGCTCGAGTGGGTGTGTGCACGTGACAACGAGGCTAAGTATTGGAGCCGCATCCCCTAAACGTGTGACGTTGAGCCCCTCTCCAAGAGCCAGAAGCGCCCAGGGTGATCTCCTGGTAAAGTATAAGCACTCTACCGAGCTTTGGGTTAGATTGTCCATAAAGAAGGTTCAACGACAACACCAACCCCAATAACCCCCAACACCACCATCACCACCACCCCATTACCACCGTCACCCCTATTACCACCGTCACATAATAAAAGTGTTTGAACGAATAATTAGGAATCAAATTTCTAGTTTTATGGAAAATAATGAGTTGCACAACCCAAGACAACATGGATTTAGAGCGGGAAGATCCTGTCTGTCACAGTTACTCAACCACTATGACAAAATCACAGAAGCTCTAGAAAAAAAGCAAAATGCAGATGTTGTATACACAGACTTTGCTAAGGCGTTCGACAAATGTGACCATGGAGTGATAGCACACAAAATGAGGTCAATGGAAATAACCGGTAAAATAGGACTCTGGATACTCAATTTCCTGTCGAACATAACACAAAGTGTAACAGTCAATCAAATAAAATCGAGTCCAAGCGAAGTTAAAAGCTCTGCACCTCAAGGTACAGCCCTTGCACCGCTACTGTTCCTTATTCTCGTATCAGATATAGACAAAAATACACGTCACAGCTTCGTGTCATCCTACGCAAATAACACAAAATCAGCATGAAAATTACCTCTGCTGAAGACATTAAAAATTTACAAGCAGATATCAACAAAGTTTTCGATTGGGCAGCAGAAAATAACATGATGTTTAATAGTGATAAATTTCAGGTACGGCAAAAATGAGGATCTGAAACATAATACAGGGTACAAAACACACTCGAATCTGCCCATAGTAGAAAAACAGCATGTCAAGGATTTGGTAATAATGATGTCCGACGACCTAACGTTTAGGGAGCATAACCAAGCAAGTATTGCGTCAGCCAGAAAAGTGATAGGATGGATTACGAGAACTTTCAAATCCACGGATCCCATCACAATGGTTGTACACTTCAAATCATTTGTGTTGTCCTGTCTAGAGTACTGCTCAGTACTCACTTCCCCCATCAGAGCAGGAGAGATTGCTGAAATAGAGGGAATACAGATAACATATACGGCACGCATAGACGAGATAAAACACCTAAATTTTTGGGATCGTCTCAAGCTATCCAAATGTACTCTCTATAAAGGAGACGAGAGAGATACCAAATAATATACACATGGAAAATACTGGAGGGCCAGGTCCCAAATCTACACAGTAAAATAACAACGTACTGGTGTGAACGATATGGAAGAAAATGCAGGATTGACCAGTGGAGAGCAGAGGTGCCATAGGCACAATCAGAGAACACTGTATAAACATCAGAGGTCCGCGGTTGTTCAACGTACTCCCTGTGACTATAAGAAATATTGCCGAAAAACCGTGGACATCTTCAAGAGAAAACTGGACTGTTTTTTAAGAGAAGTTTCGGATCGGCCGGGCTGTGGTGGGTATGTAGGCCTGCGGGCCGCTCCAAGCAACAGCCTGGTAGACCAAACTCTCACAAGTCGAGGCTGGCCTCGGGCTGGCCTCGGGCCAGCCAGCCAGTAGAAGAACTCCCAGAACCCCATCAAATAGGTATCAAGCAGCAAGTACCCCCACCAGTACCACCACCATCACCCTCACCACCACCACCCCTAGCGTCACCTCCACAACCACCATCACCACCGTCACCTCCACCAACACCACCGTCAACACCACCACCACCGTCACCCCCCACCACCACCATCACCCTCCACCATCACCACCACACCCACCACCGTCATCACCACCACCACTACTACCACCACCACCACCACCACAACCATTACCACCACCACCACCACTACTACCACCACCACCACCACCACCACCCCCATCACAACCACACCACCATTACCACCACCACCGACACCACCTCCACCCTCATCACGCTTGTCACCACCATCATCACCGATACCACCACCAACACTACTACTACTACCTCCACCACCTGTGTCACCACCACGACCAACACCACCATCACTACCACGACCACCACAGTCACCACCACCGCCATCACCATCACTACCAACAACACCAACACCACCGTCACTACCACCACCACCACCACCACCACCACCACTACCACAACATTCGCCGCCACTACCACCGCCGTCACTACCTTCAGTACCACCACCACCGTCACTATCACCACCACCACCGTCACTATCACCACCACCACCGTCACTATCACTACCACCACCGTCACTATCACCACCACCATCGTCACTATCACCACCACCACCGTCACTATCACCACCACCACCGCCACTACCTTCAGTACCACCACCACCGTCACTATCACCACCACCACCGTCACTACCTTCAGTACCACCACCACCGTCACTATCACCACCACCATCGTCACTATCACCACCACCACCGTCACTATCACCACCACCACCGTCACTATCACCACCACCACCGTCACTATCACCACCACCACCAACACTACCGCTACCTTCACCATCACCATCACCACCTCCAATACCGCCACATTACCACCATTATCAGTAACTACTACACCGCCAGAACCTTCACCACCACCACCACCATTACCACCACCATTACCACCAACACCACCAGCAGCACCACCACAGCCACGGTCTCCACTCAAAGGAATTAACCCACAGTAATGAAAGTATTTTTTAAAAAATCTTTGGGCACTGTTTTTTCCAGGATTTCAAAGCCAGAGAAAATTAAAAGAATATTACCAGAAAAATATTCCTTAGAGCGGCTTGGCAGAGTAATGAATTTTCATAAAGTATAATGATTGGTTTAAATGTTAATTAACTCGTTACCTAATCATTTCCAATATACTCTTTATCACATTTTCACAGTTCTCAAGCGTAGGGAGGCGCCAGTAGCGAGCAGAGACACACTGCCAGGTTGGTAGGATAAAGCCCAAGGCCAGGTTGGTAGGATAAAGCACTCGACCACGTTGGTAGGATAAAGCACTCGACCAGGTTTGTAGCATAAAGCATTCGGCCAGGTTGTAGGATAAAGCACTCGGCCAGGTTGGTAGGATAAACAAACAGAGGTGCACTGCAAACAGTGGTGGTGGAGGCAAGCACACACTACTGTTACAGTGGTGGTGGAGGCCAGCACACTACTGTTACAGTGGTGGTGGAGGCCAGCACACACTACTGTTACAGTGGTGGTGGAGGCCAGCACACACTACTGTTACAGTGGTGGTGGAGGCCAGCACACAACTGTTACAGTGGTGGTGGAGGCCAGCACACACTACTGTTACAGTGGTGGTGGAGGCCAGCACACACTACTGTTACAGTGGTGGTGGAGGCCAGCACACACTACTGTTACAGTGGTGGTGGAGGCCAGCACACTACTGTTACAGTGGTGGTGGAGGCCAGCACACTACTGTTACAGTGGTGGTGGAGGCCAGCACACAACTGTTACAGTGGTGGTGGAGGCCAGCACACTACTGTTACAGTGGTGGTGGAGGCCAGCACACACTACTGTTACAGTGGTGGTGGAGGCCATCACACAACTGTTACAGTGGTGGTGGAGGCCAGCACACAACTGTTACAGTGGTGGTGGAGGTCAGCACACACTACTGTTACAGTGGTGGTGGAGGCCAGCACACAACTGTTACAGTGGTGGTGGAGGCCAGCACATTACTGTTACAGTGGTGGTGGAGGCCAGCACACACTACTGTTACAGTGGTGGTGGAGGCCAGCACACACTACTGTTACAGTGGTGGTGGAGGCCAGCACACAACTGTTACAGTGGTGGTGGAGGCCAGCACACAACTGTTACAGTGGTGGTGGAGGCCAGCACACAACTGTTACAGTGGTGGTGGAGGCCAGCACACAACTGTTACAGTGGTGGTGGAGGCCAGCACACAACTGTTACAGTGGTGGTGGAGGCCAGCACACAACTGTTACAGTGGTGGTGGAGGCCAGCACACAACTGTTACAGTGGTGGTGGAGGCCAGCACACTATTGTTACAGTGGTGGTGGAGGCCAGCACACAACTGTTACAGTGGTGGTGGAGGCCAGCACACAACTGTTACAGTGGTGGTGGAGGCCAGCACACAACTGTTACAGTGGTGGTGGAGGTCAGCACACAACTGTTACAGTGGTGGTGGAGGCCAGCACACAACTGTTACAGTGGTGGTGGAGGTCAGCACACAACTGTTACAGTGGTGGTGGGAGGCCAGCACACAACTGTTACAGTGGTGGTGGAGGTCAGCACACAACTGTTACAGTGGTGGTGGAGGCCAGCACATTACTGTTACAGTGGTGGTGGAGGCCAGCACACACTACTGTTACAGTGGTGGTGGAGGCCAGCACACAACTGTTACAGTTGTGGTGGAGGCCAGCACACAACTGTTACAGTGGTGGTGGAGGCCAGCACACAACTGTTACAGTGGTGGTGGAGGCCAGCACACAACTGTTACAGTGGTGGTGGAGGCCAGCACACAACTGTTACAGTGGTGGTGGAGGCCAGCACACAACTGTTACAGTGGTGGTGGAGGCCAGCACACAACTGTTACAGTGGTGGTGGAGGCCAGCACACTATTGTTACAGTGGTGGTGGAGGCCAGCACACAACTGTTACAGTGGTGGTGGAGGCCAGCACACAACTGTTACAGTGGTGGTGGAGGCC
Source organism: Procambarus clarkii (assembly GCF_040958095.1). NCBI lineage: Eukaryota > Metazoa > Arthropoda > Malacostraca > Decapoda > Cambaridae > Procambarus > Procambarus clarkii. The sequence goes on along the minus strand of NC_091231.1, from coordinate 17,252,450 downwards.
AGCACACAACTGTTACAGTGGTGGTGGAGGCCAGCACACAACTGTTACAGTGGTGGTGGAGGTCAGCACACAACTGTTACAGTGGTGGTGGAGGCCAGCACACAACTGTTACAGTGGTGGTGGAGGTCAGCACACAACTGTTACAGTGGTGGTGGAGGCCAGCACACTACTGTTACAGTGGTGGTGGAGGCCAGCACACAACTGTTACAGTGGTGGTGGAGGCCAGCACACTACTGTTACAGTGGTGGTGGAGGCCAGCACACAACTGTTACAGTGGTGGTGGAGGTCAGCACACAACTGTTACAGTGGTGGTGGAGGCCAGCACACAACTGTTACAGTGGTGGTGGAGGCCAGCACACAACTGTTACAGTGGTGGTGGAGGTCAGCACACAACTGTTACAGTGGTGGTGGAGGCCAGCACACAACTGTTACAGTGGTGGTGGAGGTCAGCACACAACTGTTACAGTGGTGGTGGAGGCCAGCACACTACTGTTACAGTGGTGGTGGAGGCCAGCACACAACTGTTACAGTGGTGGTGGAGGCCAGCACACTACTGTTACAGTGGTGGTGGAGGCCAGCACACAACTGTTACAGTGGTGGTGGAGGTCAGCACACAACTGTTACAGTGGTGGTGGAGGCCAGCACACAACTGTTACAGTGGTGGTGGAGGCCAGCACACAACTGTTACAGTGGTGGTGGAGGTCAGCACACAACTGTTACAGTGGTGGTGGAGGCCAGCACACAACTGTTACAGTGGTGGTGGAGGTCAGCACACAACTGTTACAGTGGTGGTGGAGGCCAGCACACTACTGTTACAGTGGTGGTGGAGGCCAGCACACAACTGTTACAGTGGTGGTGGAGGCCAGCACACTACTGTTACAGTGGTGGTGGAGGCCAGCACACAACTGTTACAGTGGTGGTGGAGGTCAGCACACAACTGTTACAGTGGTGGTGGAGGCCAGCACACAACTGTTACAGTGGTGGTGGAGGCCAGCACACAACTGTTACAGTGGTGGTGGAGGCGAGCACACAACTGTTACAGTGGTGGTGGAGGCCAGCACATTACTGTTACAGTGGTGGTGGAGGCCAGCACATTACTGTTACAGTGGTGGTGGAGGCCAGCACACAACTGTTACAGTGGTGGTGGAGGCCAGCACACAACTGTTACAGTGGTGGTGGAGGCCAGCACATTACTGTTACAGTGGTGTTGGAGGCCAGCACACAACTGTTACAGTGGTGGTGGAGGCCAGCACATTACTGTTACAGTGGTGGTGGAGGCCAGCACACTACTGTTACAGTGGTGGTGGAGGTCAGCATACTACTGCTACACAGGTGGTGGAGGCCAGCACACTACTGGTGCACAGGTGGTGGAGGCCAGCACACTACTGTTACACAGGTGGTGGAGGTCACAACACTACTGTTACAGTGGTGGTGGAGGCCAGCACACTACTGTTACAGTGGTGGTGGAGGCCAGCACACTACTGTTACAGTGGTGGTGGAGGTCAGCACACTACTGTTACAGTGGTGGTGGAGGCCAGCACACTACTGTTACAGTGGTGGTGGAGGTCAGCATACTACTGCTACACAGGTGGTGGAGGCCAGCACACTACTGTTACACAGGTGGTGGAGATCAGCATACTACTGCTACACAGGTGGTGGAGGCCAGCACACTACTGCTACACAGGTGGTGGAGGCCAGCACACTACTGTTACACAGGTGGTGGAGATCAGCATACTACTACTACACAGGTGGTGGAGGCCAGCACACTACTGTTACACAGGTGGTGGAGATCAGCATACTACTCCTACACAGGTGGTGGAGGCCAGCACACTACTGTTACAGTGGTGGTGGAGGTCAGCATACTACTACTACACAGGTGGTGGAGGCCAGCACACTACTGCTACACAGGTGGTGGAGGCCAGCACACTACTGCTACACAGGTGGTGGAGGCCAGCACACTACTGCTACACAGGTGGTGGAGGCCAGCACTCTACTGCTACAGTGGTTGGGGAGGTCAGCATACTACTACTACACAGGTGGTGGAGGCCAGCACACAACTGCTACACAGGTGGTGGAGGCCAGCACACTACTGCTACACAGGTGGAGGAGGCCAGCACACTACTGCTACACAGGTGGTTGAGGCCAGCACACTACTGTTACACAGGTGGTGAAGATCAGCATACTACTGCTACACAGGTGGTGGAGGCCAGCACACTACTGCTACACAGGTGGTGGAGGCCAGCACACTACTGCTACACAGGTGGTGGAGGCCAGCACACTACTGTAACAGTGGTTGTGAAGGTCAAAACACTACTACAACACAGGTGTTGGAGGCCAGCACACTACTGGTACAGTGGTGGTGGAGGCCAGCACACTACTGGTGCAGTGGTGGTGGAGGCCAGCAATCTACTGCTACACAGGTGGTGGAGGCCAACACACTACTGCTACACAGGTGGTGGAGGCCAGCACACTACTGGTGCACAGGTGGTGGAGGCCAGCACATTACTGCTACACAGGTCGTGGAGGCCAGCACACTACTGCTACACAGGTGGTGGAGGCCAGCACACTACTGCTACACAGGTGGTGGAGGCCAGCATACTACTGCTACACAGGTGGTGGAGGCCAGCACACTACTGCTACACAGGTGGTGGAGGCCAACACACTACTGCTACACAGGTGGTGGAGGCCAGCACACTACTGCTACACAGGTGGTGGAGGCCAGCACATTACTGCTACACAGGTGGTGGAGGCCAGCATACTACTGCTACACAGGTGGTGGAGGCCACCACATTACTGCTATACAGGTGGTGGAGGCCAGCACACTACTGCTACACAGGTGGTGGAGGCCAGCACATTACTGCTACACAGGTGGTATAGGCCAGCACAGTTCTGATACACAGGTGGTATAGGCCAGCACACTAATGCTTCACAGGTGGTAGAGACCAGGACACTATTTGTACACAGGTGGTGGAGGTCAGCACACTAGTGCTACACAGGTGGTGGAGGTCAGCACACTACTTTTACACAGATGGTGGAGGTCAGCACACTACTGGCACACAGGTGGTGGAGGCCAGCACATAAATGCTACACAGGTGGTGGTGCCCAGCACACTACTGGTACACAGGTGGTGGAGGCCAGCACACTACTGGTACACAGGTGGTGGAGGCCAGCACACTACTGGTACACAGGTGGTGGAGGCCAGCACACTAGTGCTACACAGGTGGTGGAGGTCAGCACATTACTGCTACACAGGTGGTTGAGGCCAGCACACTACTGCTACACAGGTGGTTGAGGCCAGCGCACTACTGCTACACAGGTGGTGGAGGCCAGCACACTAGTGCTACACAAGTGGTAGACGCCAGCACACTACTGCTACACAGGTGGTGGAGTCCAGCACTCTACTGCTACACAGGGGGTGGAGGCCAGCACTCTACTGCTACACAGGTGGTGGAGGCCGGCACACTACTGGTGCACAGGTGGTGGAGGCCAGCACTCTACTGCTACACAGGTGGTGGAGGCCAGCACTCTACTGCTACACAGGTGGTGGAGGCCAGCACACTACTGCTACACAGGTGGTGGAGGCCAGCACTCTACTGCTACACAGGTGGTGGAGGCCAGCATACTACTACTACACAGGTGGTGGAGTCCAGCACACTACTGCTACACAGGTGGTGGAGGTCAACACACTACTGCTACACAGGTGGTGGAGGTCAGCACACTACTGGTGCACAGGTGGTGGAGGCCAGCACACTACTGGTGCAGTGGTGGTGGAGGCCAGCACACTACTGCTACACAGGTGATGGAGGGCAGCATTCTACTGGTACACAGGTGGTGGAGGTCAGCACACTACTACTACACAGGTGGTGGAGGAAAGCACACTACTTTTACACAGGTGGAGGAGGCCAGCACACTTCTGGTACTGTGGTGGTGGAGGTCAACACACTACTGCTACACAGGTGGTGGAGGTCAGCACACTACTACTACACAGGTGGTGGAGTCCAGCACACTACTGCTACACAGGTGGTGGAGGTCAACACACTACTGCTACACAGGTGTGGAGGTCAGCACACTACTGCTACACAGGTGGTGGAGGCCAGCACACTACTGTTACACAAATGGTGGATATCAGCATACTACTGCTACACAGGTGGTGGAGGCCAGCACACTACTGCTACACAGGTGGTGGAGGCCAGCACACTACTGTTACACAGGTGGTGGAGATCAGCATACTACTACTACACAGGTGGTGGAGGCCAGCACACTACTGTTACACAGGTGGTGGAGATCAGCATACTACTGCTACACAGGTGGTGGAGGCCAGCACACTACTGTTACAGTGATGGTGGAGGTCAGCACACTACTGCTACACAGGTGGTGGAGGCCAGCACACTACTGCTACACAGGTGGTGGAGGCCAGCACACTACTGTAACAGTGGTTGTGAAGGTCAAAACACTACTACAACACAGGTGTTGGAGGCCAGCACACTACTGGTACAGTGGTGGTGGAGGCCAGGACACTACTGGTGCAGTGGTGGTGGAGGCCAGCACTCTACTGCTACACAGGTGGTGGAGGCCAACACACTACTGCTACACAGGTGGTGGAGGCCAGCACACTACTGGTGCACAGGTGGTGGAGGCCAGCACATTACTGCTACACAGGTGGTGGAGGCCAGCACACTACTGCTACACAGGTGGTGGAGGCCAGCACACTACTGCTACACAGGTGGTGGAGGCCAGCATACTACTGCTACACAGGTGGTGGAGGCCAGCACACTACTGCTACACAGATGGTGGAGGCCAACACACTACTGCTACACAGGTGGTGGAGGCCAGCACACTACTGCTACACAGGTGGTGGAGGCCAGCACATTACTGCTACACAGGTGGTGGAGGCCAGCATACTACTGCTACACAGGTGGTGGAGGCCACCACATTACTGCTATACAGGTGGTGGAGGCCAGCACACTACTGCTACACAGGTGGTGGAGGCCAGCACATTACTGCTACACAGGTGGTATAGGCCAGCACAGTTCTGATACACAGGTGGTATAGGCCAGCACACTAATGCTTCACAGGTGGTAGAGACCAGGACACTATTTGTACACAGGTGGTGGAGGTCAGCACACTAGTGCTACACAGGTGGTGGAGGTCAGCACACTACTTTTACACAGATGGTGGAGGTCAGCACACTACTGGCACACAGGTGGTGGAGGCCAGCACATAAATGCTACACAGGTGGTGGTGCCCAGCACACTACTGGTACACAGGTGGTGGAGGCCAGCACACTACTGGTACACAGGTGGTGGAGGCCAGCACACTACTGGTACACAGGTGGTGGAGGCCAGCACACTAGTGCTACACAGGTGGTGGAGGTCAGCACATTACTGCTACACAGGTGGTTGAGGCCAGCACACTACTGCTACACAGGTGGTCGAGGCCAGCACACTACTGCTACACAGGTGGTGGAGGCCAGCACACTAGTGCTACACAAGTGGTAGACGCCAGCACACTACTGCTACACAGGTGGTGGAGTCCAGCACTCTACTGCTACACAGGGGGTGGAGGCCAGCACTCTACTGCTACACAGGTGGTGGAGGCCGGCACACTACTGGTGCACAGGTGGTGGAGGCCAGCACTCTACTGCTACACAGGTGGTGGAGGCCAGCACTCTACTGCTACACAGGTGGTGGAGGCCAGCACACTACTGCTACACAGGTGGTGGAGGCCAGCACTCTACTGCTACACAGGTGGTGGAGGCCAGCATACTACTACTACACAGGTGGTGGAGTCCAGCACACTACTGCTACACAGGTGGTGGAGGTCAACACACTACTGCTACACAGGTGGTGGAGGTCAGCACACTACTGGTGCACAGGTGGTGGAGGCCAGCACACTACTGGTGCAGTGGTGGTGGAGGCCAGCACACTACTGCTACACAGGTGATGGAGGGCAGCATTCTACTGGTACACAGGTGGTGGAGGTCAGCACACTACTACTACACAGGTGGTGGAGGAAAGCACACTACTTTTACACAGGTGGAGGAGGCCAGCACACTTCTGGTACTGTGGTGGTGGAGGTCAACACACTACTGCTACACAGGTGGTGGAGGTCAGCACACTACTACTACACAGGTGGTGGAGTCCAGCACACTACTGCTACACAGGTGGTGGAGGTCAACACACTACTGCTACACAGGTGGTGGAGGTCAGCACACTACTGCTACACAGGTGGTGGAGGCCAGCACACTACTGTTACACAAATGGTGGATATCAGCATACTACTGCTACACAGGTGGTGGAGGCCAGCACACTACTGCTACACAGGTGGTGGAGGCCAGCACACTACTGTTACACAGGTGGTGGAGATCAGCATACTACTACTACACAGGTGGTGGAGGCCAGCACACTACTGTTACACAGGTGGTGGAGATCAGCATACTACTGCTACACAGGTGGTGGAGGCCAGCACACTACTGTTACAGTGGTGGTGGAGGTCAGCATACTACTACTACACAGGTGGTGTAGGCCAGCACACTACTGCTACACAGGTGGTGGAGGCCAGCACATTACTGCTACACAGGTGGTATAGGCCAGCACAGTTCTGATACACAGGTGGTATAGGCCAGCACACTAATGCTTCACAGGTGGTAGAGACCAGGACACTATTTGTACACAGGTGGTGGAGGTCAGCACACTAGTGCTACACAGGTGGTGGAGGTCAGCACACTACTTTTACACAGATGGTGGAGGTCAGCACACTACTGGCACACAGGTGGTGGAGGCCAGCACATAAATGCTACACAGGTGGTGGTGCCCAGCACACTACTGGTACACAGGTGGTGGAGGCCAGCACACTACTGGTACACAGGTGGTGGAGGCCAGCACACTACTGGTACACAGGTGGTGGAGGCCAGCACACTAGTGCTACACAGGTGGTGGAGGTCAGCACATTACTGCTACACAGGTGGTTGAGGCCAGCACACTACTGCTACACAGGTGGTTGAGGCCAGCACACTACTGCTACACAGGTGGTGGAGGCCAGCACACTAGTGCTACACAAGTGGTAGACGCCAGCACACTACTGCTACACAGGTGGTGGAGTCCAGCACTCTACTGCTACACAGGGGGTGGAGGCCAGCACTCTACTGCTACACAGGTGGTGGAGGCCGGCACACTACTGGTGCACAGGTGGTGGAGGCCAGCACTCTACTGCTACACAGGTGGTGGAGGCCAGCACTCTACTGCTACACAGGTGGTGGAGGCCAGCACACTACTGCTACACAGGTGGTGGAGGCCAGCACTCTACTGCTACACAGGTGGTGGAGGCCAGCATACTACTACTACACAGGTGGTGGAGTCCAGCACACTACTGCTACACAGGTGGTGGAGGTCAACACACTACTGCTACACAGGTGGTGGAGGTCAGCACACTACTGGTGCACAGGTGGTGGAGGCCAGCACACTACTGGTGCAGTGGTGGTGGAGGCCAGCACACTACTGCTACACAGGTGATGGAGGGCAGCATTCTACTGGTACACAGGTGGTGGAGGTCAGCACACTACTACTACACAGGTGGTGGAGGAAAGCACACTACTTTTACACAGGTGGAGGAGGCCAGCACACTTCTGGTACTGTGGTGGTGGAGGTCAACACACTACTGCTACACAGGTGGTGGAGGTCAGCACACTACTACTACACAGGTGGTGGAGTCCAGCACACTACTGCTACACAGGTGGTGGAGGTCAACACACTACTGCTACACAGGTGGTGGAGGTCAGCACACTACTGCTACACAGGTGGTGGAGGCCAGCACACTACTGTTACACAAATGGTGGATATCAGCATACTACTGCTACACAGGTGGTGGAGGCCAGCACACTACTGCTACACAGGTGGTGGAGGCCAGCACACTACTGTTACACAGGTGGTGGAGATCAGCATACTACTACTACACAGGTGGTGGAGGCCAGCACACTACTGTTCCACAGGTGGTGGAGATCAGCATACTACTGCTACACAGGTGGTGGAGGCCAGCACACTACTGTTACAGTGGTGGTGGAGGTCAGCATACTACTACTACACAGGTGGTGGAGGCCAGCACACTACTGCTACACAGGTGGTGGAGGCCAGCACATTACTGCTACACAGGTGGTATAGGCCAGCACAGTTCTGATACACAGGTGGTATAGGCCAGCACACTAATGCTTCACAGGTGGTAGAGACCAGGACACTATTTGTACACAGGTGGTGGAGGTCAGCACACTAGTGCTACACAGGTGGTGGAGGTCAGCACACTACTTTTACACAGATGGTGGAGGTCAGCACACTACTGGCACACAGGTGGTGTAGGCCAGCACATAAATGCTACACAGGTGGTGGTGCCCAGCACACTACTGGTACACAGGTGGTGGAGGCCAGCACACTACTGGTACACAGGTGGTGGAGGCCAGCACACTACTGGTACACAGGTGGTGGTTGCCAGCACACTAGTGCTACACAGGTGGTGGAGGTCAGCACATTACTGCTACACAGGTGGTTGAGGCCAGCACACTACTGCTACACAGGTGGTTGAGGCCAGCACACTACTGCTACACAGGTGGTGGAGGCCAGCACACTAGTGCTACACAAGTGGTAGACGCCAGCACACTACTGCTACACAGGTGGTGGAGTCCAGCACTCTACTGCTACACAGGGGGTGGAGGCCAGCACTCTACTGCTACACAGGTGGTGGAGGCCGGCACACTACTGGTGCACAGGTGGTGGAGGCCAGCACTCTACTGCTACACAGGTGGTGGAGGCCAGCACTCTACTGCTACACAGGTGGTGGAGGCCAGCACACTACTGCTACACAGGTGGTGGAGGCCAGCACTCTACTGCTACACAGGTGGTGGAGGCCAGCATACTACTACTACACAGGTAGTGGAGTACAGCACACTACTGCTACACAGGTGGTGGAGGTCAACACACTACTGCTACACAGGTGGTGGAGGTCAGCACACTACTGGTGCACAGGTGGTGGAGGCCAGCACACTACTGGTGCAGTGGTGGTGGAGGCCAGCACACTACTGCTACACAGGTGATGGAGGGCAGCATTCTACTGGTACACAGGTGGTGGAGGTCAGCACACTACTACTACACAGGTGGTGGAGGAAAGCACACTACTTTTACACAGGTGGAGGAGGCCAGCACACTTCTGGTACTGTGGTGGTGGAGGTCAACACACTACTGCTACACAGGTGGTGGAGGCCAGCACACTACTGCTACACAGGTGGTGGAGGCCAGCACACTACTGCTACACAGGTGGTGGAGGCCAGCACTCTACTGCTACAGTTGTTGGGGAGGTCAGCATACTACTACTACACAGGTGGTGGAGGCCAGCACACTACTGCTACACAGGTGGTGGAGGCCAGCACACTACTGCTACACAGGTGGTGGAGGCCAGCACACTACTGCTACACAGGTGGAGGAGGCCAGCACACTACTGCTACACAGGTGGTGGAGGCCAACACACTACTGTTACACAGGTGGTGGAGATCAGCATACTACTGCTACACAGGTGGTGGAGGCCAGCACACTACTGCTACACAGGTGGTGGAGGCCAGCACACTACTGCTACACAGGTGGTGGAGGCCAGCACACTACTGTAACAGTGGTTGTGAAGGTCAAAACACTACTACAACACAGGTGTTGGAGGCCAGCACACTACTGATACAGTGGTGGTGGAGGCCAGGACACTACTGGTGCAGTGGTGGTGGAGGCCAGCACTCTACTGCTACACAGGTGGTGGAGGCCAACACACTACTGCTACACAGGTGGTGGAGGCCAGCACACTACTGGTGCACAGGTGGTGGAGGCCAGCACATTACTGCTACACAGGTGGTGGAGGCCAGCACACTACTGCTACACAGGTGGTGGAGGCCAGCACACTACTGCTACACAGGTGGTGGAGGCCAGCATACTACTGCTACACAGGTGGTGGAGGCCAGCACACTACTGCTACACAGATGGTGGAGGCCAACACACTACTGCTACACAGGTGGTGGAGGCCAGCACACTACTGCTACACAGGTGGTGGAGGCCAGCACATTACTGCTACACAGGTGGTGGAGGCCAGCATACTACTGCTACACAGGTGGTGGAGGCCACCACATTACTGCTATACAGGTGGTGGAGGCCAGCACACTACTGCTACACAGGTGGTGGAGGCCAGCACATTACTGCTACACAGGTGGTATAGGCCAGCACAGTTCTGATACACAGGTGGTATAGGCCAGCACACTAATGCTTCACAGGTGGTAGAGACCAGGACACTATTTGTACACAGGTGGTGGAGGTCAGCACACTAGTGCTACACAGGTGGTGGAGGTCAGCACACTACTTTTACACAGATGGTGGAGGTCAGCACACTACTGGCACACAGGTGGTGGAGGCCAGCACATAAATGCTACACAGGTGGTGGTGCCCAGCACACTACTGGTACACAGGTGGTGGAGGCCAGCACACTACTGGTACACAGGTGGTGGAGGCCAGCACACTACTGGTACACAGGTGGTGGAGGCCAGCACACTAGTGCTACACAGGTGGTGGAGGTCAGCACATTACTGCTACACAGGTGGTTGAGGCCAGCACACTACTGCTACGCAGGTGGTTGAGGCCAGCACACTACTGCTACACAGGTGGTGGAGGCCAGCACACTAGTGCTACACAAGTGGTAGACGCCAGCACACTACTGCTACACAGGTGGTGGAGTCCAGCACTCTACTGCTACACAGGGGGTGGAGGCCAGCACTCTACTGCTACACAGGTGGTGGAGGCCGGCACACTACTGGTGCACAGGTGGTGGAGGCCAGCACTCTACTGCTACACAGGTGGTGGAGGCCAGCACTCTACTGCTACACAGGTGGTGGAGGCCAGCACACTACTGCTACACAGGTGGTGGAGGCCAGCACTCTACTGCTACACAGGTGGTGGAGGCCAGCATACTACTACTACACAGGTGGTGGAGTCCAGCACACTACTGCTACACAGGTGGTGGAGGTCAACACACTACTGCTACACAGGTGGTGGAGGTCAGCACACTACTGGTGCACAGGTGGTGGAGGCCAGCACACTACTGGTGCAGTGGTGGTGGAGGCCAGCACACTACTGCTACACAGGTGATGGAGGGCAGCATTCTACTGGTACACAGGTGGTGGAGGTCAGCACACTACTACTACACAGGTGGTGGAGGAAAGCACACTACTACTACACAGGTGGTGGAGGCCAGCACACTTCTGGTACTGTGGTGGTGGAGGTCAACACACTACTGCTACACAGGTGGTGGAGGTCAGCACACTACTACTACACAGGTGGTGGAGTCCAGCACACTACTGCTACACAGGTGGTGGAGGTCAACACACTACTGCTACACAGGTGGTGGAGGTCAGCACACTACTGCTACACAGGTGGTGGAGGTCAGCACACTACTACTACACAGGTGGTGGAGGAAAGCACACTACTACTACACAGGTGGTGGAGGCCAGCACACTACTGCTACACAGGTGGTGGAGGCCAGCACACTACTACTACACAGGTGGTGGAGGCCAGCACACTACTACTACACAGGTGGTGGAGGCCAGCACACTATTGCTACCCAGGTGGTGGAGGTCAGCACACTACTGCTACACAGTTGGTGGAGGCCAGCACACTACAGGTACACATGTGGTGGAGGCCAGCACACTACTGCTACACAGGTGGTGGAGGGCAGCATTCTACTGGTACACAGGTGTTGGAGATCAGCACTACTGGTACACAGGTGGTGGAGGCCATCACATTACTGCTACACAGGTGGTGGAGGCCAGCACACTACTGCTACACAGGTGGTGGAGGCCAGCACACTACTGCTACGCAGGTGGTAGAGGCCAGCCCACTACTACTACACAGGTATTGGAGGCCAGCACACTACTACTACACAGGTGGTGGAGGCCAGCACACTACTACTACACAGGTGGTGGAGGCCAGCACACTACTACTACACAGGTGGTAGAGGCCAGCACTCTACAGCTACATAGGTGTGTGTGCGGGCTCTTCCTGGGGAGACATCACCTCTATATTGTCCAAACATTCTCTCTCTTCATCCCCTTTCTCATCCGTGTCTCCGTAGTGTCTCCCGTAATGTTATTTTCTCTCCCCATATCTTTCTGTTACACTATTTCTCTGTCACCTTATCTTCCTCTCACACTCTCCTTGTCTACACCATTTCTCACACACTCACTCTCCTTGTCTACACCATTCCTCACACACTCACTCTCCTTGTCAACACCATTCCTCACACACTCACTCTCCTTGTCTACACCATTCCTCACACACTCACTCTCCTTGTCTACACCATTCCTCACACACTCACTCTCCTTGTCTACACCATTCCTCACACACTCACTCTCCTTGTCTACACCATTCCTCACACACTCACTCTCCTTGTCTACACCATTCCTCACACACTCACTCTCCTTGTCTACACCATTCCTCACACACTCACTCTCCTTGTCTACACCATTCCTCACACACTCACTCTCCTTGTCTACACCATTCCTCACACACTCACTCTCCTTGTCTACACCATTCCTCACACACTCACTCTCCTTGTCTACACCATTCCTCTCACACTCACTCTTCTTGTCTCACTGCCGTCGTCACAAACATGAGGGTTGTATAAACGGGCGATTGAGACCAGAGAAGATATTAGAATGGTGAGGTGATTCCACCCTTCTTTCATTCCAGCCAAGGGTTGCTTGAGCTGAGAGAGAGCACTGGACAGTGTGCTCTACCGTAGACTAGGGTACAAAACATTATAATCGGCAGGAGTGACAGAGGAGCACCTCTGCCGCAGACAACATTGTCTCAGTGAGTGGATAGACCTCAATGGGACATAATGGTATCACTGGCGTTCCACATGGTCCAGTTCTGGATCCGATTGTGCAGCTAATTTATGTGAACAATCGACCAGTGTGGACATATTTATTTCCTCTCCACTTTCGCCATGAAAAAATTCTGATGAGGATAAATACTATGGAAAACTGGATGAAACTTCATGATGAACTGGAAGGATTTAAGATATAGTTCCTCAAGTAGCTAATAGAGCTCAATTCAAGAAGTTAATCTTGATATAGAGAACACAGACCGAACACGAAGAGAAGAAATCCTATTGGAATCTGAAAATGAGAATTGGACGTGGAAGTTGATATTAAGACCCCCCCCCCCCTCTCCCACCCTTCCTTCCTTCCATTTCTTGTTAAACACAAATCTTGGGTGGAGAAAGTTCAGATATATGCAACAAAATTAGTCCCTGAGATGAGAGTTATGAGCTACTTGAAAAGACTACAGGTATTAAGTTTTAAGCATTGAGAGGAACAAGAATTAAAAGAGACATGATCACCACATTCAAAATGCTCAGGAGAATCAACAAGACAGATAAAGGCAGACAATTTAGCAGAGGGAGTACATGAACAAGCGAATATTGATGGACACTAGGTTGCTAAATGAGCCGCAGAGACATTAGAAATAGCTATTTTCAGCGTCAGAGCAGTTAACATATAGAATGGGCAAGACGCGTGGTTCATGCAGGCATATAAAACCCAGTCAGTCTTCCTAAGGTTCCCTACGTCAAGAATCTGTCATACTAAAGTCAAATTGCACAATATACGTCAAATTGAGACGCTCTGTTAGGAGGACGGGTTGTACAACTGTTAGGAGGACAGGTTGTACAACTGTTAGGAGGACAGGTTGTACAACTGTTAGCAGGGCGGGTTGTACAACTGTTAGAGGACGGGTTGTACAACTGTTAGAGGACGGGTTGTACAACTATTAGGAGGACAGGTTGTACAACTGTTAGGAGGACAGGTTGTACAACTGTTAGGAGGACGGGTTGTACAACTGTTAGGAGGACAGGTTGTACAACTGTTGGGAGGACAGGTTGTACAACTGTTAGGAGGACAGGATGTACAACTAGATGAGCAAGCACGCACCTTATCTGCCCGCCATTCGCACAGTAAAAGTGTGTTAGCTGTTACGAGGTGTGGCAGCTATGGTCTGGGAACCAGTCTTCAAGACAAGGAAGCTTGGAAAGCGTTGGTCATGGAATCTTATAGCCAAGGATGAACACATCTTTCCAGACTATTGACAACCTTCCGAAAGCATCTCTCAAGCCATCGGGTGTCGAGTGAAAGGTATTGAATGGTTTAAGTGAGAACAGGAGCGATGTGATAAGAACAAGGGGAGCAGGTGAAGCCGGTGCCAGGCCGTTACTCCGAATTATCAGGGCAAGGACGTCGGGCCTCAGGCAGGTACTGTGCCTGGGGCGTCGGGCCTCAGGCAGGTACTGTGCCAGGGGCGTCGGGCCTCAGGCAGGTACTGTGCCAGGGGCGTCGGGCCTCAGGCAGGTACTGTGCCAAGGGCGTCGGGCCTCAGGCAGGTACTGTGCCTGGGGCGTCGAGCCTCAGGCAGGTACTGTGCCAGGGGCGTCGGGCCTCAGGCAGGTACTGTGCCAGGGGCGTCGGGCCTCAGGCAGGTACTGTGCCAGGGGCGTCGGGCCTCAGGCAGGTACTGTGCCTGGGGCGTCGGGCCTCAGACAGTCACTGTGCCAGGGGCGTCGGGCCTCAGGCAGGTACTGTGCCAGGGGCGTCGGGCCTCAGGCAGGTACTGTGCCAGGGGCGTCGGGCCTCAGGCAGGTACTGTGCCAGGGGCGTCGGGCCTCAGGCAGGTACTGTGCCAGGGGCGTCGAGCCTCAGACAGTCACTGTGCCAGGGGCGTTGGGCCTCAGGCAGGTACTGTGCCAGGGGCGTCGGGCCTCAGGCAGGTACTGTGCCAGGGGCGTCGTGCCTCAGGCAGGTACTGTGCCAGGGGCGTCAGGCCTCAGGCAGGCACTGTATCAGGGGGCGCCTAGAGGATCTCACAGGTACAATATTAGTAACATATCTGATATCACCGTTATATATATATATATATATATATATATATATATATATATATATATATATATATATATATATATATATGTTATATGTTATATATATATATATATATATATATATATATATATATATATATATATATATATATATATATATATATATATAAACAGGCCTCCCTGTGCCTCTTAGGCCTCTGCGTCTCTTAGGTCCCTGTGTCTCTTAGGCCTCTGCGTCTCTTAGGTCCTCTGTGTCTCTTAGGTCCCCTGTGTCTCTTAGGTCCCTGTGTCTCTTAGGTCCCTGTGTCTCTTAGGCCTCTGCGTCTCTTAGGTCCCTGTGTCTCTTAGGTCCCCTGTGTCTCTTAGGCCTCTGCGTCTCTTAGGTCCCTGTGTCTCTTAGGTCCCTGTGTCTCTTAGGTCCCTCTGTCTCTTAGGTCCCTGTGTCTCTTAGGTCCCTGTGTCTCTTAGGTCCCTGTGTCTCTTAGGTCCCTGTGTCTCTTAGGTCCCTGTGCCTCTTAGGCCTCTGTGTCTCTTAGGTCCCTGTGTCTCTTAGGTCCCTGTGTCTCTTAGGTCCTCTGTGTCTCTTAGGTCCCTGTGTCTCTTAGGTCCCTGTGTCTCTTAGGTCCCTGTGCCTCTTAGGCCTCTGTGTCTCTTAGGTCCCCTGTGTCTCTTAGGTCCCCTGTGTCTCTTAGGTCCCCTGTGTCTCTTAGGTCCCTGTGTCTCTTAGGTCCCTGTGTCTCTTAGGTCCCTGTGTCTCTTAGGTCCCTGTGCCTCTTAGGCCTCTGTGTCTCTTAGGTCCCCTGTGTCTCTTAGGTCCCCTGTGTCTCTTAGGTCCCCTGTGTCTCTTAGGTCCCTGTGCCTCTTAGGCCTCTGTGTCTCTTAGGTCCCCTGTGTCTCTTAGGTCCCTGTGTCTCTTAGGTCCCTGTGTCTCTTAGGTCCCTGTGTCTCTTAGGTCCCCTGTGTCTCTTAGGTCCCTGTGTCTCTTAGGTCCCTGTGTCTCTTAGGTCCCTGTGTCTCTTAGGTCCCCTGTGTCTCTTAGGTCCCTGTGTCTCTTAGGTCCCTGTGCCTCTTAGGCCTCTGTGTCTCTTAGGTCCCCTGTGTCTCTTAGGTCCCTGTGCCTCTTAGGCCTCTGTGTCTCTTAGGTCCCCTGTGTCTCTTAGGTCCCCTGTGTCTCTTAGGTCCCTGTGTCTCTTAGGTCCCTAAGTCTCTTAGGTCCCCTGTGTCTCTTAGGTCCCTGTGCCTCTTAGGCCTGTGTCTCTTAGATCCCTGTGTCTCTCAGGTCCCTGTGTTTCTTAGGTCCCCTGTGTCTCTTAGGTCCCTGTGTCTCTTAGGTCCCTGTGTCTCTTAGGTCCCCTGTGTCTCTTAGGTCCCTGTGTCTCTTAGGTCCCTGTGTCTCTTAGGTCCCCTGTGTCTCTTAGGTCCCTGCGTCTCTTAGGTCCCCTGTGTCTCTCTTAGGTCCCCTGTGTCTCTCCTAGGTCCCCTGTCTCTCTTAGGTCCCCTGTCTCTCTTAGGTCCCCTGTCTCTCTTAGGTCCCATGTGTCTCTCTTAGGTCCCCTGTGTCTCCTAGGTCTCCTGTGTCTCTCTTAGATCCCCTATGTCTTTCTTAGGTCCTCTGTATCTCTCTTAGGTCTCCTATGTCTCTCTTAGGTCCCCTGTGCCTGTTAGGTCCTCTGTGTCTCTCTCTTTGGTCTCCTGTGTCTGTGTGCCTATCAGCTTTCCTCTGCATCACAAATCTATAAATGTCTCTTCCTCTCTTCCTCAATCCCTCTCTGACATTCAAACCAACTCGGACTCTGCCACCACTTTGTTTCTAAGCCCCTCTTTGAGCTCTGTCACTCTCAGCCCCTCTCTACCTGTCAACCTCAGTCTAGCTCAACCCACGACTCTCCCAAAACTCCGAAGTTCACTGCCTCTCTCCTCCCCTCAACCCTTACATGACTATAAATATTTACATCCTGCAGCATCTCTCTTCCCCTCAGCCTCCTGCCTCACACCTGCTCATCCTATACAATATAAAATTCATATTTCCAGTCATTCCATACCAGAGGAAACAAATATACATTACTGTCTGAGAAGTCATGGAACGCGTGTGAAAATGAACCCAATGAAATGGAATACCACTGCTGATAGAGGCATAAACTAAGCAAATGTACAAAATGAAGGGTTAGTGAGAAATCTGATATTGCAGAAATAATTGAACCAAATCCTTGATATGATCTCAGCTGCTTCATTTCCAGAGGAATACTTAGTAATATGACTAACAAATACAAGGAACAGCAGTGACGCTGTTCGGTAAACAAATTGTAAGTTTGAAGGATTATCAGTTGGTAAAACAAAATAAAATAGACTTCACAGATACTCTGACAGCAGAATGATAACAGTCATGTTTCTGGTGAAATAAACCCCCCCATCATACAGGACTCGGCCAGGAATACGAAGACACCAACGCTGCTTACACAGAGAGATTTACTAGTAATTGAGAAACTCCAATAGGCAGAATCGTTAAGTGAAAAGTGAAGTTGTAGAGAGGAACTTCTTAACACAGCATGAGAGCTGACACTGGTAGGAAGGCAGCAGGTGACACTAGGAGGAAGGCAGCAGGTGACACTGAGAGGAAGGCAGCAGGTAACACTAGGAGGAAGGCAGCAGGTGACACTGAGAGGAAGGCAGCAGGTGACACTGAGAGGAAGGCAGCAGATGACACTGGGAGGAAAGCAGCAGGTGACACTAGGAGGAAGGCAGCAGGTGACACTGAGAGGAAGGCAGCAGGTGACACTGGGAGGAAGGCAGCAGGTGACACTAGGAGGAAGGCAGCAGGTGACACTGGGAGGAAGGCAGCAGGTGACACTGAGAGGAAGGCAGCAGGTGACACTAGGAGGAAGGCAGCAGGTGACACTGGGAGGAAGGCAGCAGGTGACACTAGGAGGAAGGCAGCAGGTGACACTGGGAGGAAGGCAGCAGGTGACACTGGGAGGAAGGCAGCAGGTGACACTAGGAGGAAGGCAGCAGATGACACTAGGAGGAAGGCAGCAGGTGACACTGGGAGGAAAGCAGCAGGTGACACTGGGAGGAAGGCAGCAGGTGACACTAGGAGGAAGGCAGCAGATGACACTGGGAGGAAGGCAGCAGGTGACACTGGGAGGAAGGCAGCAGATGGCACTGGGAGGAAGGCAGCAGGTGACACTGGGAGGAAGGCAGCAGATGGCACTGGGAGGAAGGCAGCAGGTGACACTGAGAGGAAGGCAGCAGGTGACACTGGGAGGAAGGCAGCAGGTGACACTGGTTGAAAGGCAGCAGGTGACACTGGGAGGAAGGCAGCAGGTGACACTGGGAGGAAGGCAGCAGGTGACACTGAGAGGAAGGCAGCAGGTGACACTAGGAGGAAGGCAGCAGGTGACACTGGGAGGAAGGCAGCAGGTGAGACTTGGAGGAAGGCAGCAGGTGACACTGGGAGGAAGGCAGCAGGTGACACTGGGAGGAAGGCAGCAGGTGACACTGGGAGGAAGGCAGCAGGTGACACTAGGAGGAAGGCAGCAGATGACACTGGGAGGAAGGCAGCAGGTGACACTAGGAGGAAGGCAGCAGGTGACACTAGTAGGAAGGCAGCAGGTGACACTGGGATGAAGGCAGCAGGTGACACTGGGAGGAAGGCAGCAGGTGACACTGGGAGGAAGGCAGCAGGTGACACTGGGAGGAAGGCAGCAGGTGACACTGGGAGGAAGGCAGCAGGTGACACTGAGAAGAAGGCAGCAGGTGACACTAGGAGGAAGGCAGCCGGTGACACTGGGAGGAAGGCAGCAGGTGACACTGGGAGGAAGGCAGCAGGTGACACTGAGATGAAGGCAGCAGGTGACACTAGGAGGAAGGCAGCCGGTGACACTGGGAGGAAGGCAGCCGGTGACACTGAGAGGAAGGCAGCAGGTGACACTAGGAGGAAGGCAGCCGGTGACACTGGGAGGAAGGCAGCCGGTGACACTGGGAGGAAGGCAGCCGGTGACACTGAGAGGAAGGCAGCAGGTGACACTAGGAGGAAGGCAGCCGGTGACACTGGGAGGAAGGCAGCAGGTGACACTGGGAGGAAGGCAGCCGGTGACACTGAGATGAAGGCAGCCGGTGACACTGAGAGGAAGGCAGCAGGTGACACTAGGAGGAAGGCAGCCGGTGACACTGGGAGGAAGGCAGCAGGTGACACTGGGAGGAAGGCAGCACTGGACCTGACCCTCACCCAGAATAAGGTGGGTATGGGAACTTAGAGCAGGAATACCACAAGGTCCCATCAAATACACAATTCTGGTATTTGACTATACAATAAACATTGACTATTACAAAATGGTTCTGGAAATGGACATTATTATACAAAAAAGGAAATTGCAGTACAAGAGAATAATTATTATTAAAATCTATTGACAAAATTAATATTCGATTTTTCTTAATCAGGAGTAATTCAGTTATGTCGTGTTACTCTGAAGATTCTGCTTCTATTCACTGCCACACTGGACAGAATATCATATATAAGACATTAGGTTTAACTGCAGATTGGAATACATATTACTTGAGGTTAAAATGTAATATGTCAGATATTACACATATTTAATACGCGAATTTGTTAAGGGAAGTTTCTGTTATTCATCGTCACGCAGGCATGTCCTGCGTGACGATGAATAACAGAGTTGATTCATAAGAGATGAAACTTGTAAACCTGTTCTCCATTTTTTTCCTGTTCGTCCATCATTAATACTACGGGCTCACCATAGACCGTACTACTTGGAACTTTTTGTTCCAGGTAGCGAATCTTAAACAACAACAACAATTCATTAATATAGACAAGAGCATTTTGCATGGTTGCTAGGATGTCTTCCAATATAAAAGACTCAATAAAATAGTTACATAGTTGATTGTATAACAGGCCAGTAAGTCTAAAATCTTATCAACTACTTCAGCATACTGTATCTGTTTATCACCGTTCTCTACCTCTTCTCCTGTATACTCTACCTCTTCATCATCATACTATACCTCTCTACCATACACTACCTCACCACTTTACTCTTCCTCTAAACAATACTCTACCTCTCAACTATATTCCATATGGTGTATGTATATCTTCACCATACTCATCTTCTCCACCATACTCTTCCTCTACATCAGGGGTCTCCAAACTTGTCAATGTAAGCGCCACATTATATACTTCCCATATTTATGCGGGCCGGAGGAATAAAACATGAAAAACAAAACAAAAAACAAATCAGTGCCAGTAATTTAATTTCCTCAAATATTAAAGTATAAACATAGAAAAATTAAAACATATCTTTTTGGAAAAAATCAGCGTAAACTAAATAGATTCCTGCCTTTAGTTTTATGCAACCAAATTAGTGTGACGAATGATACTGTCGTTTTGACTTCAAAATTTCATTAAAATCAGGTTCCAGATTAGATGAGCCAATTGTAAGAATTGATTTCAAGTGATCATCAGACAAATTTGCTCGATAGTTAGATTTCACATACTTCATTTTGGAAAAAGTTTGTTCACACAAGTATGTTGAACCAAAAATGGACACAAAACTACAAGCAAACTTTATCAAATTTGGAAACTGATCTGGCTGCAGGCATTTATAAAACTCAATCAGATTTCCTTCTCTATACTTATCTTTCGGTCTGTCATCTGCCTGGAGATCAATAATTTCCATTTGAAATTGAGTTGGAAGATTTTCAGCATTGCAGTCAAATGGATTATGAAAGAGCCTGATTTCATTTGCTTTGGCATCAAGGTCAGCAAATCGCTTCTGAAACTGTTTTTTCAAATCTGAAATTATTTCATTTGCAAATGAAGAAGGAAATTCAACTTTACTTTCTGCATGAAATTTTTCACAACATGGAAAATGAGCAAAATTCTTAACCTTCACCTGGCCTTCAAATAGCGAAAAGTTTTGCTCTGAATGCCTTGACATGAACAAAGTAGTCACTGATCAAATTTGTTTTGCCTTGTAATTTCAGATTCAAGTTATTCATATGACCTGTCATATCTGCAAAAAATGCCAATTTCCAAATCCATTCACATTCTGATAATAATGGCTGAGGGTTATTTTTCTCTGTGAGAAATAAATCAATTTCTAATCTGAGCTCAAAGAAATGCAGCAAAACCTTTCCACAACTAAGCCATCTAACTGCTGTATAATAAGGCAAGTTAACAAACTCCGCATCAATTTCTTTCAAGAAATCACGGAACTGGCGATGGTTGAGTGCATGAGATCTAATGAAATTAACCACAGAAACAACAGGTTTCATGACACAAGACATATCAACATATTTTAGGCACAATGCTTGTTGATGGATAAGGCAATGCAGAAAAATGGGTTTTGAGAATCCTCCAACCTCACAAGCTGTTGTAATTTGCCCAACCAAACCCTTCTGTGTCCCAGAACTATTATTTCCTCCATCAATTGTCACACACTGCACTTGTTTCCATTCCAGGTTATATTCTGTCATAGTTTTACTTACTTCATTGAAAATGTCCTCTCCAGTTGTTGTGGTGTGCATGCTGTGAACTGATGCTAATTCTTGGCTCACATTAAATTCACTATCAACACCACGAATAAATACTAAGAGCTGAGAAGTATCACACACATCAGTTGATTCATCCAACGCAAGAGAATACCAACAAAATCTTTTTGTTTTTTTCCTTTATTTGCCGAATTATGTCGCCTCCTAAATCTTCAATTCTACGAGCAACAGTATTTGACCCAAGACTTATCATTTTGAAGAGGTTTACTTTTTCTGGACATACCTCTCCTGCTGCTTCCACTATACACTCTTTTATGATACTACCATCAGTGAAAGGTTTTCCTTTTTTAGCCAACACATAGGCAACTTTGTAACTGGCTCTAGTTGAAGTTTCATTTTCAGTTTTTTTCTTACTGAAAACAGCTTGTTGAGAATGCAGACTGTGCTGAAATGATTCAAACTTTTTAGTGCGTTCTGCTCCTGTGATGTGAGAATAACTTGAGCCATGTTTAGATTCATAGTGCCGACGAATATTGTATTCCTTCAGAACAGCAACACTGTCTCTACATATTATGCATAAAGCTTTATCATTTGCTATCACAAAAAAGTACTTTATCTTCCATTCGTCATTGAACCGACGGCACTCACTGTCCACTTTTCTTTTCTTTATCTTTTCCATATCTGAAAACATAAGGGTAAAATAAATGAAATAAATTCTACAGGAAAAAAAGAGCTTGTATGTGGTGTTAAAAAGCATAGCATATTATTATAAAGTGGTAAATATTATGGCAACAGCTTTCGTTGATAAACTTAATGGTTACCATTTTAACTATTTTAAACATGCAATATTTTTGGCTACAATAGTATTATTGCTATTTTGTATAACTAAGATAAAGGCATTGACAAAGAAAAGAATATTGTACAGTGTTTGTGCTCCCTGAAACGGAAGCAGCGAAGCCCCACTCGCCCTCCATCCCCACAATATACAGTTATACACAACTGATTGGTTGTAATGCACAACACATACCTACCAGTATTAGTATCTGTGCGTCACACTATCGAGAGAGAGGAAAACTGACTCGGGTTGAGCGCCACCAGTCAGCAGCCCCAGCTTTGAATAATTCTGCGATGCCATTCGTACGATAATTATTTTTTCAAGGCCACCACACAGGGATTTGTTTTGCGGGCCAGATGTGGCCCGCGGGCCATAGTTTGGAGACCCCTGCTCTACATCATACTCTTCCTCTGCCCTATACTCTTCCTCTCCACCATACACCACCATACTCCACGTTCCCACCGTACTCCTCTTCTCATCAATTCTCTACCTCTCCACCATAATCCATATGGTGTATGTACATCTTCACCATACTCAACCTCTCCAACATATTCTTCCTCTCCACCATACTCTACCTCTCTACCAAAGATTGCCCTTTGGTGGTTAATACCTTCCCACGTCTACTAGGGGAGATAAACGTCTATGATATAAAGCTCAAAAAAGAAAAAAAAAGAAAATAACCTGAGACAAAATAAACAACATTATTCCTCAACACAATTCTCATATTAGAGCTCCAGTATGTAACCCCAGATAAGTACCTTCCCGAATAACATCATGTCATCGTTGAATTATAGTCAAAATTACACCCACAAATCTAAAATACAGTAAGTCTGCCCTAAATTGATGAACTAACTTTATTAACCCTGTAGTTAATATTATAGCTCTGATTGAACAGGTCAAAGGTCAAGGTCTAATATCAACTAAATGATAAGTATGATAACTATGTCTCGACATTAATTTACTTCCATAACTTATAAAGTACTTAAAATAACAATCACACAAGACAGAATTACCACAACAGCAGACTAATATTAACAAACGCACCTGTAAAATAAGAAGAACCCGAAGAACACGTAAACCTATAGCACGACCTATTCCCCTAAGAGACTTAATAATAAATGACCAGTAATTATATTAGCAGCTAATCACACCGTTAAAGTTCCAGGTCGAATAATATTTCTAATCCTCTCAATTAAAATTATAAAATGTATTAAAAACCCTGTAGTTCCTTGAGGTACAAAGTAAGCAAATATTTCTTGTGAATGATTTACTCAACCAAAAACTATGAAAGATAATCATAGAGGAAAAGCAAGTGATAATGTAACTACTAAATGCCTTGAACTCATAAATACATACAATAAATATATAATTATTAAATAGAATTAATGTAAGCAAGTAGACAAACAATACATTTAAACCTAAATTCTTTGCACCCAAAATCACCTTCAACTCCCTGTATAATATTTTAGTAAACTTCAACCATGTTATAGCCCAACGTGAGGGAGAACTCCAATACATAAACGGTAAAATAATAAACCTAGTAAAGTGGAAACTCAATTTAAAGGAAGAGAAAAAATTCATGATGAAGGATAAGAATATTTAAATAATCTAGCAATCATTTTCAAAGCTTTTCAATTTCCTGATCCTCTCTCCTTGTTAAGCCAAATTTACAATAAATTACTAAAAAAATTTGCAATGCCAACACCAAAATCAACCTAAATAAAAACATTTCATATAACTCAATCATGAACCTGCGTCCTATCTTGGTTGCAGTTGACTCTATCCTGTTAAAGAACATGCTCAAATGTTCAAAACTTTCAAATAAACATGACGTAACATATGCCTGCCCTTCCTTTTATCTTTATTTTTCTTTCTCTTGTTTTCTCTTATGATCCCTTTCTTATTCCTATTATTACACCATTTATTTCACCTTACCTTCCGTATCTTTTGCCTTGTTCTTATCTTCCTCTAAGATTTCCATCTCCTCACCTCTCTCTCGCCTACTTAATGCCCTTACCTCCCTCATCTCATCTTGGGATCTATGGCCAATTCAGTCTAAGGCTGTACAATCCAGAACCCATGCGCTGTTATAGATGTCAGCGCTTCAGCCACCATAAAGATGACTGCAGAGGCCCAGAACGATGTGGAGTATGCAGTGAGCTCCACAAGACCGACATATGCAAGAATCTGCATAAAGAAGGTAATGCAACGAAAGCAAAATGTCCAAACTGCGGGGATACACATCACGCCTGGAACAAACGATGTCCAGAAAGGGTAAAAAGAATACAAGATTTCGGATCATCCCAGCAACCCAAAACCACAACTTCTAGACCACAATCGACCAGACCCTTAGTTGAAAGCCAGTGGTACACTCCTTGGCAAGTCAAAATAAATGAAGATACAAATCAGCAACAGACTAAAACACCAATTCCTTCTAGTCTGAGCAAGAACAGGGTCTCCAATAACTGGAGAACACAAAGCACTACTCCACAAGGCAACAACAACCCAATAGATCAGGGCAGCAGAACGAATATACCTGCTATTGCCTCCAGGACCTCCCAAGCACGAATGATGATCCCCACATCATTAAATGCCCCAGTAGCTGGATTTAGCAAAGACGCTAGGACCCAACCGAGAGTCTCCTCACCCACCAAGCAAAATGTTTCCACTCCAGCCAAGAAGACACAAGCCGTTGGGAAAATCATCACTTAAAAAACTACCTTGGACTCAATGGATATTCTGGACTCTTACAGAATAATGGACAATCTCAAGATTATACAATGGAATATTCAAGGATTCAAAAACAAAACACAAACACTCAGAGCAGTGCTTCTCAAGGACAACAATGATATTGTTTTAATTCAAGAAACACTCACCAGGACTGAAAGATATATAAATATCCCAGGATATCAAGGTTTCCACTGCCCAATTGCACAAGGTGGCACAGAGGCATTTCAATTCTAGTCAGAAATCATATCAATACCACGACAATCATAGACCTGCCCAACTGTGGTGAGAACGTCGAAATTATGGGTGTTTATCTCACAATGAGGAACTCAATGCTGTCCATCTTCAATGTATACAGGAGCCATACAGAACACGACATGGATCTGTCTGCAAACTTTAAAATAGTAGTCACTACACCTATTACCATCTCGGGTGACTTCAATGCTCATAGTGAATTACTACTTGATTCACCAAGAACCGACGCCAACGGAAGACATATTGAACACCTTTTGGATGAAGTGTCTGAAATCAGTCTGCTTAACTCGGCAGAACCAACCCACACTGGCGGGGGGAAGGTGGATCTCACGTTTGTCTCCACCAGTATTTATGAGTTGTACTCACCTACTTGTGCTTGTGGGGGTTGAGCTCTGGCTCTTTGGTCCCGCCTCTCAACTGTCAAACAACTGGAGTACAGATTCCTGAGCCTACTGGGCTCTATCATATCTATATTTGAACAACCTGTCCTCTTAAAAAGAACGTCACTTTTGGCCATTTGCCCGTATGGCCGAATTTGGACTTAATTTGAAAATGAAAAAAAATTTAAATAAATTTGGGATTTTTTTTTCAACAACAGTAAGTTAAGGGTCCACTGATAGGTTAGGTGGCCGGGAAATTCTCATAAAGTTCCAAAACGTTATGAAAAACGTTAATTTAAAGTGTCCTCTTATAACCTCTGCGCGTACGCCGGACGACTCAAATAGAAAACGGAACAGAACGTCACTTTTGTGAGTCGATTTCATTTCAAATTACGTCCGAATTTGGCCATAGTGCGCATACGGGCGAAAAGTGACGTTATTTTTAAGAGGACGGGTTGATTTGAAACTGTGTATGGAGTCAGCCTAAACCACATCACTTCCTAATGAATTCCATATTTTAACTACTTTGACACTGAAAAAGTTCTTTCTAACGTCCCTGTTAGAAAGTTATACTCAGATATATATATATATATATATATATATATATATATATATATATATATATATATATAGACAATTAGTGAATGAGAGAGACACAATAAGTGAACAAGAATGTCAGACAGCCCACACGAGATCTCACATCAATAAAATAGAACTAAAATATGGTCAGTAGCAAAATACGTCGGTAATTTGTTGCTTTCGGAGACCAGGAACTGGAGCTTGTCCCTGTAACCACATTCACACAATGATAAATTAATAACGTCAACAGAAAATTCATATTCACCCTTACAAATACCAAAATACACCACATAAAATAATTCACCAACATATTCGAACATAGACATAAACAAGCAAAATTGAAAACAATTAAATTAATTTGTTGACAAACTCCGGCAATCAGTACGCCCAATTTTTAGAGTGATTCATGAATAAAACGTTAATATGTAAACAATGCACCGGGATTACTTCATAATGGTTTGGTGTGAGGTAACACCTCACTGTGTGCTATTGTGAGGCAACACCTCACTGTGTGTTACTATGAGACAACACCTCACTGTGTTATTGTGAGGCAACATTTCACTGTGTTATTGTGAGGTAACACCTCACTGTGTGTTATTGTGAGACAACACCTCACTGTGTGTTATTGTGAGGCAACATTTCACTGTGTTATTGTGAGGTAAAACATCAGTGTTATTGTGAGGTAAAACATCAGTGTTATTGTGAGGAAACACCTCACTATGTGCTATTGTGAGGTAACACCTCACTGTTTTATTGTGAGGTAATACCTCACTGTGTTATTGTGAGGTAACACCTCACTGTTTTATTGTGAGGTGATACCTCACTGTGTTATTGTGAGGCACCACCTCACTGTGTTATTGTGAGGCAACGCTTCACTGTGGTATTATGAGGCAACAACTCACTGTGTGTTATTGTGAGGCAACCCGTCACTTTGGGTTATTGCAAGGGTGTCCACATAAGGGGTGAGCGTGTGTGAGGATTCCACACAGTTGGTTTAAGTGTTTAGTGTCCCACACAGGAGTGTGTGGGGTGTCACCATACAACATGAATGTGTGGAGAATCTACACAAGTGGTGAGGGTGTGTGAGATGTCGACTCAGTTGGTGTGATTGTGTGGGAGCGTCAGCACAGGTTGTGAGAGTGCGAGGTGTATCCACAAAGGTCAGGAGAGTGAGTGATGTGTCCTCACACTCGGGAGGTTATCAAGAAGGTACTCATCTAGTTGTTCTTCCACAGTTGTACTACCGCGGGTTAAGCCTCGGCTCTTCGCTCCCCCCTCTCAACTTGTGTACAGATTCCTAAGCCTATTGAACTCTATCATATCTTCCTTTTAAACTGTGCATGGTGTCTGCCTCCACCTCTTCACTGCCTAATGCATTCCATTTGATAACTACTCTGACACTGAAAATGTTATTTCTAATGACTAATTTGGCCACCTAATTTCCACCTGTAATCACTTGTTCGTGTTCCACCCAAGCTAAATAGTTTGTCTTTTCCACCCTGTCAGTTCCTATGAAACGTTTGTAGGAGGTGATCATGTCTCCCCTTACATATCTGTCTTCCAGGGACGTAAGGTTTAGTTCCCGTAGGCTTTCCTTGTAACTCATACCTCTTAGTTCTGGGACGAGTTTGGTGGCATACATCTAATTATTCTCTAAATTTTTCCTGTGCTTAACTAGATATGAACTCCAGGCTGGAGCTACATACTCCAGGATTAGTTTGACATTAATGGTATATAAGGAGTTCAATGATTCATTACACAAGATCCTAAAGGCAGTTCTTATGTTGACCAGTCTCACATATGCTACTGTTGATATCCTTTTGATGAGGGGCCTCTGGGGTATGATATCAACCCTCAGATCTTTCTCTCTCTCTTTGACTCTGGCAGGATTTCACCTCCCAGAAGGTACCTTGTGTTCAGCCTTCTGCTCTCTTCGCCTAATTTCACTACTTTACACTTTCCAGAATTAAACTTTAGTAGCCGTTTTCTTGAGCATTCCTTTAGTTTGTCCAGGTCGTCCTGTACTCTCTATCTTCATCTGTCTTGATTCTTCTCATAATTTTTGCATCATCAGCAAACATTGAGAGGAATGAGTCTATACCTTCCGGAAGATCGTTTCATATATCAGAAGCTGGATGGGTCCAGGTACAGAGCCCTGTAGGACTCTGCTGGTAACATCTCGCCACTCTGGTGTCTCCCCCCCCCCTCATAGTCACTTGCTGTTTCCTGTTGCTTAGATACTCCCTGATCCACTGGAATACCTTACCTTTTATTCCTGCTTGTTTCTCCAACTTTTGAAACAGCCTTTTATCAGGTACTGTATCAAAGGCTTTTGACAGTCCAAGAAAATGTTCTCTGCCCACCCTTATCTTTCATGCCTAATATTTGTTCTTGGCCATAGAATTCTATTAAATCTCCAAGGCAAGCTTTTCCATCCCAGAACCCATGCTGGTATTTTACGAAGTTCCTATTTTTCCAAATGTTGTACGGTCCTTTCTTCACGATCTTCTCCACCATCTTGCATGGTATACAATTTAGGGTAACTGGCCTGTAGTTACGTGCAGGCTATATTCCAGTTTTATGGCAATTCTTTTCTTTCGAGTGACCTGTTATACACCATAAGGAATGGCACACAGTGCTTCTTCACCCTCTTTTAGTATCCATGTTGAGATTCTGTCAGGCCAAACAGTCTTTTACACATTCAGCTCCAACAGATTCCTTTTGACTTTATCACTGGTGAGCTCAAATTCCTCCAGGACTGCTTGACAGAGCCTCATATATTAGTACAGGGGGCTTCTCCCTGCTCTAATGTGAAGACCTCCTGGAATCTCTTGTTCTGTTCTTCACACACCTCCTTGTCATTATCTCTGGAGGATGGTTGTTGGGGGGAGGGGTCAGGATGGATGAGGATGATTGGTCGGTGGTGGTCTAGATGATGGAGGATGGTTGGTAGGGGAATGGTCAGGAGGGTGGAGGATGATTGGTGGGGATGGTCAGAAAGGTGGAGGATGCTTGGTGGTGGATGGTCAGGAGGGTGGAGGATGATTGGTGGTGGATGGTCAGGAGAGTGGAGGATGGTTGGTGGGGGTTACCTGGTTGATGGGGTTCTGGGAGTTCTTCTACTCCCCAAGCCCGGCCCGAGGCCAGGCTCGACTTGTGAGAGTTTGGTCCACCAGGCTGTTGCTTGGAGCGGCCCGCAGGCCCACATACCCACCACAGCCCGGTTGGTCCGGCACTCCTTAGAGGAAACAATCTAGTTTCCTCTTGAAAATGTCCACGGTTGTTCCGGCAATATTTCTTATGCTTGCTGGGAGGACGTTGAACAACCGCGGAGGGTGGTCAGGAGGGTGGAGGATGGTTGGTGGGGGTGGTCAGGAGGGTGGAGGATGGTTGTTGGGGGTGGTCAGGAGGGTGGAGGATGGTTGGTGGGGGTGGTCAGGAGGGTGGAGGATGGTTGGTGGGGGTGGTCAGGAGGGTGGAGGATGGTTGGTGGGGGTGGTCAGGAGGGTGGAGGATGGTTGTTGGGGGTGGTCAGGAGGGTGGAGGATGGTTGTTGGGGGTGGTCAGGAGGGTGGAGGATGGTTGGTGGGGGTGGTCAGGAGGGTGGAGGATGGTTGGTGGGGGTGGTCAGGAGGGTGGAGGATGGTTGGTGGGGGTGGTCAGGAGGGTGGAGGATGGTTGTTGGGGGTGGTCAGGAGGGTGGAGGATGGTTGGTGGGGGTGGTCAGGAGGGTGGAGGATGGTTGGTGGGGGTGGTCAGGAGGGTGGAGGATGGTTGGTGGGGGTGGTCAGGAGGGTGGAGGATGGTTGGTGGGGGTGGTCAGGAGGGTGGAGGATGGTTGTTGGGGGTGGTCAGGAGGGTGGAGGATGCTTGGTGGTGGATGGTCAGGAGGGTGGAGGATGGTTGTGGTGCATGATCAGGATGGTGGCGGATGGTTGGTCAGGAGAGTGGAGGATGCTTGGTGGTGGATGGTCAGGAGGGTGGAGGATGGTTTGTTGGGGTGGTCAGGAGGGTGGAGGATGGTTGGTGGTGGATGGTCAGGAGGGTGGAGGATGGTTGTGGTGGATGATCAGGATGGTGGAGGATGGTTGGTCTGGGTGGTCAGGAGGGTGGAGGATGCTTGGTGGTGGATGGTCAGGAGGGTGGAGGATGATTGGTGGGGGTGGTAGGCCAAGGGTTAGTAATTTGGTCTCGGAAATTTCCGACATAATTCCGGAAGAAAGAAACACGGTTCATAGTCCACTGTTTAGGACTGACGTACACTGATATTCTCCTTCGAAATTATAATTTAACATTGGATTAGTAACAGTTTGGAATACTAAGTAATTTTGCTGTCCTGCTAACTCGGGTTATGCTAGATTTCCTAGCATGATGGGAGCCGGTCGGCCGAGCGGACAGCACGCTGGACGTGTGATCCTGTGATCCCGGGTTCGATCCCAGGCGCCGGCGAGAAACAATGGGCAGAGTTTCTTTCACCCTATGCCCCTGTTACCTAGTAGTAAAATAGGTACCTGGGTGTTAGTCAGCTGTCACGGGCTGCTTCCTGGTGGTGGAGGCCTGGTCGAGGACTGGGCCGCGGGACACTAAAAGCCCTGAAATCATCTCAAGATAACCATCTCAAGAAGATGATTACATTTTAATTTACTTGGAGGACTGAATATGATTGTTACGAACCCGGATCCAGCGTCCTAGCACGGAGCAGTAACGACCGCGCCATCTGTGGGTCAGCTCCCGAAACCCCCACCAAATGGACGACGACACCTGGCGAGGACGGGAAGTACTGGCCTCGTGGGCCAGTTTCTAGTCCTGTTCAGTGCTCAACACAGCCGCCGCTGACCTCTGGTGAGGTGGTGCTCAGACTACAACGCCATCTATGGAGTGGATATGTCGGGCGTTTGTGTCTGAGCCTGTAAGTGAGGTGTTTTAGTGTCCCTGTTATTGATGACGTGTCTGCTTACAGAGTCGACCTGGGACCGCTGTGATGGGAGTTGAGTGAGTCTACCCGAGGCAGCCGTCTCCGAACCTTGAGCTTTGCTGCAGCAGTTGCGAAGTCGTCCCCCCCGGAAGAACACAGTGGTGTGTTAGCCTGCCAGTGGAGTGGCAGTAAGAGGTTTACCCGGGACCGACTGTTGGAGACGATCGTCCACTGGGGTATTGAGGACGGGAGAGTGATTTGTGGTGTCACACGAGGCTCCTGTCCAGGGCGTTCCCCTTATATCGTTCGTGGAGTGGCCTGACCAGCGTTGCGGGTCCGGAACCTGCCAGCAGAGCCCCTGCTGGATTTGTGGTTGACGGCCTCCACGGCGGTGCCTCCAGTGGACCTGTGTTTTGGCTGACCTGTGGCCAGGGTAGGCTCGACGTCTCAGAAGAATTCGTTGTGAGGCCACGAAGAAGCACCGAGGAATCGGCACCAAGATCGAGGATCCATAGTCTTCAGCAGAAGACTACAGTGTCAATCCCCATGTATAGTGTTAATACCCCTCCCCCTGTGTACTCCTTTTATACCTTATTTATTTATTTGGTGATGGTAATTATAATATTAAGTTCTTAACTTTCTTTCCCTACTCCCTTTAAGTTACTTGCATCACGGATCACATCCCTTGATAGCCACTACTGGCTTGGGAACGGATATATATCTTCCTCTAACAACATCAGAGTAAGAACCCCGTTACGTCCCGAGAGGGCCGTAACAATGATCAATCATCACAGTCAAGTAGGGTTCCAGGACTACAGAGGGATCAGTGACATTGGTCGTTGTAACTTATAACTATTCAGGCACTGATCTATAACTAAACTGGTCACTGATCCTCCGGTGAGACCCTTGGAACCACCTCAGCTAATGATAACTGTATCAAATTCAGTCGTCGTTTTATACAGCTGTATTTACTCACAGTTGTAATATTGTTTGAATTTAACTCTGTTGTTCAGCGGTCCGTTCCGGACGTGTGCTCCATTCTGGAGGAATGTTCCTTTCTGGAGTGGCAGGTATTATGGGGTTATGAGTGACTTCATTCCCTGTAAGCTCTTGAGGAACTAATTCTTCTAATGTGTTAAGAGTAGTAGTACCTTGGCATTTGACGTACACATTCATTTAAGAGGCGTTGGTGGTCTGGGTAAACAGAAACTATTCTATTTATGGGCCATTCTGAACGTGGTCGGTCACTGTCCACCAGGACAATATCAACAGGCTTCAGATTAATTTTATTGTAGGGGCTACTCTCTCCATAATGATATTCTCTCAGAGATGTTAGATACTCTCGAGCCCACATGTCATTCCATCGACCTATCACCCTGGATAAACGCTTGCAACTCTGAACTAAGTCACTTCCTCTGATACTTGAAGAATCATCTAATTCCTCATCCGCTAGGGACACTAGAAAGCTAAGAAGTCCCGCATGAATCAGATGGGATGGACTTAGTGGTTCTTGTTGGGAAATATCATCGAAGAGGTAGGTCAGTGGTTGGTTGTTGACTCGAGCTTCTATTGTAATTATTTCAATGACAATAGTTTGGAGCTCTGGTAAGTCAATTTGTGACGGTGTAGGGGTTTTCTTAGGTCACGTTTTACTGTTCCTATCATGCGTTCATAGAAACCACTGTGCCACGGTTCTCTGGGAGGTATTAACTTTCAGTGGCAGTACCTTTGTTTGAGAGAAGAATGTACCTCTGGGAGATTCCATATTTCTCGCAGACTTCTTCCCCAGCCACCAAGTTGGACCCATTGTCTTAGATCATCAATTTAGGGCATGATCAACTGGCAGTGAACCTACAAAAGGCTTGTATGAATGCCTCATCCCTAATGTCGGGAGTCACTTTTAAGTGTACCCCTCTTGTGGTTGCACAAGTGAAGAGGCATATGGAGGGTTTCACTGGAACCTTGTCTTTGGTGTCCATGAGGGTTCCTCATAGACACCAAAGACCTGTTCCTGTGTAATCTACCGCAGTGGTCCCAAAAGGACGAAGGTGGACAACTCGTTCTCTAGGGAGTGGTGGAGGTCCTGGATGAGGTCACACCCGAGCGTTGTACCTCCGACAGATTACTCAAGATTTTATGATAGACTTTACAGTCTGACGACCTTGAGGAAGCCAAAACTTTTGTCTCAGGTCGGTAAGAGTATCTAATACTCCACCATGTAAGGTGCTGTGCTTGTGGATATGCAAGACAATTAGCTGACTGATAATGTGGTGTCGGGGAAGCAACATTGGATCTTTTACATCTAAGTCAAGATTGGCATGTGTTAATCGTCCTCTGCACCTTAGTATGTTGTGATTGTCTTAGTCAAACCAGAGACCCAGATTCTTTATTAATTTATCAGGGATGTTTTCCACAATCCTTCCCATAAATTTCAGTTTGGGCTCACTTGACCCAGTACTTTAATATACTAAGCAATTGGTATTTGATTCCTATTCTATTCAGGAAATCAAATGCTACTTGGGTTACACCTAGTAATTTATTTAATTCTGAGTACTGGCTAGAATCAATTGCCAGAGTCCGAGATGGTTCTGGTGTCTCAATGGGAACAGAGACATTGGTCCATGGTCATGTCTTGTGGCTTTTGTTTAGGCCACTGGTCACTGATTAGCCACTGAGGTTTAATGAGCCACATCTCGGCTTTGGCTAATTGCCTTAACATCAGTTCCCTGGAAAGGTAGTCAGCTGGATTTTCTTTAGTAGGCACATGTCTTAGTTTGTTCCCTGCTGACAGTTCCTTTATTTCCCTAACGCAATTACTTATGTAGAGAGTTTTGTAATTATAAGACTTCCTCATTATTTGACAATTCCACTGTTTCAGTAAAGTGGCGATCACTTAATGTTTTGTTCCGGTAATCAGTAAATCTAACTCCTAACAGTAGGGCGGTTAATGCTAATTGTGGCAATGACAGTTTCTCTCATGGTGCCACTCTAGCTTTGGATTTGAGCAGTGTGGCCTCCTCATTTGTTACTAAATTGGCTACCATGTCATACACCTTTCGTGAGACATCACAAAACACATGCAGCTTTACTGGTTGGTCATGTTTGACCGTATTACGAGGAAACTTAAGGTTGTTTAGGATACTTAGATCTATTGTTAACTGTTGCCATCTTTTTAGTAATAGTAATGGTAATGGATCATCCCAGCTTATTTTACTTTCCCAGCATTCCTGCATAAGCAGTTTACCCATAATTAAGATGGGGCTTACTAGTCCCAAAGGGTCAAACGGTTTGCTGACTTGTGATAGCAGTTTCCTCATGGTTAATTTATCAGTATCTGATTTCACCGATTTCACCCATGTATTGTCTGGACGAGGATACTCAGGAACAATGCCTAGAGTATCTAGATTCCATAATTTGTGTACAGGGGGATCGAGCTCATCTTCGATCATGTCACTGAATTTAAGTGGTGACTGCTCTAGGCCTAGTCATGCAACCATCACTGGGTTGACTTGATTGCTGTCCACAGGTTTAGGTGTCCTTGACTCAATGGGCCAGTGAGAAATTGGCCTCCTGCAGACAGTAACAGGATTATTCCCTGCTGTTAAGTGCTTCCAGTGATGAATTTATAATAATAATCCGCACCTACAAGCATATGGATATCGGTTAGGTGATCACACTTAATTTTGTTATCAGCCAACTCAATTCCTTTTGTTTGGAGGATTTTGGCTGTGGTGTTTAGAATATGTACATACAGGTCCGATGGTATTTTGTCTATCACTATAGCTTTGTACTGGTTTTGGCATAACAGCCAAAACGTACTAGTGAGCGAACTACCTAATAATTTTGGGATCATGTGTTGGTTAGGAATCTTGAGATATTCAATTTTACTTGATATATGGTTTTTAGTTTTAAGTCATATGCCACCTTGGTGACAAACGCCTTTTGTGATCGCTGATCAAATAGCCGACGAGTGGCGATCTTGGACCCTTTGTTGCTTATATGTAATTGAGAAGTTGGTAAAGTCGCGTTATTGTTGGACTTTGTGGTTAGTACATATAATCCTGTTGTACTTTATAGTACTGCACTGTGGTATTAGTTTCCTCCTTGTTACGAATCTTGCATAGATTCTAACATTATCATGATTATCTTGAGATGATTTCGGGGCTTTTAGTGTCCCCACGGCCCGGTCCTCGACCAGGCCTCCACCCCCAGGAAGCAGCCCGTGACAGCTGACTAACACCCAGGTACCTATTTTACTGCTAGGTAACAGGGGCATTGGGTGAAAGAAACTCTGCCCATTGTTTCTCGCCGGCGCCCGGGATCGAAACCGGGACCACAGGATCATAAGTCCAGTGTGCTGTCCGCTCGACCGACCGGCTCCCTAGCTTATATTACTTTATTGTTCTGTTCTATAATTAGTATAGTATCCAGTTGTGTATCCGATTGACATTGTATTGATTATAGACTTGTATGATGTATATTGTAACATGCTGTAGTGTGCCTGAGTTGCATTATTATTTTACGAGGCTTGAGCAAGTTATTTCCAGTTGGAGGGAGTGTGGTTTCTTCCGTGTGGAGGGATGACCATATTTGGATGTGTCCAGAGTTGGTCTAGTTGTCAAGCTAGCGTTTATATTTCAACCTTGATTAATTCCTATTATTGATGACCAGACCACTCACTAGAATGTGAAGGGACGACCCTTCACATTCTAGTGTGTGGTCTGGTCATCATACTTTAGCCACGTTAGTAGTAGTGAAGTTGAGGGCTAGAACCACGCGCACCATCTGGCCAGGTGGCTCTACTAGAGCCAGCTGGTCCAGGTGGGGCGCAGGTGTCTAGTCGCAAAGGGTTTGGGGGGATTTTCCCGGAAGTTTGGCGCGTGTCGGACGCGTGTGAGCGTCCGGTGTTTGTGTATGCGGTCAGGAAAGATGGGGGGTCATGTTGTTGGGGGGTAGGAGAGTATGTGGGCTATGTGGGGTATGTGGTAGAGTAAGAAATACGAGGATATGAGTGGAATATGTGGAAAGAGTAGTTGAATATATATGTGTGTTTGCCGTAGACTTAATCCGGTGTGTAGATAATACTTTTGATTAAAGATGATAGGTAAAGTAGGTAAATTATAAGATAGGTAAATTATAAGTAAAGCTATGTAGAGGCTGTATGTAGGTGTGAGGGGTCCCAACATAGGCAGATATGTTGTTTGGGGTGGGGGAGGGGTGAGGGAAGGGTGAGGCGAACTTCCCCTTAGCTGGAGAGTGTTTAGGGCCATTTGTGGTTATGTGGTTTTCTTTGAGTCATGCACACAGCTGGAAGTGAGAGGAGGGTAGGAGAGAGCAGAGTCCAAGAGGAGATGAGAGCTGCAGCAAGAGGGATGTGGTCCATTTAGACTTAATCGTTTTCAAGTCTATTTTCTTCGAGTTATGCAGCTGTGTTTGGTGATGATCCATGAGGGTAATAGTTCGGCCATACATGGCAGGAAGTGTGGAGAAAGAGAGAGCAGACACTCTTAAGTTGTGAATGAGATGAGGGATCAGTTGGTGGAGAAGGTCTGTTTTATGTGACAGGCCTGGACGGATGTGGTCCATTACCCTTAAACGTTTTTCAAAGTCCGCAGAGGTGTGTGTGTGTGTGTGTACTGCCCACGGGTCAGAGGGTAACTGAAGAGCATTTCCAAGTAGTTGGTGTGGTCATATCTTCATCGTACCATCCCCCTCTCACTGGTGGAGTGACGGTGACGGTAATGGGGTGTACCAGCTCTCTCTCTCTCTCTCTCTCTCTCTCTCTCTCTCTCTCTCTCTCTCTCTCTCTCTCTCTCTCTCTCTCTCTCTCTCTCTCTCTCTCTCTCTCTGTCTCTGTCTCTGTCTCTGTCTCTGTCTCTGTCTCTGTCTCTGTCTCTGTCTCTGTCTCTGTCTCTGTCTCTGTCTCTGTCTCTGTCTCTGTCTCTGTCTCTGTCTCTGTCTCTGTCTCTGTCTCTCTCTCTCTCTCTCTCTCTCTCTCTCTCTCTCTCTCTCTCTCTCTCTCTCTCTCTCTCTCTCTCTCTGTGTCTCTGTCTCTCTCTCTCTCTGTGTCTCTGTCTCTCTCTCTCTCTCTCTCTCTCTCTCTCTCTCTCTCTCTCTCTCTCTCTCTCTCTCTCTCTCTCTCTCTGTCTCTCTCTCTCTCTGTGTCTCTGTCTCTCTCTCTCTCTCTCTCTCTCTCTCTCTCTCTCTCTCTCTCTCTCTCTCTCTCTCTCTCTCTCTCTCTCTCTCTCTCTCTCTCTCTCTCTCTCTCTCTCTCTCTCTCTCTCTCTCTCTCTCTCTCTCTCTCTCTCTCTCTCTTTCTCCACAATTAATTTTTAGGTAAGCAAGTTACAATCATGACGAGCTAGTTACAAAATTTAATATAAGTCAACACATCGTCACAGGAGACGCGATCTCTACCTACAAATTGTTCTTGTTAACTGTGATCACAACATCTGCTGCCCAAATAAATATCATTGAAATGTATGCATGTCTACCTAATAATCTCCATCACCTCTTCTTCGTACACCCATTACTGCTGTGCTGACCATGTAACACACAACGGCCTTATCATAGCAAGACAATGTCACAGAATGTTCAAGACTTCTGAATGAGTGAAACATCAATCTGTCTCGTTAGGGTCTAACCTTCATGGTGGTTTGAGGCGTAGTGAGATGTACGAGGTACTGGGATGACCTTACCCTCACCCCATCCACCTCCACCAAACCCCAACCCCCCGTCCCTCCCCCCTTCTAAGCCCAAACCATCAAGCATCACTTCACCCTTCCCAGACCGGATGTTCTGTGCAAAGCCTTTAGTATTATTTCTGATCATATATGTAACCTTGTATCGCAATGTGCCCAACATGGTATCATAATTCTTTGCTCAAATAGCATTTTTTAAGAATATCGAGAGCCATAAGGTGGTCTTCAATCTTATTATTATAACAAATCATAATTTTTTGTAAATACAACTGCATGGGATACACATAGCAGTCAGTGGTTACTCTCTCTGTATTCAGATCATTTAATATTTGGGGGAAAAGTAACATCAATTCCTTTCTCTTGCCGCCGCTGTTCACATATCTTTATTCATTTCACTTAGACTGACAGCGCACCAGAGAATGTAAGACTAATGTCAATTTTCGAGCCCCCATCACTCTCACCCTTATAACCTTGTAAGGTAACACGACCAACATGGTAACTTCGTTCTTTGCCCAAATATAATTAATGTAACGTGACCAATATGGTAACTTCGTTCTTTGCCCAAATATCATTTTAAGAGTAACGAGCAACTTTCTGTCCGATGTCTGAATATTGAAATGTGAACCGTGTTTAGCCCTTAACTTCCAAACACAATAAAATATTAGCACAAGCTTGTTTAGTTCTTGTATCACGTAACGTAACGTAACGTTTATTCAACAACTGGTAGACATAACATAATGAAGCTTCATATTCACTGTGGTAAAACAAACAAACAAACATACATACACATCACGGTCAGTCCTCGCTATACCTCAAACGCGCCGTTCATTCTCTCTCCCTTAGGTGAGCAATGTTCCCCACATACAAATTCCAAGCAAAGTAAACATATATAAGACAATGCGGAAAAACATAGTCTTGCTACTGCTATTAAATTGACTTGTTCATTATCCCCGAGTTCAAGGCTCTCTCTCTCTCTAAGACCTACATTATCCAAATGTAAACAGACCGGATGAGTCGATAGTGAAATAGCTCTGGGCTATGTCTGTTTTCAGTTCTTATAACATTTGAAAATTTATGCGTGTCTGACCTTGTGTCTTTCCATAGCGCGAGTTTTCACTCACCATCGTGCTTTGCGCTCATCAGCCATTAGTGATCGCTCGATCCAGCAGAAAAAACAGAGACTGCTGACTGTGTGACAGTTTCAGCCCTCTGTAACGTAACGTAACGTAACGTGAAAATCATCATCTTTCTGTCTGATGACCAAATAACATTGTTAAAAATGTAAACCATGTTTTGCCATTACATCCAAACACAATAAAAGATTACCACAGACTCGTTTAGTTCTTATATCACATTATATCGTTACGTAACGTAAAGTGGAAATCATCTCTCTGTCTGATGACCAAATATCATTTTGTAAATGTGAAGCTTTGTAAATTTAATTTTAAACAAAGGTGTGCCACCAGTCCACGAACTAGGAGGGGAGAGTTAGGAAGAAAAGTCTTTGTGAAATAGGCACAGAAGAGTTTGAGGAGACGTGTTCACCACCTACAAATTCTATTTTTTTGTTAACTGCGTGATCACAACATATACCTCCTGATTTGTTCAGCCTCGCACTAGTCAATAAACACAATTTTGTGTCATTTCTTGACTAAAATAGCACTCCAAAACATCTTTGCACTTTTAATTTAAAATAGTTAGCTCTGGTTATGACTGTTTTAGCAGTCTATCTGATAGAAAAAACAGAGACTAGTGTTAGCATAATGGGTGAAAAATAGTTTATCATTCTCTTAATACGTTTTATTCAATAACTGACAGACATAACACAGCCTAATGCAGTCACATGGTGTTAGCATCTGTAACACAATGTAACGTAACGTAACGTTACGTTACGTAACGTAACGTAACGTAACATAACGTAAACCCCACCTGGACCAGCTGGCTCTAGTAGAGCCACCTGGCCAGATGGTGCACGTGGTTCTAGTCCTCAACTTCACTACTGTTATTGTGACTCATCGCCTTCAATTCCTATTATTGTTTTCCATTAAATTCTGGTGAGTAATGTAACAGTATTACATACTCTTAAGATTACTAATGATTCGGTTATTAGAACTATACTTTTGTTAGTAGAGTTTCACAAGAGTGCATGTGGATGCTTAGTTGATGTGTTGGTAGGACGCCTGCCCTGCGAGCCAGGATTTAGTGAGACGCGTGGGTAGCTGCATGGAGAGGAGACATGTGTACAAGTTAAGTCAGGGGACATTGTTTATTTAGCTCATTACTCAGTTAATTCTCTTGGTATGACTAATTGTGCTACACCATTTATTCATTCATGTGTTTTAAGCGATGGTCTGTGTTTACTAAGGATTTTCATTGATATTATTGCATGCTAAAGAATATATCTGGCTGTTATATTTTTACTATTTATATGTTATATTTTGTCACCCTTAGCGTAGTTATATTGTTTTCCCGTTTATGCAGTGTTTTATTCATACCCTAGACACTATTTGGTAAGGAAGATTTTCGTATACGTTGATCACTGCGGGAAAACAACCTTACTAAGATCTCAAGGGTTGTAACACTCCTCCACTGGGGGTTTAGGTGACCTTTGTCTAGTATCACCACACAGTATTGTCTGGTGTTACCCCTTATGGCACCTGTTGCAAGTGTGTAGTGGTGTTGCACAGGTACTGGGGTCATGTGATTTCAAGCATCTGGTGCATTTATGCAGCTCCTTAAGACTCTTTATTCTGGAAGTACGATCAGGGAAGGAGTGGCATTGATAAGATGAATGTCCCCTTTGGCAGAACAGTCTCTCCTTCCTACAGTAGTTTTAGGAGTCACATCTTTGCGTGCGACAGTGACTGTAGGTTGAGAGGTACTTTTTGGTTTCACTGATTTATCAGTGATTTTATCAGTGATAAATTGGTGATTTATCAGTGTACCCTCTTCCTGAGACAGTAGTTTATATAGTCAGCTGTGCATTTATAAAACTCGGAACGCACACTCCACCTATTATTCTGGTGGTCGGTGTGGTTCTATTAGAGTAAACTCTACAGCTTAGTTGTTTGTTTTGAAGGAATTAACTATGTTCCTGAGGTGATTAATTATCTCAGCTAGGTTATGTGATAGGGTGTATGTAGTTACCACCTACATACATTAAGGTTAGATGGTGAGACCACTCTAGTGCTGCAGTTAGTATTGTATTGTTATAAAAATTTTGGGCAGTAGATCTTGATGACCTGTATATTGCAACCCGTTCTCGCACTTGCTTATAGTCAATATTGACTTATTAAATAAGTGCATTTGTGACATACTAATTGATTGTGAATATTTTAGTTTACCTTGAAAAACTTCATAGAAAACACCGACCTCACCTAACCTTTTATGTTAAGATAAGCATCTTATTGCTTCTTATTTACAATTATTACTTAACCTATCCTTAACCTTAACCTTAATCGTTGATAGGTTAAGTAACCTATAGCATAACCTATCAACGCTATAGGTTAAGTAATAATTGTAATTAAGAAGCAATTTGATGCTTATCTTAACATACTAAGAAGGTTAGATGAGGTCGGTGTTTTCTATGAAGCTTTTCAAGGTAAACTAAAATATTCACAATCAATTAGTATGTCACTGTTACGAACCCGGATCCAGCGTCCGAGCCAGGAGCAGTACCGACCGCGCCATCTGTGGGTCAGCTCCCGAAACCCCCGCCAAACGGACGACGACACCTGGTGAGGACAAGGTGTACCAGCCACAAGGGCCAGTTTCCAGTCCTGTGCAGCTCACAACCCAGCCGCTCCTGACCTCTGGTGAGGTGGTGCTCAGACGACAGCGCCATCTATGGACTGGATACGTCAGGTGTTTGTGCCCGAGCCCGTAAGTGAGGTGTTTTAGTGTCCCGGTTATTGATGACGTGTCTGCTTACAGAGTCGACCTGGGACTACTGTGATGGGAGTCGAGTCAGTCTACCCGAGGCAGCCAGTCTCCATACCTTGAACTTTGCTGCAGCTGTTGTGAAGTCGTCCCCCCGGAAGAACACTGTGGTGTGTTAGCCTGCCAGTGGAGTGGCAGTAAGAGGATTTACCCGGGACTGACTGTTGGAGACGATTATCCACTGGGGTACTGAAGACAGGAGAGTGATTTGTGGTGTCACACGAGGCTCCTGTCTAGGGCGTTCCCTTTTTATCGTTCGTGGAGTGGCCGGACCAGCCTTGTTGGCTCAGAACCTGCCAGCGGACCAGCTGGACGTGTGGTTGACGGCCTCCACGGCGGTGCCCCCAGTGGACCTGTGTTTTGGCTGACCTGTGGCCAGGGTAGGCTCAACTTCTTGGAGATTTCGTTGTGTGGCCACGAAGAAAGCACCGAGGACTCAGCACCTAACTTCTAGATCCAGAGTCTTCAGCAGAAGATCATATTGTGAATAACCCCCTTGTCTAGTGTTAATACCCCTCCCCCTTGTGCACTCTTTTACTTTATATATTTAATCGGTGATGGTAATAATTATAATATTAAGTTCTTAACTTTCTTTCCCTACTCCCTTTAAGTTACTTGCGTCACGGATCTCATCCCTTGATAGCCACTACTGGCTTGGGAACGGATATATATATCTTCCTATAACAACATCAGAGTAAGGACCCCGTTGCGTCCCGAGAGGGCCGTAACATATGCACTTATTAAATAAGCCAATATTGACTATAAGCAAGTGCGAGAACGGGTTGGTATATTCTTACCTCTGCTAAGGGTTTGGTGGCAAGTTCCTTGGGTACCTGACTATGCCCTATGATTGCCACTTTGAACATTAGGTCTAGTACTTGTTTGCAGCTGTGATGTCAACCACTGTTGTTGCTTGAGGTTGGCCGGGATAGGCTAGGAACTTATAACAGGGAGAACTCTATAATTTATATACACTGGTTATTAATGGATAGCCTAATTTCGACTATCCGGTTCAAAGGACCATAAATATGTGGGGATTTTCCCAGCATTTATTTTTTGTATTTATTTATTGGATTTAACATACTGTATGATTAAGTGGACTGTATTAAATTTATCTCATACTGGGCTTACCCGCTGCACATATTTGGGGGTTATTTATACTTGTATATAATCCATATCAAAATAAATTGAGTAACGATAGATTGCTACTACTTTTACTGGTTAAGCTACTTATTAGTTTGGAGAATTTAAGGCCTTAGCATAAAAGTTGGAATGGCCTGCTTCCAGGCTCAAGAAATCCTTCAATTATTGATGAAGCTTCAGGTTAATTATTACTGCATTCATGCACCCCTTCTTGATCAAGAGAAGCCACGTCAAAGATACCAGAATATTATGGCGTCAGGGCACTATGATAGAAATGATGCTTGTAAGTACTCTCTTCTTCCTTCCAAATTTTACCTGTGAAATGGTTAGACTATATTGCCAGCAGTAAACTAAGAAGTTATTAACAGAAAAGACTGTCTCTAGTGAGAAAACAGCTTACCTTGGGTACCTTGCTGGTTTCATAACCGAAACACAAAAACTATCTATTACAATGGCCAAAGCAATATCAGTCTTACTAGAGGTCCGGGTACAATACTCCACAAGTAGCGAATTCGTGGAGTAGATGGACTCTGAAGAGCCTGTGGCACGAATCGCTGGAGATACTATGTATGCCCGTGTTAATCAGGAGCGCGTCCTGACACGTCTGTTCGGCTCGGAGGTCTGTGCGCCGTAGCTCTGGTGCTCTGGTGCGCCGTAGCTCTGGTGCTCTGGTGCGCCGTAGCTCTGGTGCTCTGGTGCGCCGTAGCGTCATCCAGGTTCTGGTAGCGTCTAATTTTCAGCTAAATTTATTATC
Organism: Procambarus clarkii; assembly: GCF_040958095.1. Lineage (NCBI taxonomy): Eukaryota > Metazoa > Arthropoda > Malacostraca > Decapoda > Cambaridae > Procambarus > Procambarus clarkii. Next base: position 17,208,781 of record NC_091231.1, on the reverse strand, counting down.
CGCGGGGGAAGATATTTATTTATTCACAGATATCAATTGAATCTGATTTTAATAAAGAGTTTTCTAGAAAATTTAACTTGTATACAGGAAGAGTTATGTTCACTACCAAGTTTATCAGATTCGTCGACAATGGCTGACGCAATACTTCTATATTATTTCCAAGGAGTCTCTAGGAACATTTTCTTCGCAAAGTTAGTAATGTTAGTAATTGCTAAACATAATTACTCCAATCTGGTTTGTCACGGGTTAGTAATTTGGTGTCGGAAATTTCCGACATGGAGGTTGGATGGTAGGGATGATCAGGAGAGTGTAGAATGATTGACTGGGGTGGCCAGGAGGGTGAAGTATGGTTGACAGGGGTAACCAGAAGGGTGTAGGATGATTGACAGGGGTGGCTAGGAGGGTGAAGGATGGTTGGTGGTGGTGGTCAGAGGTTGTAGGATGGTTGGTGGGGATGGTCAGGAGGGTGTAGGATGGTTAATGGGGGTGTCCAGGAGGGTGTAGGATAGTTCGTGGGGGAGGCCAGGAGTGTAGGATGGTTGGTGGTGGTGGTGAGGCGGGTGTAGGATGGTTGGTGGTGGTCAGGAGGGTGTAGGATGGTTGACTAGGGTGGCCAGGAAAGAGTAGGATGGTTGGCGGGGGTGGCCAGGAGGGTGTAGGATGGTCGATGGGGGTGGCCAGGAAAGAGTAGGATGGTTGGTGATGGTGTTTAGGAGGGTGTAGGATGGTTGGTGGTGGTGGCCAGGAGGGTGTAGGATGGTTGGTGGTGGTGGCCAGGAGGGTGTAGGATGGTTGGTGGTGATTGTCAGGAGGGTGTAGGATGGTTGACGGGGGTGGCCAGAAGGGTGTAGGATGGTTGCTGGTCAGTAGGATGTAGGATGTTAGTGGCGGCCAGAAAGGTGTAGGATAGTTGGTGGTTGTTGTCAGGAGGGTGTAGGATGGTTGACGGGGATGGCCAGGAGGGTGCAGGATGGTTGACGGGGGTGGCTAGGAGGGTGTAGGATGGTTGACGGGGGTGGCTAGGAGGGTGTAGGATGGTTGACATGGGTGGCCAGGAGGGTGTAGGATGGTTGACGGGGGTGGCCAGGAGGGTGTAGGATGGTTGACGGGGGTAGCCAGGAGGGTGTAGGATGGTTGACGGGGGTGGCCAGGAGGGTGTAGGATGGTTGGTGCTGGTGGTCAGGATGGTTGATATATGGAGGATGGTTGGTGGGGTGGGAGGTCAGAAGGGTTCACAGGTGGGGTGGGAGGTCAGAAGGGTTCACAGGTGGGGTGGGAGGTCAGAAGGGTTCACAGGTGGGGTGGGAGGTCAGAGGGGTTCACAGGTGGGGTGGGAGGTCAGAAGGGTTCACAGGTGGGGTGGGAGGTCAGAAGGGTTCACAGGTGGGGTGGGAGGTCAGAAGGGTTCACAGGTGGGGTGGGAGGTCAGAAGGGTTCACAGGTGGGGTGGGAGGTCAGAGGGGTTCACAGGTGGGGTGGGAGGTCAGAGGGGTTCACAGGTGGGGTGGGAGGTCAGAGGGGTTCACAGGTGGGGTGGGAGGTCAGAAAGGTTCACAGGTGGGGTGGGAGGTCAGAAGGGTTCACAGGTGGGGTGGGAGGTCAGAAGGGTTCACAGGTGGGGTGGGAGGTCAGAGGGGTTCACAGGTGGGGTGGGAGGTCAGAGGGGTTCACAGGTGGGGTGGGAGGTCAGAAAGGTTCACAGGTGGGGTGGGAGGTCAGGGGGGTTCACAGGTGGGGTGGGAGGTCAGAGGGGTTCACAGGTGGGGTGGGAGGTCAGAGGGGTTCACAGGTGGGGTGGTGGAATAAAGAGACTTATCTCTACAGTATTACTGCTATCTCAGTTCGTATTCTTCATACAGTCCTTAATTGAAAAATGCTTGCAACCGGAAACTGCAATTTCCAATTAATTAGTATGTCCACATTCTTGCAACTAGCCTCAGGTGAACAGGGTTATATGGTAATTCTCTCCTCAGAGACTTGCTCCCTGAACCTGCTGCACGTATCCTGTCTGACCAACATGCAGATCCACCTTTCAACTGTTGGCAGGGAAATCAGGTGTCTTTTAATCCTTTATTCTGGCGGCATTCAGCAACACCACCACACATGCTTGCCAAACACATGACACTTATTAGTTTGTAGTTCTTATGCTGCTTCAAGATTCTTAATTACCTATTCTCTCTAATTCTTTTAGTACAGGTAAACCATAACTAGACAGAAATCGACATTTGTGACAGAGGTAGTAAGTGTCTTAGATATTTAGTGACAAGTGATGTTGAACAACACCGGCTTGGGCCCATATATGTACAAACAAAAAGCTCGTCGAAAGTCACCAATCACAGCACAAAAGACAACAACGAAATTTAGGCAGTAGCCATTCCCTGTGAGGAACGGGGGGGGGGGGGGGGAAGCAAACATTGTGTGGGACGAGGCTAAGCGGCGTGTTGGCCGCTGGCCGTCGGCGCCGGGGGGGGGGGGGGGGGGGGAAGGAAACATTGTGTGGGACGAGGCTAAGCGGCGTGTTGGCCGCTGGCCGTCGGCGCCGGGGGGGGGGGGGGGGGGAAGGAAACATTGTGTGGGACGAGGCTAAGCGGCGTGTTGGCCGCTGGCCGTCGGCGCCGGCCAGTGTGCCCGAGACCTCACTCTCTACTGCTACAAGATGTGAAGCAGCAGTGACAGTTGGGGCCACTCCATCTGGCCTGCACCTCAGTTGTTATTAATGTGCTCTCTTCGCATGCAAATATGTTCAATTAAATTTAATTAAATTAAATTTAAATGGAACATAGTTATAAGAGTCATCCCATAGTATATTGTTTTCTTTATATAATAAAGATATATTATCAAAGAAAATAATAAGATATTAAAAATTAAAGAAATTAAGCGAAACAGTTTATTCCTACGCCTGGATGATATACTATACTACCAAAAAAAAACATTAAATCGCACTTCACATGATAAATCGCTAGTTACAGGTTCAATTATACACTCGAGTGCCCACAAAGCATTTATTTAAAGGAGGAAACATCACACAAAACAACACTGGAAGAACAACAGTAAAATCTCCATCGTCCAAACAACCCACAGCAGAAAATAACACAAAACTCAATACTAGACGAGTTTGACTTTACTTGATAATTGCAGTGTTAGAAGTGAAACAAGTACAAACTTTCAAAAGAAAAATTGTCAAAAGCATAGGACAAAAAACTATTTTTTAATTAATAATTTTTTTTTACAACTAGCTATAATCTGTGACAGCAACCGTCCCCTGTCTCTTGCAGTTCTCTCCACCATTTTCCCCTCCCCTGTCCCCTCGTCCTCCCAACCATTCCTCACTCCCCGTCCCTTCGTCCTCCCAACCATTCCCCACTCCCCATCCCCTCGTCCTCCCCACCATTCCACCCTCCCTTGTCACTTTGTCCTCCTCACCATTTCCCACTCCACCGTCCGCTCGTCCTCCTAACCATTCCCCACTCCACGGTCCCCATATCCTCTCCACCATCTCCCACTCCCCCGTCACCTCGTCCTCACCACTATCCCCCACTCCCATTTCCCCTTGTCCTCCCCACCATTCTCCTGTCCCCTCGACCTCCCCACCATTACCCCCTTCCTTGTTCCCTCGTCTTCCCCACCATCCCCCACTCCCGTCCCCTCGTCCTCCCCACCATTCCCCACTCCCTCATCCGATGCCTTTCCAAATGGTCTGATGTTCCCATCAGAAAATTGGAAACATCAATAGATCTGACGTTCCCATCACCGAAATATAAGAAAAACAGTTAAAACTATTGAATCAACGTTATCGACGTTGAATCAACATTACCGACGTTGAATCAACGTTATCGACGTTGAATCAATGTTATCGATGTTGAATCAACGTTATCGAAGTTAAATCACCGTTATAGGCGTTGAATCAACGTTATCGTGTCTGAATCAACGTTATCAACTCTGAATCAACGTTATCTGCTCTGAATCAATGTTATCGACTCCGAATCAACGTTATCGACGCTGAATCAACGTCATCGACGCTGAATCAACGTTATCGACGTTGAATCAACGATGATTCAACGTCATTGACGTTGAATCAGCATTATTAATGTTCGATCAACGGCTGAGAAATAATTTGGAAAACACTCTATCGAATAATCTAACCCACAATTTAGACTCCATAGGAGTCATCGGTTGTCACAACTGGATCGAATCCTTCATAAAGATGGGTATGGGAGTCGATGCCAATTACCCCTCTGACATTAGCGATACAATCACAATTCACCAGGAAATGTTGCATTAATCTAACTCAACCGTCTGACATTCAACGTCGAACAAACCGACAGACAAAATGAGATATTATCTATTATAGATACAGACAACAATTTCAGGTAAGTTAAACCTGGGGGGAATTTTCCTAAGAGTTTGTCGTCCTCCGGAGATGTAATAATCTTTGTTGAAACACATGGCTCTGTATGACTAACCATCCTGCGAGATGGGGACTTGTATTACCACTGCTACCTTATTCAATCTTGTGCTGTTGATATCCTCAAAATGCATCCGGAGTATGCCAGTGCAGACCGCTTATCACATGCCTCTGTATGACTAACCATCCTGTGTGATGGGGATTTTTTAGCATCACGTAGTTAGCTTTTTTGACACACTGTACTCCACTTCATATAGTCTAGGGTAGCTGCACTAATGCAGATGTACCTAATGTGTTAATAAAAAAAAATAATAATCTTTGTTTATTCCTAATACAAGTCATCTCGACAATAATTATTTTATAATAAGTGTTTCATATTTTTGTTGCTAAAGCCTTAGAATTTAAGTAATACATTCATTTTATTTAATACTAGCAGTACCTTGCCACGAGTTGCTGTGACTCAGTAATGCATGTGCGTTGCTGAGCCACAGCAACCTTCCCTGTCCCCCAGTCCTCCCCACTATCCCCCCCCCCCTTCACCCATCTCCTCGGCCTCCCAACCATCCCCTACTCCACCGTCCCTTTGTCCTCCCCACCATTCTTCATACCCTCGTCCCCACCCTCCCAAAATCCCCCGTCCCCTCGTCCTTCCACACCATTACCCCCCTCCCTTGTCCCCACGTCCTCCCAACCATCTCTCACTTCCGTCCACTCGTCATCCCCACAATTCCCCACTCCCTCGTCCGATGCCTTCCAAAATGGTATGATGTTCCCATCAGAAAATTGGGAACATCAAGTGACCTAATGTTCCCATCACTGAAATATTAGAAAACTGTTAAAAAATTAAATGAAAATATGAAAAAATAAAAAAAATAAACTATACTCATGAAATGAACGTTATGGTAAGCAACACAGCTCAATTCCAACGAAATTCACACAAAATAATTAAACCAAAATGCAAATAAATCAAAATCTATGAAAATTATATTTATCAATGCCATCAGAAACATTGAAATGGAATTGTAACATATTTAGTATAGCATGTGTGTTGCTTTTACATGCAACAGGTGGCGCTGTTTTTCAAGAAAGGCATAGTTTTACCTGTCACAGGTGTGGCATCTATACTTATACTTATTAAATGAACGGTATGGTAAACAACACAGCTCAGTTTCTTGACAATGTCACACAAAATAATTCAATAAAAAATAAAATAAATCGAAATCTATAAGAATAAAATTTATCAATGCAATCGGACAGCTATGGCATCAATTATGGCAGCTACTGGAAGGTAGTTGTGCTTTCTGGGTTCAAGGCCCACTGGTGGGTGTTGTCCATGGAAATGGAATTCGTGACATATTTAATATAGCGTGCATGTTGCAATTATGTGCAACAGATGGCGCTGTTTTTCAAAAACGCATGTTTTTACCTGTTACAGGGGTGGCATCTCTATAGTAGGAATATAAAATGACACGCCTATATGAATGCAACATTGTGTCAAAATTTCGAAGCAATCGGTGAAGAACTTTCGGAGATTACAGCGTGTGTTGCTCTTACGTCCAACAGATGGCGCTGTTTTTCAAAAAAACATGTTTTTTCCTGTCACAGGTGAGGCATGTATATAGTAGATATATAAAATGAGGCGCCTATTCGAATGCAACGTTGTGTCAAAATTTCAAAGCAATCGGTAAAGAAGTTTCAAACATTTCCCCTCACACGATAAACACATGAAAACCCCTGTTTTTCAGAATAAAACATATTTTTTTTACCGTCGCAGACGTGACATCTATACAGTATGTATATAAAAACCTGCTCGGATGCGAATGGAACGTTGTGTGAAAATTTCAAGGCAATCGGTGAAGAACTTTCGGAGATAATCAGTTATGCACAAATGAACATTTCCATTACACACAGAAATCACAATAACGTGATTCATCAAATGAACAAATCCACAAGTTCATTTGATGCATCACGTTATTGTGATTTCTGTGTGTAATGAAGTAAGGGCGAAGAAGGAGAACGGCCTATTGACATAGCTCGAGTGCATGGGGGAAGTTGTGTTGTGGGGAGAACTACACATAATGGGCATAACTGGCCGACCCCTCACAGTGTTCAAGAGAGAACTGGATAAGCACCTCCAAAGGATACCTGATCAACCAGGCTGTGACTCATACGTCAGGCTGCAAGCAGCCGCGTCCAACAGCCTGGTTGATCAGTCCGGCAACCAGGAGGCCTGGTCGACGACCGGGCCGCGGGGACGCTAAGCCCCGGAAACACCTCAAGGAAACCTCAAGGTGTAAAACCCTGGTTTGTGTCTCGGAGAGACTGCAGGATCCAGTAAGCTCAGTAGAACTTTGGTTTCAACTCTATGGACCATTTCGTAGCTCAGTCGGTTAAGGCAGCGTCTGGGATGCTCTTTGACGCAGGTTCGAATCCTCGTCACGGACCTTGTGGATTTGAACATTTCCATTTTTATTTATATAGATGTGAGTCATTCATAATAGATCATGGTACGCTGTTTTGAAAAAGTTGATGGTTACTGTATGGTAGGCTACTGCTATTGTACTGTGTGATGGTTACTGTATGGTAGATTACTGCTATTGTAATAGGTGATGGTTACTGTATGGTAGATTACTGCTATTGTACTGTGTGATGGTTACTGTATGGTAGGCTACTGCTATTGTACTGTGTGATGGTTACTGTATGGTAGATTACTGCTATTGTAATAGGTGATGGTTACTGTATGGTAGGCTACTGCTATTGTAATGGGTGATGGTTACTGTATGGTAGATTACTGCTATTGTAATAGGTGATGGTTACTGTATGGTAGGTTACTGCTATTGTAATGTGTGATGGTTACTGTATGGTAGGCTACTGCTATTGTAATGTGTGATGGTTACTTTATGGTAGGTTGCACTTATTATAATAGGTGATTGTAATTGTAAAGTAAGATACTGCTGATGTATTGGTTCATGGTTGCTGTATCATACGTTAATCATTTTGTAATATTGACGTGACATCCCGTTTTCTTATTCGTCGGTCCTGAGTGAGGTTAGATACGGACAAAGTAGTACATCAGTTTGGTGACGTCGTGAACGCTCGATAGTAGTACTGTACTCCAAGGCTGAGTCCTACTCTACAGTCACCCCTACGTCACATGGACACACAGGTCACAGCTGCGTGACATGGACACACAGGTCACAGCTGCGTGACATGGACACACAGGTCACAGCTGCGTGACATGGACACACAGGTCACAGCTGCGTGACATGGACACACAGGTCACAGCTGCGTGACATGGACACACAGGTCACAGCTGCGTAACATGGACACACAGGTCACAGCTGCGTGACACTGACACACAGGTCACAGCTGCGTGACATGGACACACAGGTCACAGCTGCGTGACACTGACACACATGACACAGCTGCGTGACACTGGCACACATGACACAGCTGCGTGACACTGGCACACAGGACACAGCTGCGTGACACTGGCACACAGGACACAGCTGCGTGACACTGGCACACATGACACAGCTGCGTGACACTGACACACAGGACACAGCTGCGTGACACTGGCACACATGACACAGCTGCGTGACACTGACACACAGGACACAGCTGCGTGACACTGGCACACATGACACAGCTGCGTGACACTGACACACAGGACACAGCTGCGTGACACTGACACACAGGACACAGCTGCGTGACACTGACACGCAGGACACAGCTGCGTGACACTGACACACAGGACACAGCTGCGTGACACTGACACGCAGGACACAGCTGCGTGACACTGACACACAGGACACAGCTGCGTGACACTGACACGCAGGACACAGCTGCGTGACACTGACACACAGGACACCGCTGCGTGACACTGACACACAGGACACAGCTGCGTGACACTGACACGCAGGACACAGCTGTGTGACACTGACACACAGGACACAGCTGCGTGACACTGACACACAGGACACAGCTGCGTGACACTGACACACAGGACACAGCTGCGTGACACTGACACACAGGACACAGCTGCGTGACACTGACACACAGGACACCGCTGCGTGACACTGACACACAGGACACAGCTGCGTGACACTGACACGCAGGACACAGCTGCCTGACACTGACACACAGGACACAGCTGCGTGACACTGACACACAGGACACAGCTGCGTGACACTGACACACAGGACACAGCTGCGTGACACTGACACACAGGACACAGCTGCGTGACACTGACACACAGGACACCGCTGCGTGACACTGACACACAGGACACAGCTGCGTGACACTGACACGCAGGACACAGCTGCGTGACACTGATACACAGGACACAGCTGCGTGACACTGACACACAAGACACAGCTGCGTGACACTGACACACAGGACACAGCCACGTAACTGGCCGGGTGAACACAAATACTCGTCAAAAACATGAAAAATATTCACAAATGTTAAACAAATCTCACATTATTTGGCATCAGCGTCGTGAAAAACTCATCCCAAATTGTTAATAAATACATTGTATACAAATTTGTTTAAAAATAAATCCGTGCACGGCGGGTACTGATGATAACGATAACACCTTCCTATTCACTGAAACTCAGGTATAATACAGTGATAAAGAGTTACAAGCATCTGTCCGACGACCAAAAAAGATTAGTAATGAGAAGAGAATAAAAGTGGATATGCAGCTTGTATCTTCTAGCACGGCTGAGTGCCACCTGAAGGGCCAAATTTCACACATAATGAGTATTTTGCTGAATGTTATTATATACTACATAAAGACATTGTTCAATGCCAATATTTCGTACGTCCATTTGTACGAGCACCTGTCAACGAATTTAAAAAAAAATTGGGTATTGTTATTTATTTATTTTTTCTCCTTTGTTTCTCAGTTGATTTTGTTGTGGCTTCTACTTCTCGGAGAATGTATTCCCGTCACTAAGGATGTCGTTTTGGAACAAAATTGTTCATCATGAGAATCAGCCACAGGCCGCAGGTAGTAGAACTTGTGACTTTTAATTTTTTGTTTGTTTGAAAAAGTATTTACAGATTTTTAACTTTATTTTATTTGTCTCATTGAGATGTTTTACTGAATGGGTACCAGCTGAATGACTTTATCACTTATATATGGTATACTTATATATCCCTAACCCATTATCTCTATAGAAAACATGGTATTTTTTCTTCACTTCATTTCATCACATATTGACCTAAAACTATGACATAACAGAGTACGAATGCCAAGCAATACTTAGCTTACAAGCTTACAAGATAAGCTTAAAGCCTACAAGATACGTCATAAAAATTCGAACTATTACATTCATTGTCGAGAACTTTCACTTAATTTTTCTATATGAAGAGGATTTTCAACTTTGAAACAACATACAAAGTTCAGTTTCTGAGCGATTCTCACAATTTTTACATATTATATGCAAAGGTCTTAGTTCTAAGGTGAAATTAATTTCGTTCCTTCATTAATTCATAACTTTGGGACTTCTAAATTTTTGCGTCTAAATTTTGCGCATATTTTGATAGTCACATTGATTATTGTTTACAGTAAACTATACCAACTAACTAGATTTTATATAAAAAAAAACGTTATATGCCATTCTGAGCCCATAATGAATAAAATAAAAATTTGTGAAATATTAAATTTGTAAAGGTATATGAAATTGTGAAATTTTCATTTTTTTACATAAAATATATTTTCTCGTGTTCATGTTATGATATTGATCCATTAGGAAAAGTTTTACCAGCATTTACCATGAAAATTTAACGGGAAATATGGGAGGATGGTCGGGAGATGTGGGAGGATGGTCGGGAGATGTGGGAGGATGGTCGGGAGATGTGGGAGGAGGGTCGGGAGATGTGGGAGGAGGGTCGGGAGATGTGGGAGGAGGGTCGGGAGATGTGGGAGGATGGTCGGGAGAAGTGGGAGGATGGTCGGGAGATGTGGGAGGAGGGTCGGGAGATGTGGGAGGAGGGTCGGGAGATGTGGGAGGAGGGTCGGGAGATGTGGGAGGCGATGGGAGACACCGGATATCCTCCCTGTAGTCGTAGTGTAACGTCCCCCCGTCACGTGGAAAACTGTAGAGGGGATGGTCCCAAACCTGCACACAGAAATAACACCATATGAGACCAGAAGGCATGGCAGGATGTGCAGAATACCCCCGATGAAGAGCAGAGGTGCAACAGGTACTCTGTGAGAGTACATCAGCATCTGAACATTGAACATTGAACAGGTATCCTCCGAGGGATACCTGATCAACCAGGCTGCGATTCATACGTCAGGCTGACCATAGCTGCGTCCATCAGCCTGATTGACCAGTCCAGCAACGAGGAGGTCTGGTCGACGACAGGGCCGCGGGGAGGCTAAGCCCCGAAAACACCTCAAGGTAAGGTAGGTCGTTCTAGTGTAATGTAATACCTCTCCCCCACCTGCTATTTCAAGTCAATAAATCTAAGTTTATCGTTTATTCAATTTTCCCGAATATGTTTCTACACAAGTTACTCGTCCCGTTCACACCGGTTAGGCCTTCCTGAGGGAGTGACGACCAGCCGGACCTCCCATGACCACCTGCTGACCTTCCTTAGGGAGTGACGACCAGCCGGACCTCCCATGTCCACCTGCTGACCTTTCTGAGGGAGTGACGTCCACCCGCACCTCCCATGTCCCCCTGCCGACCTTCCTGAGGGAGTGACGACCACCCGGACCTCCCATGTCCCCCCGCAGACCTTCCTGAGGGAGTGACGACCACCCGGACCTCTCGTGTCCTCCTGCTGACCTTCCTGATGGAGTGACGACCACCCAGACTTCCCATGTCCACCTGCTGACCTTCCTGAGGGAGTGACGACCACCCGGATCTCTCGTGTCCTCCTGCTGACCTTCCTGATGGAGTGACGACCACCTGGACTTCCCATGTCCACCTGCAGACCTTCCTGATGGAGTGACGACCACCGTGACCTCCCATGTCCCCCTGCCGACCTTCCTGAGAGAGTGACGACCACCCGGACTTCCCATGTCCACCTGCTGACCTTCCTGAGGGAGTGACGACCACCCGGATCTCTCGTGTCCTCCTGCTGACCTTCCTGATGGAGTGACGACCACCTGGACTTCCCATGTCCACCTGCTGACCTTCCTGATGGAGTGACGACCACCCGGACCTCCCATGTCCACCTGCTGACCTTCCTGATGGAGTGACGACCACCCGGACCTCCCATGTCCCCCTGCTGACCTCCTTCAAGGGACTACAAATATGTCTCTACAATTACTTGACGATAATGATGTGACAACAATCAGAGGCAACAATCAGTTGACAAAATTCAGGTAACAACAATCCAGTGAGAACAATAAATTTTCAAAAATCAAGTAGGAGCAATCAAGTGACAACAATCAGGTGCTAACAATCATGTGACAACAATCAGTTGGCAACAATCAGGTGACAACAATCGGGTGGCAACAATCAGGTGACAACAATCAGGTGACAACAGTCAGGTAACATCAATCAGGTAGAAACAAATAAGTCACAGCAATCAGGTGACAACAATCAGTTGGCAACAATCAGGTGACAACAATCAGGTGACAACAGTCAGGTAACATCAATCAGGTAGAAACAAATAAGTCACAACAATCAGGTGACAACAATCAGTTGGCAACAATCAGGTGACAACTATCAGGTGACAACAATCGGATGGCAACAATCAGGTGACAACAATCAGGTGACAACAGTCAGGTAACATCAATCAGGTAGAAACAAATAAGTCACAGCAATCAGGTGACAACAATCAGTTGGCAACAATCAGGTGACAACAATCAGGTGACAACAATCAGGAAACATCAATCAAGTGGAAACAATCAGGCCACAACACTCAGGTGGCATCAATCAGGCGACAACAATCAGGTGACAACAATCAGGTGACAACAATCAGGTAACGACAATCAGGTGTCAACAATCAGGACAACAATCAGGCGGCAACAATCAGGTCACAACAATCAGGTCATAACTATGAGGTCACAACAATTGGGTTACAACAATCAGGTGACAACAATCAGGTGGCTACAATCAGGTGACAACAATCAGGTGACAACAATCTGATGACAGAAATCAGGTGACAACAATCGGGTGACAACAATCAGGTGACAACAATCGGGTGACAACAATCGGGTGACAACAAATAAGTCACAGCAATCAGGTGACAACAATCAGTTGGCAACAATCAGGTGACAACAATCAGGTGACAACAATCGGGTGACAACAATCAGGTGGCAACAATCAGGTGACAACAGTCAGGTAACATCAATCAGGTAGAAACAAATAAGTCACAGCAATCAGGTGACAACAATCAGTTGGCAACAATCAGGTGGCAACAATCGGGTGACAACAATCAGGTGACAACAATCAGGTGGCAACAATCAGGTGACAACAATCGGGTGACAACAATCAGGTGACAACAATCGGGTGACAACAATCAGGTGACAACAATCAGGTGGCAACAATCAGGTGGCAACAATCAGGTGACAACAATCGGGAGACAACAATCAGGTGACAACAATCGGGTGACAACAATCGGGTGACAACAATCAGGTGACAACAATCAGGTGGCAACAATCAGGTGACAACAATCGGGTGACAACAATCAGGTGACAACAATCGGGTGACAACAATCAGGTGACAACAATCAGGTGGCAACAATCAGGTGACAACAATCAGGTGGCAACAATCAGGTGACAACAATCGGGTGACAACAATCAGGTGACAACAATCGGGTGACAACAATCAGGTGACAACAATCAGGTGGCAACAATCAGGTGATCACAATACATGTCTCCCGAATATGCACCAAATAATATCCTTCACAAAAGGGAGGAAGGTCTCACTGTAAAATAAAACCCGGATAAAATTACAAACTTGAAAACATATAGACAATTTGTTCAGCGAAACCGTTGGGCACATGCGATAGATTTTACAAGAGCAGTGAGCCGTGTAATTTGTGTAAATACGTGGAGAAAATATTGGGTGTAGGTTGAGGTCGATAACCCCAATATTGTGGTGCGGGCGAAGTTATCTCAGGCAACCCGCAATGGTCAGAGAAACATGTACATCTTTATCTCTGAGGCATCGCTATCTCATACTTGTGAAGATCATCGCTTTCTCACACCTGTGAAGATCATCACCTTCTCACACATTTGGAAGATCATCGCTTTCTCACACCTGAGGAAGATCATCACTTTCTCACACCTGTGAAGATCATCACCTTCTCACACATTTGGAAGCTCGTCGCTTTCTCACACCTGTGAAGATCATCGTTTTCTCATACTTGTGAAGATCATCGCTTTCTCACACCTGTGTAGGTCATCGCTTTCTCACACCTGTGAAGATCATCACTTTCTCACACCTGTGGAAGATCATCGCTTACTCACACCTGTGAAGATCATCGCTTTCTCACACCTGAGGATGATCGTCGCTTTCTCACACCTGTGAAGATCATCACCTTCTCACACATTTGGAAGATCATCGCTTTCTCACACCTGAGGAAGATCATCACTTTCTCACACCTGTGAAGATCATCACCTTCTCACACATTTGGAAGCTCGTCGCTTTCTCACACCTGTGAAGATCATCGTTTTCTCATACTTGTGAAGATCATCGCTTTTTCATACCTGTGAAGATCATCGCTTTCTCATACCTGTGAAGATCATCACTTTCTCACATCTGTGGAAGATCATCACTTTCTCACACCTGTGGAAGATCATAGCTTTCTCACGCCTGTGAAGATCATCGTTTTCTCATACTTGTGAAGATCATCGCTTCCTCATACTTGTGAAGATCATCGCTTTTTCACTCATGTAGAAGATCATCGCTTTCTCACACCTGTGAAGATCATCGCTTTATCACTCATGAGGAAGATCATCACTTTCTCACACCTGTGAAGATCATCACCTTCTCACACATTTGGAAGATCATGACCTTCTCACACCTGTGGAAGATCATCACCTTCTCACACATTTGGAAGATCATCTCTTTCTCACACCTGTGGAAGATCATCGCTTTCTCACACCTGTGGAAGATCATCGCTTTCTCACTCCTGTGGAAGACCATCACTTTCTCACGCCTGTGGAAGATCATCACTTTCTCACGCCTGTGAAGATCATCACTTTTTCACACCTGTGAAGATCATCGCCTTCATTTTGCCAGGTATGTGTCTCTGGTAATATATGGTGCTGGTGTGTACCAGTCAAATATGGTTCATCTCTAGTACAGGTGTGTACCAGTCAAATATGGTTCATCTCTAGTACAGGTGTGGACCAGTCATGTATTGTTCATCTCTAGTACAGGTGTGGACCAGTCATATATTGTTCATCTCTAGTACAGGTGTGGATCAGTCATGTATTGTTCATCTCTAGTACAGGTGTGGAGCAGTCATGTATGGTTCATCTCTAGTACAGGTGTGGAGCAGTCATGTATGGTTAATCTCTAGTACAGGTGTGGAACAATCATGTATGGTTCATCTCTAGTATGGTTCATCTCTAGTACAGGTGTGGAACAATCATGTATGGTTCATCTCTAGTACAGGTGTGGAACAATCATGTATGGTTCATCTCTAGTATGGTTCATCTCTAGTACAGGTGTGGAGCAGTCATGTATGGTTCATCTCTAGTACAGGTGTGGAACAATCATGTATGGTTCATCTCTAGTATGGTTCATCTCTAGTACAGGTGTGGAGCAGTCATGTATGGTTCATCTCTAGTACAGGTGTGGAACAATCATGTATGGTTCATCTCTAGTATGGTGCATCTCTAGTACAGGTGTGGAGCAGTCATGTATGGTTCATCTCTAGTACAGGTGTGGAACAATCATGCATGGTTCATCTCTAGTATGGTTCATCTCTAGTACAGGTGTGGAGCAGTCATGTATGGTTCATCTCTAGTACAGGTGTGGAACAATCATGTATGGTTCATCTCTAGTACAGGTGTGGAGCAGTCATGTATTGTTCATCTCTAGTACAGGTGTGGACCAGTCATGTATGGTTCATCTCTAGTACAGGTGTGGAACAATCATGTATGGTTCATCTCTAGTATGGTTCATCTCTAGTACAGGTGTGGAGCAGTCATGTATGGTTCATCTCTAGTACAGGTGTGGAACAATCATGCATGGTTCATCTCTAGTATGGTTCATCTCTAGTACAGGTGTGGAGCAGTCATGTATGGTTCATCTCTAGTACAGGTGTGGAACAATCATGTATGGTTCATCTCTAGTATGGTTCATCTCTAGTACAGGTGTGGAGCAGTCATGTATGGTTCATCTCTAGTACAGGTGTGGAACAATCATGTATGGTTCATCTCTAGTATGGTGCATCTCTAGTACAGGTGTGGCCCAATCATGTATGGTTCATCTCTAGTATGGTTCATCTCTAGTACAGGTGTGGAACAATCATGTATGGTTCATCTCTAGTATGGTGCATCTCTAGTACAGGTGTGGAGCAGTCATGTATGGTTCATCTCTAGTACAGGTGTGGAACAATCATGTATGGTTCATCCCTTGTATTGTTCATCTCTAGTACAGGTGTGGAACAATCATGTATGGTTCATCTCTAGTACAGGTGTGGAGCAGTCATGTATGGTTCATCTCTAGTACAGGTGTGGCCCAGTCATGTATGGTTCATCTCTAGTATGGTGCATCTCTAGTACAGGTGTGGAACAATCATGTATGGTTCATCTCTAGTACAGGTGTGGAACAATCATGTATGGTTCATCTCTAGTACAGGTGTGGAACAATCATGTATGGTTCATCTCTAGTATGGTGCATCTCTAGTACAGGTATGGTTTAATGAGAAAGAAAACTAACGAAAAAAATAGGAGCTAACAAAAATTGTAGAAGGTATGAGAGAAAAGACAAACAAATTTGAAGTAAAGTTTTATTATATATACTTTAACTTTAAGAAATAAGAGACAGCACGGCATCCAAAATCTTCGATGTGGGTTCCAAAAACACATGCACCTGCTCTGAAAACCCCCGGACACTGAAATAACGTGTCATCTTGGGACACGTTAAGGCAAAACTATTAGTTTCAGGGCAAGAGAAATGCAGGAACATTCATATTTATACAATTAAAAACTTTTCTTTCTAACATTTTTGAGGTAAACTGTAATAAACAGTTTTAATGATTGCGCTTGTCAGCCACTCAAACAATTATGCTGATATACTGGGCGGCATCAGCTTACATTTTCGCATTAGTCAGCATTGCAAGCGCGAGAGAACCAGCGGGGGCGCTTGTTAACACGAGGGATATCATGATGAACTGCGAAAACACATGACAGGCGCCCAACACGGTTTACATCATGATGAACTGTGAGAACACATGACAGGTGCCCCACACCTGCCCACGCGAACACATGACAGGTGCATCAGCCCTCATGGTGAGTGTAGGACCCTGCAGGCGTCCACCACTGTAGACGTGTAGGCCTGTGGTCGCCTCCCTCACCCTCCAGGCGTGTAGTCGTCGAAGAATGATCATGACCTCTTGGGATCCTCGATATCACGTTTATCTCGGAATGCTCCATCAACGTTAAGATGTTCATCTGCTCGCCCTTACTTTTGTTGTCAGTCGGTCCTCTACTACGTAACCCCAACTCCATGTCAACTTTACCACTTTGGGGCCGAATACTTGTCTTGAGAATCGTAGACTCGTCATAGTTGTGAGAGTGAGGCCTCTCGGGATAGTGCAAAACGTAGAGCTGCTTAGCCAGGGTCTTGGCCAGGTATACAGGAATCTCAGCAACAACAGGATCATATATATATATATATATATATATATATATATATATATATATATATATATATATATATTGTGACGATAATCTCCTTCAAGAGATTGAGCCTGCTCTTCCCTCCATAATTACGTCTTCACAATTATATAAAAAGACTATGGAAGAAATGTCCAACAACGACAACAACACCAGCAAGGCTTGCCAGGGTGAGCAGAAACGTATGCAGCCAGCCACCTGTTCGAACTCCAACCACCAAACTACCCGTTGATCGCTACGGCTCCGCTGATTGGTCGCCGGTCTGGCTGCACCTGCCTCGCCCCCCCCAATACTACCTGATGTCTGGGGTCGCCCCAACATCAGTCCTCAGAATGTTCAGTGCTTTCGTAGCCAGCACTCCTCCCAGCTAGACTCTAGCGTGTACTGAGAGAGGTGGTGGCTTTAAGCCAATATTCCAGCACCTCCCACTTAACTTTTGTTGCACTTCTTGTTATTTTGCCTTAACGTAACTTTTCATTGTGTCATTTAAGTATTCTTATTATTTTGATTGATTGATTCTATTATAAGAATTTGTTTGTGCATTATTTTCATGTTTTGATTTATTTAACGTAATTAAAATTTCATTGTTAAAGTTTACTTGTGTTTTGTGTGTCTTCTCCTTACCTTACCACAGACGAAGTTCCAGTTTTTCTATTTTTTTTTATAACTCTGTGACGAGGCCATACCCCTAGCCTTAAACAGCCGAACACCAACGCGTTACCGTCACAAGTTATATGGGGGCCTGTCCGGGAGCTTCACTCAGGTACTGGTGCCAAGTGGTAATTTATGGTAAGCGTATTTAACTTTGTTAACGTAGCTTTACTATTTTTCATTCAATTTCATTTTTTATAAGGTGCGGTGTATTGTGCATTACGAGAGTAACATATAGTGAAGGTGAGACAACTTTGGATTACGTGGTGACTGTAGGCCTCAGTCATACTCTTAATTGGTCATCTCTCCCTCCATGTTATTACTCGTATTTACCATCTATGTCCCTTGAATATTTCTCATTCTGACAGATCATCATATTGGTACCCTGGTACTGTGGTCTGCCCCGGGTCAAGAGTACCCAATCTTCTGCAATCTGACTGTAGGAGGATAAAGAGGGCCATAGTTCCTCTAGCTCGAACTTTAGTTGCTGAATTGGGACCTCAGCAGCAGTTCTCGTCACCAGTTGACACCTCGCACCCCTACACGTCAGTCAGAGATGATGATACATACAACGGTAGGGAATTAGCTTATTTTTTCAGAGCACAAAAGTTCGCTAATTCTGTAAGTATCATATTAAATTCAGTAGGAAAAACTTGCTTTATGTCCTATAGAGACTTGGCAAGGTATGCCTACATCCTTGGACTACCAATTTTACTTTTGAAGCATTTAACTGTTTCATTTGTTTTCGAAACTTTGTTTCATTTGTTAGTAGGATTTTCTTGCCCTTATTCTCTTACATGAGTACCGGGTACAAGATTTCCTGCGCCCTTGATTTAATTTAATCATTTAATATCTTTCACTTAACGTTAATTGTTAAAGATCACACAGGATAGGTACCAGTTGCCACGTTGTCCTGTTTCTGACATTTCATTATTGAACATTCGTGTACCTTTATTTGCTAATTTCACCATGTTTCGTCTCCAAACTTTCCGTGCAAATCCAGCAGGTGAAATAGGGACTTTAAGTCGTGCCAAGAGGACTGAACTACAAACTCTTGCACATGAGTATCAACTAGAAGTTCCCTACCAAGCCAACAAAAATGACCTACACAACCTGTTGCTGGATTACTATTTAGAGCAAGGTAAGATAGACTCTGAAACTCATGAAACTTACTATATTGCAGAGAAAACTGACTTGGCTACGATGAAACTTAAACTAGAGCTGGCTAAGATTGAACGTGAGCAGCAAAGAGAAGCAGCTACCATACGAAGGGAAGAACAAGAACGCGAAGCTGCTTTGAGGAGAGAAGAACACGAACGCGAGGTCGCATTACTCCGTGAACGTGAACGAGTACAGCTTGAAACACTCCAGGAGCGGGAACGCTTACAGCTTGAAACCAAACAACGCGAGTTGGAAATACAACGCGAACATGACAAGCAACAAGCGACTCTGGCTCTAGAGTGTCGTCAACGTGAAATCGCCTTGGAAACTTCACACTTCACTCAACGCCAGCAAGCTACTGCCAATCTTCCCGTCAGTTTTAATATATCACATGCAAGTAAGTTAATGCCATCCTTTGTAGAAGCAGAAGTTGATGTGTTTTTCACCACCTTTGAAACCCTTGCTAATCAACTCAGTTGGCCTGTCGACCAATGGGCCACACTTCTCAGAGTCCATCTTACAGGTAGAGCTGCAGTCACACTCAGTACTTTGGCGTCTGAGAATGACTACTACACTCTGAAACAAGCAGTGTTGGACGCCTACCTCCTCTCTACTGAAAGTTATAGAAGGAAATTCCGTGACCACCTGAAGGCAAGTACCACTACCTTCCTCGAGTTTGCTAACACGAAACGGAGGTATTTCATGAAATGGCTGGAAGCAGCACATGTCTCTACTTTTACAGAACTCGTCAACCTGATGCTTGTTGAAGAATTCTTGAGACGTGTGCCGCCTCCTGTCCGCCTCTACTTAGCAGATAAAGAAGAAACCGACTACCTGAAGTGTGCTAAGTCGGCTGACACTTACAGCCTCATCCACCGGCTGACACCTGAACCATCCTCCAGTAAGAAGTCGTGGTACAGTTACGAGAAGGTGAGCCCCGATCAAGCTGGTTCACAACTGTACTGCAAGTATTGTAGACTCTATGGACATACCATAGACAAGTGTGGTAAGTCTCAATACAAGGGAACCACTGACCAACAACGACCCAAACCAACTCCTCCTAAGTCCGGTAAGCCTGTGATGAATGTTGGTGTTGATGTTAATGATCTTTCTCTTTTCAGTAACCACCTGTATACTGGAACTGTCTCTGCCAACGGTTCAAATCCGGAGGGACGTTTCAAATTGAAGATCTTGAGGGACACAGCGGCTCTACAATCGATCATCTTGAAGTCGGCTGTGCCCAACATAGTCTACACCGGGGAAACAGTCTTCATCACTGACCTCACTGCTACCACTCCATACCCTCTCGCCAGAGTCCACCTGGATTGTCCCTACGTGAACGGGGAAGTCCAAGTCGCCGTCAGGGAAAAGCCTTTTCCCATGCCTGGAGTGCAACTTCTCCTAGGCAACGACTTGGCAGAAGACCTGCAACCGACCAACCTGATCGTCATGGACAAACCCCAGGTGTGTAACTCTGTGCCAATAAATCCTATTCTTGAGTATGTTCCAGCAGAGGTTCAAGAGAGTGATGAAGTTTCTCCTCCGGTTCTCGTGACCACCCGTGCACAAGCCGCACGTCCACAGCCAGCTGACTCTACTGCTACCGCTGTCCCTCAAGACCCTCAGAAACTCCCCCCGCATCTGACCAAGTTGGAGTTCCGTAAGTTGCAGAGGGAAGATCTTACTTTAACACCATTGTTTTTCCAGGCTGAGACTCAACCCGACAGTATTCCTGGGTTCTTCCTAGAGAACGACTTGCTCTACCGCAGATATAGACCCAGTAAACTGAAGGAGGAGGACGATTGGGCCAACATCGAACAACTTGTGATTCCCACCAGCCTGCGGCCCACTATTCTACACCTGGCCCACGGAGCATTCTCCCACTACGGCTTCAACAAGACTTACCATGGGATTCGCCAAGACTACTACTGGCCAGGTATGGTAAATAACGTCAAACAGTACGTAAAACAGTGTCATACATGTCAGATGGCAGGCAAACCGAACGTCTCCATTCCCAGAGCACCACTGATTCCCATACAGGTGCCTGCGGAACCTTTCCACAGACTCATAATAGACTGTGTTGGTCCTTTACCTCGGACCAGTTCAGGTAACGCCTACATCCTAACCATCCTGTGTCCTACCACCAGATTTCCCATAGCAGTTCCAGTGAAGAATATCACGGCTGCTACGGTTATCAAACATCTATTGAAGATCTTCACTCAATACGGATTTCCCAGGGAGATTCAAAGTGACTGTGGCACCAACTTCACCAGTGATCTCTTCAAAAGGACACTGGAGGAGTTCAACATCAAACAGGTATTGTCCAGCCCCTATCATCCTGCTTCACAGGGTTCTCTTGAACGTAGTCATCAGACCATCAAAGCACTCTTGAAAAAGTTTTGTAGTGAAACCTCGAAGGATTGGGATAAGCAGATTGACCTTATAATGTGTATTTTCAGAAGTCTCCCCAATGAGTCCCTAGGAGTATCTCCTTATGAGATGCTCTACGGCCGTAAGTGCCGTACTCCCCTTAAGGCTTTCAAAGACTCTCTCAGAGATGCCACCTTCAGTGAGCATCAGAATGTGCCCCAGTTTCTTCAAAACCTTCAGCACATTCTAGAGAGAGTCCACCGCTTTGCCCATGATAATCTATTGAAAGCCCAGGTGAGAATGAAGACTCATTACGACCAGACCAGCAAAGTAAGAAAATTCAAGCCGGGAGACTTCGTCCTTGCTTATTTCCCTATCCCAGGTTCACCTTTACAAAACAGATTTTCAGGACCCTACTGTGTCAAAGAGTGCAGGAATAATAATAATTATGTGATAGAGACTCCAGATAGGCGGCGGAAGACCCAGCTGTGCCACGTCAACCTCCTGAAGCAATATAATGGTACTCCTCCCACTGTCTTGACTAACTATTCCACATTCACAGAACCCTACATCCACAGTGAGACCTTCCCAGCTTCTCCTCCCGAAAGCACTGACAAGGAGTCAGCGCTTTCTAATTCCGAAATCCTTAATGATCTTCCCAAATACTTTCAGGATAATCATAGTGCACCTCTCGTCAAGATCTTCAGAGAACATCAAGAGTTGTTCAGAGATGATCCCCAAGAGTGTAATGTTACCCAGCACGACATCCAACTGCTCCCCGACACCCGGCCGATTCGTCAACCCTTCTACCGAATCAGCCCGAGCAAGAAGGAAGTCATGCGTGCTGAGGTGCAATACCTCTTGGACCATGGACTGGCTACACCTTGTGAGTCCCCCTGGGCCTCACCTTGTATCTTGGTGCCCAAACCCCAAGGTAAGGTGCGGTTGTGCACTGACTATCGTAAACTGAACTCTGTCACTGTCAAGGATGCTTACCCCTTGCCAAGGATAGATGACATCCTTGATGCCATTGGTAGTGCCCAGTACTTGTCCCAAGTGGACTTGCTTAAGGGGTACTATCAAGTGTGTCTAACGGAGCGCGCTAAAGAGATATCTGCCTTCATCACTCCTTTTGGACTTTTCAGATATGAACGCCTTCCTTTCGGACTATGTAATGCCCCGGCCACCTTTCAAAGAGCTGTCAACCGTGTCATCCAGGGCTTGGATAACACATACGCCTACCTGGACGATATCGTCGTAGCCTCCAACTCCTGGAGTGAACATCTGCTCCAGCTGCGACGTCTGTTCTCCAAGCTCCTGACAGCCGGCCTCACCATCAACCTGGGCAAGTCCACTTTCGCGAAAGGTAAAGTGCGTTATCTGGGTCATGTTATTGGGAGTGGCAGCATAGCTCCGTTAGACTCACACACTCAAGCCATCCTACAGTATCCACAGCCTACCACCAGGAAGCAGCTCCTGCGCTTCCTTGGTCTTGCCTCTTACTACCGTAGGTTTGTGAGGAATTTCAGTACAGTCGCCACACCTCTAATTCTATTAACCAGTCCCAAGCAACGGTATAATTGGACCATACAGCAAACCGTTGCTTTTGAACAACTCAAATTCCTCCTCTGTTCTAACCCCATTCTCGCCTCTCCAGATATCACCAAGCCTTTCGTCCTTCATGTCGACGCCAGTGGTACCGGCGTTGGTGGTGTCCTGATGCAACAACGAGGCGAGGAGGTTCTACCTGTCAGCTACTACAGCTACAAACTGAAACCACACCAGAGGAACTACAGCACTATTGAAAAGGAGCTACTATCCATCGTCCTGAACCTCCAACACTTCGCTCCGTACCTACAAGGCGCCAGGTCTACCACCATCTTCTCAGACCACAACCCTCTCCGCTTCCTACATCAAGCCCAATTCACCAACCAGCGTCTTCTACGATGGGCTCTGTATTTACAAGACTTCAACCTGGAGATCCGCTATATCAAGGGTTCTGACAACACCATAGCCGATGCCCTCTCCAGAGTTTATGAAGTAGAAGCAACTCCATCCATTACTCCACCACATAACGACGTACTTCTTCCAGAACCGCAGGCTTCGGGGGAGAGTTGTGACGATAATCTCCTTCAAGAGATTGAGCCTGCTCTTCCCTCCATAATTACGTCTTCACAATTATATAAAAAGACTATGGAAGAAATGTCCAACAACGACAACAACACCAGCAAGGCTTGCCAGGGTGAGCAGAAACGTATGCAGCCAGCCACCTGTTCGAACTCCAACCACCAAACTACCCGTTGATCGCTACGGCTCCGCTGATTGGTCGCCGGTCTGGCTGCACCTGCCTCGCCCCCCCCAATACTACCTGATGTCTGGGGTCGCCCCAACATCAGTCCTCAGAATGTTCAGTGCTTTCGTAGCCAGCACTCCTCCCAGCTAGACTCTAGCGTGTACTGAGAGAGGTGGTGGCTTTAAGCCAATATTCCAGCACCTCCCACTTAACTTTTGTTGCACTTCTTGTTATTTTGCCTTAACGTAACTTTTCATTGTGTCATTTAAGTATTCTTATTATTTTGATTGATTGATTCTATTATAAGAATTTGTTTGTGCATTATTTTCATGTTTTGATTTATTTAACGTAATTAAAATTTCATTGTTAAAGTTTACTTGTGTTTTGTGTGTCTTCTCCTTACCTTACCACAGACGAAGTTCCAGTTTTTCTATTTTTTTTTATAACTCTGTGACGAGGCCATACCCCTAGCCTTAAACAGCCGAACACCAACGCGTTACCGTCACAATATATATATATATATATATGTATATATATATATATATATATATATATATATATATATATATATATATATATATATATATATATATATATATGTCGTACCTAGTAGCCAGAACGCACTTCTCAGCCTACTATGCAAGGCCCGATTTGCCTAATAAGCCAAGTTTTCATGAATTAATTGTTTTTCGAGCCCCCTATCATGGGGGCTCCATGACTGTTACACTCCCAACATCGGTATCATGACTATTACAGCGTCATTATGAATATTACACTCCCAACATCGTCGTCATAACTATTACACCCCCCAACATAGTCATCATAACTATTACACTCCCAACATCGTCATCATGACTATAATACTCCCATCATAGTCATCATGACTATTACTCTCCCAACGTCGTCATCATGACTATTACTCTCTCAACATCATCATCAGTACTATTACGCCCCCATCATGGTCGTCATGACTATTACACTCGCAACATCGTCATCATGACTATAAAACCTCAACATAGTCATCATGACTATTACACTCCCATCATAGTCAACATGAGTATTACATTCCCATCATAGTCATCATGACTATTACACCCCCAACATAGTCATCATTACTATTACTCTCCCATCATTATCAACATGATTATTACATTCCATACATCGTCATCATGACTATTCCTTTCCGAATATCGTCATCATTACTATTACACTCCCAACAACGGCATGATGACTATAACATCGTCATCATGAATATTACACCTCCAAAATAGTCATTATTACTATTACACTCCAAACATCGCCATCATGACTATAACACTCCCATCATAGTCATTATGACTATTACTCTCTCAACGTCGTCATCATGACTATTTCTGTCCCAACATCGTCGTCATTACTATTACACCCCCATCATAGTCGTCATGACTATTACACTCCCAACATCGTCATCATGACTATTACACCCCCAACATAGTCATCATGACTATTATACTCCCCAACATCGTCATCATGATTATTACACCCCCAACATTGTCATCATTACTATTACACTCCCAACATCGTCATCATGACAATAACACTCCTAACATAGTCATCATGACTATTCCTCTCCGAACGTCGTCATCATGAATATTACTCTCCCAACATCGTCATCATGACTATTACACCCCCAACATAGTCATCATGACTATTATACTCCCCAACATCGTCATCATGATTATTACACCCCCATCATAGTCATCATGACTATTACACTCCCAACATCGTCATCAAGACTATTGCACACCCAACATAGTCATCATGACTGTTACAATCAAAACATCGGTATCATGACTATTACACCCCCAACATAGTCATCATGACTATTATGCTCCCATCATCGGCATCATGACTATTACACCCCTAACATCGTCATCATGACAATAACACTCCCAACATAGTCTTTATAACTATTCCTCTCCGATCATCGTCATCATTACTATTACTCCCCCAACATCGTCATCATGACAATTACACTCCCAACGTCGTCATCAAGACTATTGCACACCCAACAAAGTCATCATGACTATTACACCCCCAACATAGTCATCATTATTATTACACTCCCAACATCGTCATCATGACTATAACACTCTCATCATAGTCATCATGACTATTACTCTCCCAACGTAGTCATCAGTACTATTACACCCCCATCAAAGTCATCATGACTCCTACACCCCCAACATAGTCATCATTACTATTACACT
This sequence comes from Procambarus clarkii, assembly GCF_040958095.1. NCBI lineage: Eukaryota > Metazoa > Arthropoda > Malacostraca > Decapoda > Cambaridae > Procambarus > Procambarus clarkii. Next base: position 17,182,829 of record NC_091231.1, on the reverse strand, counting down.
CCCAACATCATCATGACAATAACTTCCCCAACATAGTCATCATGAATATCACTCTCCGAACATCGTCATTATTACTATTACTCTCCCATCATAGTCAACATGACTATTGCACACCCAAGAAAGCACATCATGACTATTATACTCTCAACATCGTGATCAAGACTATTACACTCCCAACATAGTCATCATGACTATTACACTCCCAACATCGGCATCATGACTATCACATCGTCATCATGACTATTACATCGTCATCATGAATATTACACTCCCAACATCGTTGTCATAACTATTACAGTCCCAACATACTCATCATTACTATTACACTCCCATCATAGTCATCATGACTATTACTCTCCCATCGTCGTTATCAAGACTATTACTCTCCCAACATCGTCATCAGTACTATTACACCCCCATCATAGTCGTCATGACTATTACTCTCCCAACATCGTCGTCATAACTATTACACTCCCAAGATCGTAATCATGACTATAAAACCTCAACATAGTCATCATGACTATTACACTCCCATCATAGTCATCATGACTATTACATTCCCATCATAGTCATCATGACAATTACACTCCCAACATCGTCTTCATGACAATTACTCTCCCAACATAGTCATCATTACTATTACACTCGAAACATCGTCATCATGACAATAACACTCCCAAGATAGTCATCATGACTATTCCTCTCCGAACGTCGTCATCATGACTATTACATCGCCATCATGAATATTACACTCCCAACATCGTCGTCATGACTATTACACTCCCAACATAGTCATCATGACTATTATACTCCCATCATCGTCATCATGACTATTACACCCGGAACATAGTCATCATTACTATTACACCCCCAACATCCTCATCATGACAATAACACTCCCAACATCGTCATCATGACTATTACACTCCCAGTATAGTCATTATGACTATTACACTCTCAGCATAGTTATCATAAGTATTACACTCCGAACATAATCATGATGACTATTCCAACATGGAAATGCCTGGTAATGATTCCCAGCATCATCATCGGTACAAATAGTTAAAAAAAAAAACGATTATGTACTGTAGTTCGGGTAACACCATCACCACCACTACTTGCGGGCTGTTCATGCGCGTACCACCTCTTGGGTGGCTTAATGTTCATCAATGTTCACCACCACTATCATTTCCTCCCCCCCCTCACTCCCCGATGGTCACCATTTACACCATCACAACTAAAACCACTATTCCCACCCATAGCCTCACACAATGACTGTTTAGTATTACTATATTGCCAGTTAACTATATTTTGTGTTATCTAGGATATAATTTTGGCTAGTAGTGCTGGATGGTATGGCTAAGTAGAAATCATAATACTTATACTCTCCCGTGACCAAGTAGATAGAGCGACAGGGTTCTAGTCCCTCCTAAGGCAGAAAAAATGAGGTCTCTTCCAGTGACAGTCTGCGTCTCCTCGGGCTCTCCCAGGGTGTTTGAAGTATACACAATGAGGCCTGGGGAGTGGGAGAGGTATGCTGCAGTTGAGCAGCAATACACAGTACTCGATGCACAGAAACAACTTGCTGCACTCGCCCTCGGCAAACGTCAGACAAAGGTGTCACAACGTAAAAATAAGGACAAAAAAAATGAAGTAAAAGAGCGCCGCCAGAGGATGGTGAGGATTACACTGGATAACGGGAAGGTTCCCCCACGCCACCCTCCTCCCACCCGCGCCATCGTCTCCCACTGAACACTGCGAGAATGCAGGATTTATATTATTTAATTTAATTTATTTTATTTTTAAAGTGGACTGCTTTTTAACATTTACCCTCCTAGGTGTTTATCCATACACGTATCGAGGCTTTAACTGTACATATAGCTTTTATAACAATTGGTGGTTATAAATAAACTACAGTATAACGTGTGTTAGTTTTATTGTAACCGTATAATGGGTTAGTGTAACTGGTAAAAAAGCCTGTTGGGGAAGCCAGAGCATGCAAGGTGTCTGTGGTGTCTTGTAGGTGGTACATCTCTCTTTGACTTCTCATGGACAACAAGCTTACCTGCCAATAAGTTAGGCTATAACTCTTGCACTAACATGTAAAGTACAGGTGAGACACATGAAATGAAAAGTGTAATAATAATAATGAGGCTTTCTCTTTGTTTCGGATTGATATTCTACATAACAGCAATGAACCATCTAATATTCTCGGACTGGACGGTAATTAAAATCAATAATACACTTAGGGTATATTACAAGAACAGTAGGAGTCTAAGAAACAAAATAAACTATTTAAATGATCTTGTCTGCACAGAAAAAAATTATTATTGCACTTGCCGAAACATGGATGAATGTAGAGAATAGAAAACTTTTAGCTGAATATTAAATAAACGGATTTAAACTATTTATCACAGACAGATATATTAGACGAGGAGGGGGAGTAGCCATTTATGTTAGGGAAAACTGTAAATGTAATCTCAAATATTGAAACAAAACGGAGCCACACACAGAAACTATCTAGCTAGAATTAAACGAAAAAATACAAATCTTATAATATGAGTTATTTACAGGCCACCAAACTTAGGCTGAATGGAAGCAAAGCATCTATGGGATGAAATATCTAGGTCAAACAGTATTTGTGTCACGGGTGACTTTAATTTTAGTGGAATAAACAGGATTAAGAGAACAGGAAATAACGAATCAGAAGATTTTCTACAATTAATTGACGATTGCTTTCCCCCCCAACATCGTCATCATGACAATTACACTCCCAACATCGTCATCAAGACTATTGCACACCTAACAAAGTCATCATGACAATTACACTCCCAACATCGTCATCAAGACTATTGCACACCTAACAAAGTCATCATGACTATTACACTCCCAACATCGTGATCAAGACTATTACACTCCCAACAATGTCATCATGACTGTTACACTCCCAACATCGTCGTCATAACTATTACACCCCCAACATAGTCAGCATTACTATTACGCTCCCAACATCGTCATCATGACTATAACACTCCCATCATAATCATCATGACAATTACTCTCCCAACGTCGTCATCATGACTATTACTCACTCAACATCATCATCAGTACTATTACACCCCCATCATGGTCGTCATGACTATTACACTCCCAACATCGTCATCATGACTATAAAACTTCAACATAGTCATCATGACTATTACACTCCCAACATAGTCATCATGACTATTACATTCCCATTATAGTCTTCATGACTATTACACCCCCAACATAGTCATCATGACTATTATATTCCCATCATCGTCATCATTACTATTACACCCCCAACATAGTCATCATTACTATTACTCTCCCAACATCGTCATCATGACTATAAAACTTCAACATAGTCATCATGACTATTACACTCCCATCATAGTCAACATGACTATTACATTCCCAACATCGTCATCATGACAATAACACTCCCAACATAGTCATCATGACTATTCCTCTCCGAACATCGTTATCATTACTATTACTCTCCCAACATCGTCATCATGACTATTACTCTCCCAACATCGTCAACATGACAATTACACTGCCAACATATTCGTCATGACTTTTACACTCCGAACATCGTAATCATGTCTATTACTCTCCCAACATCGTCATCCGTACTATTACACCCCCCATCATATTCGTCATGACTATTACACTCCCAACATCGTCGTCATAACTATTACACTCACAAGATCGTCATCAGGACTATTAACCTCAACATAGTCATCATGACTATTACACTCCCATCATAGTCATCATGCCTATTACATTCTCATCATAGTCATCATGACTCTTACACTCCCAACATAGTCATCATGACTATTACTCTCCCAACATAGTTATCATGACAATTACACTCCCACCTTAGTCGTCATGACTATTACACTCCTACCATCGCCATCATGACGCTTACTCTCCCAACATAGTCATCATGACTATTACACTCCCATCATAGTCATCATGCCTATTACATTCTCATCATAGTCATCATGAACATTACTCTCCCAACATAGTCGTCATGACTATTACTCTCCCAACATCGTCGTCAGTACTATTACTCCCACATAATAGTCGTCATGACTATTACACTCCCATCATCGTCGTCATAACTATTACACTACCAACATCGACATCATGACTTTAAAACCTCAACATAGTCATCATGACTAATACACTCGAATTATAGTCATCATGACAATAACACTCCCAACATAGTCTTCATGACTATTACTCTCTGAACATCATCATCATTATTATTACTCTCCCAACATCGTCATCGAGACTATTGCACACCCAACAAAGTCATCAAGACTATTACACTCCCAACATCGTGATCATGACTATTACACTCCCAACATAGTCATCATGACTATTATACACCCATCATCGTCATCATGACTGTTACACTCCCAACATCGGCATGATGACTATTACATCGTCATCATGAATATTACACCTCCAACATATTCATTATTACTATTACACTCAACATCGTCATCATGACTATAACACTCCCATCATAGTCATCATAACTATTACTCTTCCAACATCGTCATCGTGACTATTACTCCCCCAACATCGTCATCATGAAAATTACACTGCCAACATAGTCATCATGACTATTACACTCCCAACATCGTCATCATGACTATTACTCCCCAACATAGTCATCATTACTATTACACTCCCAAAATCGTCATCATAACTATAACACTCCCATGATAGTGATCATGACTATTTCTCTCCCAACGTCGTCATCAGTACTATTACACCCCTATCATAGTCGTCATGACTATTACACTCCCAACATCGTCATCATGACTATTACACTCCCAACATCGTCATCATGACAATAACACTCCCAACATCGTCATCATGACTATTACACTCCCAACATCGTCATCATGACTATTACACTCCCATCATCGTCATCATGACTATTACTCTCCGAAACTCGTTATCATTACTATTACTCTCCCAACATCGTCATCATGACTATTACACTGCCAACATAGTCGTCATGACTATTACACTCCCAACTTCGTGATCAAGACTATTACATTCCCAACAGTCATCATGACTGTTACACTCCCAACATCGTCATCATGAATATTACACTTCCAACATCGTCATCGTGACTATTACACTTCCAACACAGTCATCATGACTATTACACTCCCAACATCGTCATCATGCCTATTACACCCCCATCATATTCGTCATTACTATTACACTCCCAACATCGTCGTCATAACTATTACACTCACAAGATCGTCATCAGGACTATTAACCTCAACATAGTCATCATGACTATTACACTCCCATCATAGTCATCATGCCTATTACATTCTCATCATAGTCATCATGACTCTTACACTCCCAACATAGTCATCATGACTATTACACTCCCAACATCGTCGTCATGACAATTACTCTCTCAACATAGTTATCATGACAATTACACTCCCATCATAGTCATCATGAACATTACTCTCCCAACATAGTCGTCATGACTATTACTCTCCAAACATCGTCGTCAGTACTATTACTCCCACATAATAGTCGTCATGACAATTACACTCTCATCATCGTCGTCATAACTATCACACTACCAACATCGACATCATGACTTTAAAACCTCAACATAGTCATCATGACTAATACACTCGAATTATAGTCATCATGACAATAACACTCCCAACATAGTCTTCATGACTATTACTCTCTTAACATCATCATCATTATTAATACTCTCCCAACATCGTCATCAAGACTATTGCACACCCAACAAAGTCATCAAGACTATTACACTCCCAACATCGTGATCATGACTATTACACTCCCAACATAGTCATCATGACTATTATACACCCATCATCGTCATCATGACTGTTACACTCCCAACATCGGCATTATGACTATTACATCGTCATCATTACTATTACACTCCCAACATCATCATCATGACTATAACACTCCCATCATAGTCATCTTAACTATTGCTCTCCTAACATCGTCATCATGACTATTACACCCCAACATAGTCATCATTACTATTACACTCCCAACATCGTCGTCATGACTATTACACTCCTAGCATAGTCATCATGACTATTCCACTCCCAACATCGTTATCATGACTATTACACCCCCAACATATTCGTCATTACTATTACACTCCCAACATCGTCATCATGACTGTAACACTCCCATCATAGTCATTATGACTATTACTCTCTCAACGTCGTCATCATGACTATTTCTCTCCCAACATCGTCATCATTACTATTACACCCCCATCATAGTCGTCATGACTATTACACTCCCAACATCGTCATCATGACAATTATACTGCCAACAAAGTCATCATGACTATTACACTCCCAACATCGTCATCAAGACTATTACACACCCAACAAAGTCATCATGACTATTACACTCCCAACATCGTGATCAAGACTACTACACTCCCAACATCGGCATCATGACTATTACATCGTCATCATCAATATTACACTCCCAACATCGTCATCATGACTATAACACTCTCATCATAGTCATCATGACTATTACTCTCCCATCGTCGTCATCATGACTATTACTCTCCCAACGTCGTCATCATGACTATTACTCTCCCAACATAGTCATCAGTACTATTACACCCCCATCATAGTCGTCTTGACAAATACACTCCCAACATCGTCGTCATAACTATTACACTCCCAAGATCGTCATCATGACTAATACATTCCCATCAAAGTCATCATGACTTCTACAATCCCAACAAAGTCATCATTACTATTACACTCCCAACATCGTGATCAAGACTATTACACTCCCAACATAGTCATCATGACTATTACATTGTCATCATGAATATTACACCCCAACATAGTCATCATGACTATTCCTTACCGAAGGGCGTCATCATGAATATTTCGCTCCCAACATAGTCGTCATGACAATTACACTCCCAACATCGTCCTCAAGACTAATGCACACCCAACAAAGTCATCATGACTACTACACACCCAACATAGTCATTATGACTATTACACTCCCAAAATAGTCATCATGACTATTACACTCTCAGCATAGTCATCATGACTATTACACTCCCAACATAGTTATCATGACTATTACACTCCCAATATAGTTATCATGACTATTACACTCTCAGCATAGTCATCATGACTATTACACTCCCAGTATAGTCATTATGACTATTACACTCTCAGCATAGGTATCATAAGTATTACACTCCGAACATAATCATGATGACTATTCCAACATGGAAATGCCTGGTAATGATTCCCAGCATCATCATCGGTAAAACTAGTAAAAAAAAAAAACGATTATGTACTGTAGTTCGGGTAACACCATCACCACCACTACTTGCGGGCTGTTCATGCGCGTACCACCTCTTGGGTGGCTTAATCTTCATCAATGTTCACCACTACTATCATTTCCTCCCCCCCCTCACTCCCCGATGGTCACCATTTACACCATCACAACTAAAACCACTATTCCCACCCATAGCCTCGCACCATGACTGATTAGTATTACTATATTGCCAGTTAACTATATTTTGTGTTATCTAGGATATAATTTTGGCTAGTGGTGCTGGATGGTATGGCTCAGTAGGAATCATAATAATTATACTCTCCTGTGACCAAGTAGATAGAGCGACAGGGTTCCAGTCCCTCCTAAGGCAGAAAAAATGAGGTGTCTTCCAGTGACAGTCTGCGTCTCCTCGGGCTCTCCCAGGGTGTTTGAAGTATACACAATGAGGCCTGGGGAGTGGGAGAGGTATGCTGCAGTTGAGCAGCAATACACAGTACTCGATGCACAGAAACAACTTGCTGCACTCGCCCTCGGCAAACGTCAGACAAAGGTGTCACAACGTAAAAATAAGGACAAAAAAAATGAAGTAAAAGAGCGCCGCCAGAGGATGGTGAGGATTACACTGGATAACGGGAAGGTTCCCCCACGCCACCCTCCTCCAACCCGCGCCATCGTCTCCCACTGAACACTGCGAGAATGCAGGATTTATATTATTTAATTTAATTTATTTTAATTTTAAGGTGGACTGCTTTTTAACATTTACCCTCCTAGGTGTTTATCCATACACGTATCGAGGCTTTAACTGTACATATAGCTTTTATAACAATTGGTGGTTATAAATAAACTACAGTATAACGTGTGTTAGTTTTATTGTAACCGTATAATGGGTTAGTGTAATTGGTAAAAAAGCCTGTTGGGGAAGCCAGAGCATGCAAGGTGTCTGTGGTGTCTTGTAGGTGGTACATCTCTCTTTGACTTCTCATGGATAACAAGCTTACCTGCCAACAAATAAGGCTATAACACTTGCACTAACATGTAAAGTACAGGTGAGACATATGAAATGAAAAGTGTAGTAATAATAATGAGGCTTACTCTTTGTTTCGGATTGATATTCTACATAACAGCAATGAACTATCTAATATTCTCGGACTGGACGGTAGAGCGACGGTCTCGCTTCTTGCACTTCCGCGTTCAATCCCTGACCGTCCAAGAATGAGACCGGTACCGCTTACACCACCAACAATGACCACTGTACTGTCTTACACCATCAACAATGACCACTGTACTGTCTTACACTATCAACAATGATCATTGTACTGCCTTACACCATCAATATTGACCTCTGTATGGCCTTACAACATTAACAATGACCACTGTACTGCCTTACACCATCAATATTAACCTCTGTATTGCCTTACACCATCAACAATGACTGTTGTACTGCCTTACACCGTCAATATTGAACTCTGTATGGCTTTACACCATCAACAATGACCTCTGTACTGCCTTACACCATCAACAATGACCACTGTACTGCCTTACACCATCAACAATGACCACTGTAATGCCTTACACCATCAACAATGAACACTGTACTGCCTTACACCATCAACAATGACCACTGTACTACCTTACACCATCAACAATGACCACTGTACTACCTTACACCATCAACAATGAACACTGTACTGCCTTACACCATCAACAATGACCACTGTACTACCTTACACCATCAACAATGAACACTGTACTGCCTTACACCATCAACAATGACCACTGTACTACCTTACACCATCAACAATGACCACTGTACTACCTTACACCATCAACAATGACCACTGTACTACCTTACACCATCAACAATGACCGCTGTATGGCCTTACACCATCAACAATGACCGCAGTACTACCTTACACCATCAACAATGACCGCAGTACTACCTTACACCATCAACAATGACCATTGTATGGCCTTACATCATCAACAATGACCATTGTATGGCCTTACACCATCAACAATGGTGTATTCCAGCATAGGTGAGGCAGTGTATTGTGGGAAGGTTTGTTACGTCGTGAACCTTGACTTTAGCAAAGCTTTTGATACAGTGCCACATGAAATATTGATTAAAAAATACTGTGGTACTGGGGGTACTATATTAAGTTGGATTAGGGCAAGACTATTGAAAAGAAAACAAAGAGTTAGAATAAGTGGAGTTAAGTCAAAATGGAAAATGCTGAAAACGGAGTGCCTCACGGCTCTTTCCTGGGACCTCTTGTTTTATTATAGAAATGATTTAGATTCAGGTATGAGCAGCATTATTTGCAAATTTGTCGATGATACGAAAATCGGGAGGGAGATAAACACGGAAAAAGACTCAATATCACTTCAAGACGATATAAATAGAGTTTTGAATTGGTTAAAAGATTGGCAGATACCGTTTCTTCTTCTTCTTCGCGATACGTGCAGTTTGCATGAAGGTTTTTCCTCTCGATCATTGCAAGAGTGGTGATTTTGAAAGATGTGACACTCACAGTGGCACATCAATGTTTATAATTTGGCGGAGATTGGAAATTATTGATGTCTTCTATTTGTGTGAGAATAATGAGAAAATTAAACATATGAGCGGAAATGGACTCATGATGGTAAGGATGAGGAGCTGTGTTAATGGTGGTATCAAAGTGTTGCTGTTCAAGGAAAAGTGTGTGGTTTAGTCAAGAGAGTGAGTCGAAGTATGTTTGGGAATAAGTCACTAGTCAGATAAGTTAGAATATATTATAATAGGGTAAGGAAGAGTACATTAAGTAACATGGGGTTCATGTGTGTTAGGTTAGGTTAACCTAAGTTAGTTAACCTAACCTAACCTAATTTTAAGTTAGGTTAGATTATGTTAGGTTGAGGTAGGTTACTTCAAGATGGGTTGTTATGTTGTTGTATTTCGATTTTTTACGTCTGGGATGTGACTACATCGGTCTTCTTTGACGAGCCAATAGTCCATCGTGTTGAATATCTGATAGTGGTTGAAGGATGGGTAGTGGATGAATGTGGTTTATGTTGTTTTTCAGTCAAAGTGGCAGGTCGCTGGGAGGTTTGTACAGCTGGGGGATTCTTACTCCTCGTGCTGGTGGTTAGGGTTTGTGGCAAAGTCAGCCTGGGGGAGTGACTTGGGTAAGGCGTGCTAAGGAGTCATTTAGGAGTTTTTCCATCATCATTTCAAACGATGTGTGTCCAGCAATGGTAGCTGTGTTAGAGCGGATGTCATTGTCAATGGGGTGTCTTTTGGGACCGCCTAGGGGATGGGTTGTATTACGTGTGTAAGGAATTTATTTAGGAGTCGGTCCAACGTCTTTTCTATTGCATTTTCATTGCCAGTGACAAGAGTCTCAACAAGATCGGCAATCTTAGTCGTACGTTTTGTGGGATAAGATTGGACTCTGAAACTGTAGGATTGTCAGTAACAGACATATCAGGAACAAGCAAAGGTTATGGTTGAGAGTGAGGTAGCGGTTGACGAAGGGCTGAGTTAGGTTGTTTCAATGCACTACTGTATTGCAGGTTATTGGTAAGAAGAACCTTAGGTTTTGCCGCTATGTATGAAGGACATTGTTTGAATGTAATGTTGTGATCGTCACCACAGTTTGAGCAGGTGAGTACATATGATGCACAGTCCTGTGTGTAATGGCAACCAGAGTATTTTCCACATTTAATATGAAGGGTGCAGCCTTTCCAGGTATGGTTAAAACCTTTACATATGAAGCACTGACTGGTACGGGGTATGTACACCTCTAGTCTATGTAGTAAGCTGTTAAACCGAACCTGATCAGGGGGGGGGAGTAGTCTAGAGGAGTAAATAGGGTAGTGCCTGTATCACTCAGTTCTCCGTTTATTCTATGGATACATTTTTTTACTCCAAAGATTGGAATGCAATCTGCCAGAAGTTGTGCCTTGATGTCGTTTGCACTAATGTCTACAACATGTCTGAATATATATTTTGCTAATCAGTCACCTAGTGGTTTGTAACATTTGACGTGGTGTCCACAGATGTCAGTAACGTCTGAAAGCTCTAGTTCCTCGCTGTGTTTGTGGTCCACTGCGATTAAGTTCCTTTGTTTGTTAAGTTTAATATCGTGCACTATGATCTTAAATATATTGGGAATGGCATTATATAGGATACTATGTGACCTGCTATTTCTGAAAACAATCCTATCTTCCTCGTCAAAGGCAATTATGAAAATTTGTAAACCAGGAGAACTTGTCCTAGCATGGTTGAGCGCTGGATGTTGATACTGAGGCCGCCTGGGCCAGGATGGTCTATCTTTACCTCTGTATGATGGCGACGATGCGCCTCTAATCTGTTTGCCTTACTGTGATGTTTACTGTCCAGGAAAACTCCCTCTGGATCCTCCTCTGAGACCAGGTGACCATCATGATCTAAATGTGTGCCAAGTAACAGTGGTTTCTTAAAACTCTCAAAAGTATCGTGAATGTTTGTAGGAGAGATGCTGTGCACACCTCCGCCGGTGTCAGGTTGTTCGACCCCCCCCCCAAGATGCAGTTTAATGCTGAAAAATGTTGCAAATCAAAGAGACAAGGTTGTTCGACCCCCTCCTCCCAAGATGCAGTTTAATGCTGAAAAATGTTGCAAATCAAAGAGACAAATATTGCAAATCAAATCAAATGCAATATCATTCATAGATAACTCGGAACTCTTCTATGGAAGAAATGACATGCATGCTCGAGATGGGGTGCATTAATCTAGGGATGAGGTTGTTGCTATTGCTAACTCATTTCTACCTGTGGCTGGAGGGATTTGTCTGGGTTTAAAGTTTAAAAGTTTGTTTAAAGTTTAAAGTGGTATGGGAATTGATATGGAGAAAGGAGAAAATATAAGTATGTGTTTGTTGGGGAAACATATTGACAAAATGAACAGGGAAAGAGAAAGGCTTCAAATTAATAATACACTTAAGGTATATTACAAGAACAGTAGGAGTCTAAGAAACAAAATAAACTATTTAAATGATCTTGTCTGCACAGAAAAAAATTATTATTGCACTTGCCGAAACATGGATGAATGTAGAGAATAGAGAACTTTTAGCTGAATATTAAATAAACGGATTTAAACTATTTCACACAGATAGATATATTAGACGAGGCGGGGGAGTAGCCATTTATGTTAGGGAAAACTGTAAATGTAATCTCAAATATGTAAACAAAACGGAGCCACACACAGAAACTATCTAGCTAGAATTAAACGAAAAAATAAATATCTTATAATATGAGTTATTTACAGGCCACCAAACTTAGGCAGAATGGAAGCAAAGCATCTATGGGATGAAATATCTAGGTCAAACAGTATTTGTGTCATGGGTGACTTTAATTTTAGTGGAATAAACAGGATTAACAGAACAGGGAATAACGAATCAGAAGATTTTCTACAATTAATTGACGATTGCTTTCTTAGACAACACATTAAGGAACCAATGCGAGAAAATAATATTTTAGATTTAGTGTTAACTAACCCAAATTAAAGAAAACGAAATAGGAAGTGAGTTAGGGAACAGTGATTACAATGAAATCAGATTTAGCATAGAATGGAATAGATTTGTAGAAAAAAATTATGTTAAAGTGCCAGATTTTCGAAAAGCTGATTATAATGATCTTTGGGTAAAATAATTTTTTGGGGGGTGAAATAGTTTGGAAAGTCCTGAGCATGAGGGGTGGGCAAGTCTTGCTTCCAAAAAATTTAATCAAAGTGAGCATTTAGATCAAGCAGCTCAGTTTTAGTCATAATACTATGGAATGGATATAAATTCACTAGAACGCGTCCAGCGTAGGATGCCAAAGTTAATTCCCGAAATTAGAAACCTGTCATATGAAGAGAGGTTAACAAAGCTTAAATTTCATTCGCTGGAAAGGCAAAGTGTTAAGGGTGACATGATAAGAGTTTACAAGTGGATGAATGGACATAACAAAGGGAATATTAATAGGGTATTTATAGAATCAATACATGACCCAACACGAAACAATGGCTATATAGTGGATAAGTTTAGATTTAGGAAAGACTTTGGTTAAATACTGGTTCAGTAACAGGGTTGTTGCTCTGTGGAACCAATTACCGCGTAACGTGGTGGAGCTGGGGTCCCTCGATTGTTTCAAACGTGGGTTGGAAAGGTATATGAGTGGGATTGGGTGGTAATAAATAGGAGCTGCATCGTATGGGCCAACAGGCCTTCTGCAGTTACCTTTATTCTTACGTTCTTATGTTCTTATGTACCGATTTTGTATCATCGGCAAATTTACAAATGTTGCTACTCAAACCTGAATCTAAATTATTTAAATATATTATAAACAACAGAGGACACAGGACAGAGCCTTGAGGCACCCCACTTACAACATTTTCCCACCCTGACTTAACTCCATTTATACTAACTCTGTTTCCTTTGGTACAGCCATGCCCTAATCCAGCTTAATTATGCTCTTGTCTGCACAGAAAAAAGAGATATTATTGCACTAACCAAAACGTGGATGAATGTAGAAAATAGAGAGCTATTAGCTGAATATCAAATAAATGGATTTAAACTATTTCACACAGATAGATATATTAGACGAGGAGTGGGAGTAGCCATATATGATAGGGACAATTTGAAATGTAGTCTCAAAGAGGGAATCAAAACTGAGCCACATACGGAAACTATTTGGATAGAATTAAACGAAAAAGCAAATAACATTATAATAGGAGTTATATATAGGCCACCAAATTTAGAAACAATGGAAGCAAAGCATCTATGGGATGAAATATCAAGAGCAACTTTAAGCAGAAGATTTTCTAGAATTAATTGACGATTGCTTTCTTACGCAACACATTAAGGAACCAACACGGGAAAATAATATTTTAGATTTAGTGTTAACTAACAGGGAAACACAAATTAATAACATCGAACTAGGGAGTGAGCTGGGAACAGTGATCACAAAGAAATCAGACTTAGCATAGAATGGAATAGACCTGTAGGAGAAAATTCTGTTAAAGTGCCAGATTTTCGAAAAGCTGATTTTAATAGCCTAAGAATTTTTTTGGGTCAAATTGATTGGAAAGCCTTGGGTATGGGGTGTGGGCCGGTCTTGGAGCGAGACATGAACCCAGCGATAGCTGACTTAAATGGGGATTTCGATGTGGATTCAATATATAACTTATTTAAGAATATTCTAAACAAAGCACAGGAACGTAGTATACCATACAAATTGAATAGATCGAATACTAATGACCCAAAGTGGATAACAAAGAATTTGAAGAACCTTATAGGTAAAAAGAGAGCTTGGTACAAAAGGATTAAAAATGGGGAGGTCACTTTAGAACAGGAATTCGTACAACTGGTTAGAAATGTTAAAAAAGAGATAAGGAAAGCAAAAAGAAACTATAAAGTTCGCATAGCAGGGCAAGCAAAGACAAATCCTAAAGGGTTTTTTCAGTTATATCGAACTAAGACTAGGGAAAGGATAGGTCCATTAAAAACTGAGACAGGTCAAATAACAGATAGTGATGAAGAGATGAGTAGTATTTTTAATAAATATTTTGTATCTGTATTTACTAAAGAGGAACTTAACAATATGCCTTCAGCCGAACAATTCTATGTGGGTGGGGACGAGGACAGGTTGACGAGTTTAGCAGTTACCAGGGAGGATGTTCTTAAACAAATAATAAAACTCAAACCAAACAAATCCCCATGGCCGGATGAAGTGTTTGCCATGGTGCTTAAAGAATGCAAAGAGGAGCTTTGTGACATACTGTCAACCATATTTAATAAATCTATAGAGTCAGGAAGAGTGCCAGAGTTTTGGAAAGTTGCTAATGTGATACCAGTTTTTAAGAAAGGAGATAGATCACTTGCGTCTAACTATCGACCAATTAGCCTAACGTCTATTGTGGGAAAGTTACTCGAATCTATAATAGCAAATAAAATTCGTCTTCATCTTGAAAAACAAATTAATAATTGAGTCGCAACATGGTTTTATAAATGGCCGTTCATGTTTAACAAATTTGTTATCTTTTTATTCTAGCATAGTTGAGGCAGTTGATAGTGGTAAGGATTGTGATGTTGTGTACCTTGACTTTAGCAAAGCTTTTGATACAGTGCCACATGAAAGACTGATTAAAAAGATAGAGTCTCATGGTATTGGGGGTGCTATATTAAGCTGGATTAGGGCATGGCTATACCAAAGGAAACAGAGAGTTAGTATAAATGGAATCAAGTCAGAGTGGGAAAATGTTGTATGTGGAGTGCCTGAAGGCTCTGTCCTGGGCCCTCTGTTGTTTATAATATATATAAATGATTTAGATTCAGGTTTGAGTAGCAACATATGCAAATTTGCCGATGATACGAAAATCGGTAGGGAAATTAATTCGGAGGAGGACTCACTATCACTTCAAGGGTTTTGAAATGGTCAAAGGATTGGCAGATGCAGTTTAATGCTGATAAATGTAAAGTTCTGAGGTTAGGTAATGATGATAGAGTTACAAGATACGAGCTAGATGGTGTTGAGATTGCGAAGTCGGATTGCGAAAGGGATCTGGGAGTTATGATTAGTCAGAATTTAAAACAAAAGGATCAATGCCATAAATGTTCGTAATAAGGCAAATCGGACACTTGGATTTATTAATCGCAGCGTTAGTAACAAGACACCTGGTGTGGTTCTCAAGCTATATCTTGCTCTAGTTAGCCCCCATTTAGATTATGCAGTTAAGTTTTGGTCGCCATATTATAGAATGGATATAAATTCACTTGAACGTGTCCAGCGTAGGATGACTAAGTTAATTCCCCAAATTAGAAATCTTTCATATGAAGAAAGATTAACAAAGCTTAAGTTGCATTCACTGGAAAGGCGAAGAGTTAGGGGTGACAGAATAGAGGTTTACAAGTGGGTGAATGGACATAACAAAGGGGATATTAATAGGGTATTAAAAGTATCAACACAAGACAGAACACGAAACAATGGGTATAAATTGGATAAGTTTAGATTTAAGAACATAAGAACAAAGGTAACTGCAGAAGGCCTATTGGCCCATACGAGGCAGCTCCTATCTATAACCACCCAATCCCACTCATATACTTGTCCAACCCACGCTTGAAACAATCGATGGACCCCACCTCCACGTTACGCGGCAATTGGTTCCACAAATCAACAACCCTGTTATTGAACCAGTATATGCCCAAGTCATGTGGTACTGTATCAAAAGCTTTGCTAAAGTCAAGGTACACAACATCACAATCCTTACCACTATCAACTGCCTCAACTATGCTGGAATAAAAAGTTAGCAAATTTGTTAAACATGAACGGCCATTTGTAAAACCATGTTGCGACTCATATATTAATTTATGTTTTTCAAGATGGAGACGAATTGTATTTGCAATTATTGATTCAAGTAACTTTCCCACAATAGACGTTAGGCTAATTGGCCGATAGTTAGACGCAAGTGATCTATCTCCTTTCTTAGAAATTGGTACCACATTAGCTACCTTCCATGACTCTGGCACTCTGCCTGACTATTGATTTATTAAATATGGTAGACAGTGGCCCGGAAAGCTCCTCTTTGCATTCTTTAAGCACCCTGGCATACACTTCATCCGGCCCTGAGGATTTGTTTGGTTTTAGTTAATCTAATTGTTTAATTACATCCTCCCTGGTAACTGCTAAACTAGTCAACCTGTCCTCATCCCCACCCACAGACTTGTTCGGCTGAAGGCATATTGTTAAGTTCTTCTTTAGTAAATACCGATATAAAATATTTGTTAAAAATACTACTCATCTCCTTGTCATTATCCGTTATTTGACCTGTCTCAGATTTTAATGGACCTATCCTTTCCCTAGTCTTAGTTCGATATAACTGAAAAAAAACCCTTTAGGATTTGACTTTGCTTGCTCTGCTATGCGAACTTCATAGTTTCTTTTTGCTTTCCTAATCTCTTTTTTTAACATTTCTTACCAGTTGTATGAATTCCTGTTCTAAACTGACTTCCCCATTCTTAATCCTTTTGTACCAAGCTCTCTTTTTACCTATAAGGTTCTTTAAATTATTTGTTATCCACTTTGGGTCATTAGTATTCGATCTATTCAATTTGTATGGTATACTACGTTCCTGTGTTTTGTTTAGAATATTCTTAAATAAGTTATATATTAAATCCACATCGAAATCCCCTTTTACGTCTCCTATCGCTGGGTTCATGTCTCGCTCAAAGACCGGCCCACACCCCATACCCAAGACTTTCCAATCTATTTGACCCAAAAAAATTCTCAGGCAATTAAAATCAGCTTTTCGGAAATCTGGCACTTTAACAGAATTTTCTCCTACAGGTCTATTCCATTCTATGCTAAATCTGATTACTTTGTGATTACTGTTCCCTAGCTCACTCCCTATTTCGATGTCATTAATTTGTGTTTCCCTGTTAGTTAACACTAAATCTAAAATATTATTTTCCCGCGTTGGTTCCTTAATGTGTTGCGTAAGAAAGCAATCGTCAATTAATTCCAGAAAATCTTCTGCTTCACAATTCCCGGTTTTGTTCACCCAGTTTATTCCACTAAAATTAAAGTCACCCATGACAAATACTGTTAGATCTAGATGCTCTAGATATTTCATCCCATAGATGCTTTGCTTCCATTCTGTCTAAATTTGGTGGCCTATATATAACTCCTATTATAATATTATTTGCTTTTTCGTTTAATTCTATCCAAATAGTTTCTGTGTGTGGCTCAGTTTTGATTTCCTCTTTGAGACTGTCACGGCCCTCTCAGGTCGCAACTGGGTTCTTACTCTGATGTTGTTAGAGGAAGGGTATCCGGCCCCAAGCCAGTAGTGGCTTTCAAGGGATGTGATCAGTAACGCAAGTAAATTAAAAGGGGAAGGGAAATAAAGTCAAAACTTAATATAATATAATAACCGCCACCAATAAATAATATATAAAAAAGATTACACGGGGGAAGGGGTATAAACACTTATTTACACTGTCGTCTTCTCCTGAAGACTCTGGGTCCTCTCGGTGCCAAGCTCTCAGTGCTCTCGTGGCCTCTCGATGAATCCTTCGAAAAGCTGAGTCTACCCTGGCCACAGGCCAGCCAAAACACAGTTCCACTGGGGGCACCGCCGTGGAGGCCGTCAACCACAAGTCCAGCAGACTGCTGGCAGGTTCCGGATCAGCAACACTGTTCAGGCCACTCCACGAGCGATACTAGGGTAGCGCCCTAGTCAGGAGCCTCGTGTGATGCCACAGATCACTCTCCTGTCCACAATACCCCAGTGGTCAATCGTCTCCACCAGTCAGTCCCGGGTACGACAATCCTTCAACTGCCACTTCACTGGCAGGGTAACACCACAGTGTTCCTCCGGGAGGCGACTCACAGCTGCTGCAGCAAAGCACTTGGTATGGGGACGGCTGCCTTGGGTAGACTCATCCAACCTCCATTACAGCAGTCCCAGGTCGACTCTGTAAGCAGACACGTCATCATTAACAGGGACACACTAAAGCACCTCACTTACAGGCTCAGACACAAACGCCCACCTATCCACTCCATAGATGGCGTTGTCGTCTGAGCACCACCTCACCAGAGGTCAGCAGCGGCTGTGTTGTGAGCTGAACCAGACTGGAAACGGGCCCTTGTGGCCAGTACACCTCGTCCTCACCAGGTGTCGTCGTCCATTTGGAGGGGGTTTCGGGAGCTGACCCACAGATGGCGCAGTCGTCACTGCTCCAGGCTCGGACGCTGGATCCGGGTCCGTAACACCTCCCCACCAAAAAGAATTTGGTTTGGGGTTCTATAAAAAGAAACACAAACCAAATTAGTATGGGGACACAACTCCAAATGGACTCACTTCTACTGTAAACTGGAACGGCGAGGCTGTCTCGTCCACAGAACTGTCATAAGGAGAAACCCTGGCACAAAGGGAACTTGAAGATAGAAGGCCATGACCTGCCTGACGTAATCTTCCACCTCTCCACTGCGAGGGGGGGCATCATCTCACATCTCTCGAGTAAGGATCGATATCGACCCGATCTAGGGCGACTCGACACTTTCCTATGTCGTGGCACCGATGATGGCTGGTCACAGACGGCATTTCTGGTGCCGGTCCGGTAGTCCTTCAGGGAGACAGGAACCTGGAATACAGGGGTCTGATAATTTCAGAGTGACAGCGACAGTGGGCAAGTCAGTACTTACTACACACTCGCCTACTAGGCCCACACCTAGTTCCAACAGAACTGCTTGTACACCGTAGATGATGTCGGCTCTGCCACCGTCCGGTCGACCAACGTTCCGCATAACGCTGAATCCAGGCTTAGCAATCACGCGGGGGGTGTCAACCTGTCTGAAACAGTCACTCATATTATCATATGTCGTACCTCCTGTATCAACCATTACCTTTCAGGTTCCTTCTTCGACTGCAACACTCACTGTGCACGTCTCCAATCCCTGGGATCTCTTCGCGATATTCATGGGGGCCATCATCTGTCGGATCGTCCACTGGTCCTTACTGAGAACACACATAAGAATAAAACAAAACACCGCTAAGAAACATTTGGCTAACTTAGGGATAAGCTTCCTGAGCCTGTCATGTCCATAGCCGGCAATATCCACTAGCCTGGTTTGGACCAAAGAGGGCACTAGACCTTTCGAACACACCTCACATACCTCTGACGTCTGGGAAATCTCTGGCCGGTTCAGTGAACGCTGTACCATGCCATACCGCAAGTACACATCCGAATTCGCTCCAGACTCGTTGGTATCCATGGGTGCTTGCACACAAGACCTCTCTTCTTGCTCAGTTGCTTCTGCTATTGTAACCACATGTTCCTTGTCGGGAGAAGAGTCAGGAGACACTGCTAGAAAACTGTAGACTCTGTCGTCAATCTGTAGGTGAGAGGAAGGATTAAACATACTTAAATCCGGGTCTGTCTTTACCTGGACATTACCACTGCCTGTTGTCACCTCCGACCTTGCTGTTCCGGCCGACTCGTCCACGACCTTGGGAAGATTGATGCTCCAATCTGTCACCAAGTCGTTGGCTAGTACCACGTCAATCCCTGCTATAGGGAGGGTATCGACTACTGCCAACGCACATGTGCCACTGAAGTAAGGCGAGTCGAGATGTACTGGCACTAAGGGGGCGATGTACTGCGTCCCAGGAAACCCAACCAGGACAACCTCTGGTCTCCCGTCCACACTCATTCCCTCGGGTAACGAGTTTCTCACGATCAGGGACTGGGCTGCTCCACTATCTCTGAGCACTACAACTGATCTACCAGTATGATCACTCGTTACATACCCGTCTGAAGTGTGTGGGGAAAACAATCTTGGTTCTTCCTGAGTAGTCGTAGACTGGCTTCCTGCTGGTAGTGTTACACAGCTCATCAACATCACCTCCCTACGTGCGCCGCTACCTCTTCTGCCTCGGCACATAGCAGCTACATGCCCTTTCTGCCCACAAGTCCAGCACACCACATTCCTCCTCGGACTCCGGTGTTTAGGACTGTTAGGACTCGTCCTTCGAGGGCTACTTGGGGGCGTCTTCCTAGCGCTTCGTGGGACGGGGGTCTCTTCTTCGTCATGAGGTTTGTCAAACCGGCGTTGGTAATTCCTCGGGACGTACTTAGCAGACGGCCTATGAGTCAAGATGTATTCCTCAGCTATAGTGGCTGCTGCACTCAAGGTCTCTACCTGCTGTTCCTCTAAGTACGTCTTCAGGTCTCCAGACAAACAATCCTTGAAGTCCTCTAGCAGTATGAGCTGCTCGAGGTCTTCTTTGGTCTCCACCTTCCGAGAGGCACACCATTCCTGGAAAAGTCGCTCCTTGATAGTGGCGAATTCGGTGAAAGTGTGCTCTGAGGTCTTTTTCAGGTTCCTGAACTTTTGCCTGTAAGCCTCAGGTACCAACTGGTAAGCCATGCGCACCACTTTCTTCACCCTGTCGTAATCGCCGGAGTCGTCAAGGGATAACGTGGAGTAGGCGATTTGGGCCTTCCCAGTCAAGACTGACTGTATCATGATGGCCCAATTCTCCCTTGGCCACTCCAAAGAGGCTGCGACTTTCTCGAAGGCCGCGAAGAACTTCGAAACTTCCTTTTCGTTGAACTTCGGGACCATTTTGATGTTCCTCACCGGATCGAAAAGACTTGTGTCCGTCGTTTGCCTCCGACCGCCTAATCGCAATACTTCTAGTTCATGTTGTCTCTCTCTTTCCTCTCTGTCTCGTCGTTCTTGTCTGTCTCGTTCTTCTCTTTCTCTTTCTCGTTCTTCTCTTTCTCGTTTCTCTTCTCTTTCTCTTTCTCGCTTCTCTTCTCTTTCTCTTTCTGCCTTCCTTTCTTCTAATTCTAAACGCCTCATCTCTAATTCCTTTCCTAATCTCTCTCTTTCCATTTCTAATTTCTTATCTTCTCTCTTTCTCGCTTCCTCTTCTCTTTCTTTAGCGATTTCTAGCTTTTTCCATTCTATTTCACGATGGATCTCTAGTTCACGCATCTTCACAGTAAGTACACTTATATTTAGTTCACTCTCATCACTTTCGACATCACTGCTCTTACCTTCCTTTTCAGTGGAAGCTATCTCCTCACCTTCCTTTATACTAGGAGTCTCGCCTTCCTGTTTCTCCTCTGCCTTCAAATGCCGTTGAACCTTGGACAAGATCTCCACACGGGAATCACTGGCACGGATCTTTATCTCCAGGTAGGCGCTCACTAGTACAAGCTCTGGTTTGCTCAGATATTTTAATCTGGCAAGACAGTCCTCTCTGTTCAGAAAAGCCTGAACATCGTCCAGATCATCGATGGTAGCTTTTTCTGCCATTGTCACAAATGGAACACTTAACCAGCACTTAACACACCGCTTTCACGTTAGCACTTAACGCACCGAGCACTGTTCTACGTCAATATTGCACTTTATCGCACCAAACACTGCACTTGCCAATATTGCACGTAATTACTTCGGGCACCGCCCTACGCAATATTGCACTTAATCACAGCGAACACTTCGCTCTACAATATTGCACTGAATCACGCCGAGCACCGCACTACTCAATATTGCACTTAATCGCTTAGTCACAGCGAGCACCGCACTGCGCAATATTGCACTTAGACACTCCGAACACCACACGGGACGTATAACGTCCCAATCGTCACACACAGGGGGAATTATTTACAGGGATTACGCCACTTCACCACCCCTGTCAAACATACTAGACAAGGGGACGGATCCCGCTGGGGATGCCAATTATGTTACGGCCCTCTCAGGTCACAACTGGGTTCTTACTCTGATGTTGTTAGAGGAAGGGTATCCGGCCCCAAGCCAGTAGTGGCTTTCAAGGGATGTGATCAGTAACGCAAGTAAATTAAAAGGGGAAGGGAAATAAAGTCAAAACTTAATATAATATAATAACCGCCACCAATAAATAATATATAAAAAGATTACACGGGGGAAGGGGTATTAACACTTATTTACACTGTCGTCTTCTCCTGAAGACTCTGGGTCCTCTCGGTGCCAAGCTCTCGGTGCTCTCGTGGCCTCTCGACGAATCCTTCGAAAAGCTGAGTCTACCCCGGCCACAGGCCAGCCAAAACACAGTTCCACTGGGGGCACCGCCGTGGAGGCCGTCAACCACAAGTCCAGCAGACTGCTGGCAGGTTCCGGATCAGCAACGCTGTTCAGGCCACTCCACGAGTGATACTA
The DNA here is from genome assembly GCF_040958095.1 of Procambarus clarkii. NCBI lineage: Eukaryota > Metazoa > Arthropoda > Malacostraca > Decapoda > Cambaridae > Procambarus > Procambarus clarkii. The sequence goes on along the minus strand of NC_091231.1, from coordinate 17,159,738 downwards.
GGGTAGCGCCCTAGTCAGGAGCCTCGTGTGATACCACAGATCACTCTCCTGTCCACAATACCCCAGTGGTCAATCGTCTCCACCAGTCAGTCCCGGGTACGACAATCCTTCAACTGCCAATTCACTGGCAGGGTAACACCACAGTGTTCCTCTGGGAGGCGACTCACAGCTGCTGCAGCAAAGCACTTGGTATGGGGACGGCTGCCTTGGGTAGACTCATCCAACCTCCATTACAGCAGTCCCAGGTCGACTCTGTAAGCAGACACGTCATCAATAACAGGGACACACTAAAGCACCTCACTTACAGGCTCAGACACAAACGCCCACCTATCCACTCCATAGATGGCGTTGTCGTCTGAGCACCACCTCACCAGAGGTCAGCAGCGGCTGTGTTGTGAGCTGAACCGGACTGGAAACTGGCCCTTGTGGCCAGTACACCTCGTCCTCACCAGGTGTCGTCGTCCATTTTGGAGGGGGTTTCGGGAGCTGACCCACAGATGGCGCGGTCGTCACTGCTCCAGGCTCGGACGCTGGATCCGGGTCCGTAACAGAGACTATATTTCAAATTGTCCTTAACAAATATGGCTACTCCCCCTCCTCGTCTAATATATCTATCTGTGCGAAATAGTTTAAATCCATTTATCTGATATTCAACTAATAGTTCTCTATTTTCTACATTCATCCACGTTTCGGTAAGTGCAATAATATCTATTTTTTCTGTGCAGACAAGAGCATTTAATTCATTAATTTTATTTCTTAGACTTTTACTGTTAGTGTAATATATCCTAAGTGAATTGTTATTTTGAGGCCCTTTTCTTTCCCTCATCATTTTGCCAATTCTTTTCTCCCACGAACACATACTTTTATTACCTCCTTCCTCCAAATCAATTCCCATACCACTATCTACTAACAGTTTAAACCCAAACAAACAACTCTAACCACTGGTTCCACTGAGTTCGCAACAGCAACAACCCCAGCCCTCGATAGATGCACCCCATCACGAGCATACACTTCATTTCTTCCATAGAAGTGTTCCCAGTTGTCTATGAAAGATATTGCATTTGATTTGCAATATGTTTCCAGCCAGCAATTGACACCAAGTGCCCTTGACATCCATTCATTTCCCACTCCCTTTCTTGGAAGAATGCCACATATGATCGGGATTCCTCCCTTGCTCCTAATTAATTCAATGGCTGTCCTGAATCTCTGTATTAGTTCCTCACTCCTAACTCGCCCAACATCATTACCCCCTGCACTAATACAAATAATGGGTTTGTTCTCATTTCCCGTCATAATACCATTCATGTTTCCAACAATATCACCAATTCCAGCTCCCGGATAGCAAACCCTTAATCTGTTCCCCCTATCTCTGGCACAAAACGTTCTGTCTAAATACCTCACCTGGGAATCTCCCACAACCAAAATTCGCTTCGGTACCTCCTTAACTTTCTGAGCAGCCTGAGGGGCCTGCGCTCCGCCGCTCCTCGCTGATTTCCTCACTGCAGGCGCACCACAGCACTCGTCCTCCAACACGGCAAATGAATTTGCTGTCATTAGGGCGTCTGTAGGCGGCCTTGTCAAGGTCTTCTTAAGACCCCTGTCCTTCACGACTCTCCACGATGAGGTCTCGTCAACACTGGTCTCCTCCTTTGTATCCTCCCGAAGTCTCAGCCATCATACCTCCTCCCGCAGGGAATCCATCTCTGCTCTCAGAGCTCCAACCAAACTCACCAAATCCTTCACTAATCCTTCCATTATTGCAATAATAATGTTACTCCAGAGCTCCAGCTAACACAACCTCTCACTGTGACAGCACCTGACTGACTGAAAGGAAAGACTTGGGTAAATACTGGTTCAGTAACAGGGTTGTTGATTTGTGGAACCAATTGCCGCGTAACATGGTGGAGGTGGGGTCCCTCGATTGTTTCAAGCATGGGTTGGACATGTATATGAGTGGGATTTGGTGGTTATAAGTAGGAGCTGCCTCGTATGGGCCAATAGGCCTTCTGTAGTTGCCTTTGTCCTTATGTTCTTATGTTAATATAGCACCCCCAATACCATGAGCCAATATCTTTTTAATCAGTCTTTCATGTGGCACTGTATCAAAAGCTTTGCTAGAGTCAAGGTACACAACATCTGTTACGGCCCTCTCGGGACGCAACGGGGTTCTTACTCTGATGTTGCTAGAGGAAGATATATATCCGTTCCCAAGCCAGTAGTGGCTATCAAGGGATGTGATCCGTGACGCAAGTAACTTAAAGGGGGAAGGGAAAGAAAGTTAAGAACTTAAGATTATAATTCACCATCACCAAATAAATAAATAAGATATAAAAGAGTTCACAGGGGGAGGGGTATAAACACTTATTTACAGGGGGAAATACACTGTAGTCTTCTGCTGAAGACTATGGATCCTCGCTCTCGGTGTTAATCCTCGGTGCTTCTTCGTGGCCTCACAACGAATCCTCTAGGAAGCTGAGCCTACCCTGGCCACAGGTCAGCCAAAACACAGGTCCACTGGGGGCACCGCCGTGGAGGCCGTCAACCACAAATCCAGCAGGGGCTCTGCTGGCAGGTTCCGGACCCGCAACGCTGGTCAGGCCACTCCACGAACGATATAAGGGGAACGCCCTAGACAGGAGCCTCGTGTGACACCACAAATCACTCTCCTGTCCTCAATACCCCAGTGGATGATCGTCTCCAACAGTCGGTCCCGGGTAATCCTTTTACTGCCACTCCACTGGCAGGGTAACACACTACAGTGTTCTTCCGGGGGGACGACTTCACAACTGCTGCAGCAAAGTACAAGGTATGGAGACGGCTGCCTCGGGTAGACTGACTCAACTCCCATCACAGCAGTCCCAGGTCGACTCTGTAAGCAGACACGTCATCAATAACAGGGACACTAAAACACCTCACTTACAGGCTCAGACACAAACGCCCACCTATCCACTCCATAGATGGCGCTGGTGTCTGAGCACCACCTCACCAGAGGTCAGCAGCGGCTGTGTTGAGCGCTGAACAGGACTGGAAACTGGCCCTCGTAGCTAGTACACGTCGCCCTCTCCAGGTGTCGTCGTCCATTTGGTGGGGGTTTCGGGAGCTGACCCACAGATGGCGCGGTCGTTACTGCTCCGTGCTCGGACGTTGGATCCGGGTTCGTAACACCTCCTCACCAAAAAGAATTTGGTTTGGGGTTCTATAAAAAGAAACACAAACCAAATTAGTATGGCGACACTGCTCCAAATGGACTCACATGCATTATGAACTGGAGTGATGAGGCTGTCTCGTCCACAGAACTCTACTACTGGACAATTCCGGCACAACGGGAACTTGCAGATGTAAGGCAAGGTCCTGCCTGGCGTAATCTTCCACGTCTTCCACTTCTCCACTGCGATGTCAAGCAGGGGCATCATCTCACCTCCCTCGAGTAAGGATCGGTGTAGACACGGTGAGGGGCGACTCGACACTTCCTTGTGTCGTGGCACCGATGATGGCTGATCACAGACGGCATTTCTGGTACCGGTCCGATGGTCCTTCAGGGAGACAGGAACCTGGAATACAGGGGTCGGATCATTTAGAGTCACAGCGACAGTTAAATCAGTACTCACAGCCGACTCCTCTACTAGGCTCACACCTAGTTCCAATGGGGCTGTTCGTACATCGAAGATGGCATTCGCTCTGCCACCGTCAGGTCGACCAACGTTCCGCACAACGCTGCATTGAGGCTCAGCTATCACGCGGGGGGTGTCAACCTGTCGGAAACAGTCACTCACATTATCACATGTCGTACCTCCTGTATCAACCATCACCTTCCAGGTCCCTTCTTCGACTGCAACACTCACAGTGCATGTCTCTAATCCCTGGGATCTCTTCACGATGTTCAAGGGAGCCATCATCCTTCGGGTCGTCCACTGGTCCTTACTGAGAACATACACGAGAATAAAAAATACCGCTAAGAAACATTTGGTTACCTGAGGGATAAGCTTCCTGAGCCTGTCATGTCCATAGCAGGCTATATCCACTAGCCTGGTTTGGACCAAAGAGGGCACTAGACCTTTCGAACACACCTCACATACCTCTGACGTCTGGGGAATCTCTGGCCGGTTCAATACACGCTGTAACTTGCCATACCGCAAGCACACAGCCGCCTTCGCTCCAGATTCGTTGGTATTCGTGGGTGCCTGCACACAAGACCTCTCTTCTTGCTCAGGTACTTCTGCCATCGTAACCTCATGTTCCTTGTCGAGAAAAGAATCAGGAGACACTGCTAGAATACTGTCGATCTGTGGGTGAGAGAACAAATTAAACTTACTCAAATCCGGGCCTGTCTTTACCTGGACATTACCACTGCCTGTTACCTCAGACCTTGCTGTTCCGGCTGACTCGTCCGCGACCTTGGGAAGATTGATGCTCCAATCTGTCACCAAGTCGTTGGCTAGTACCACGTCAATCCCAGCCACAGGGAGGGTATCGACTACTGCCAACGCACATGTGCCACTGAAGTAAGGCGAGTCGAGGTGTACCGGCACTAAGGGGGCGATATACTGCGTCCTAGGAAACCCAACCAGGACAACCTGTTGTCTCCCGTCCACACTTACTCCCTCGGGTAACGAGCTCTTCACGATCAGGGACTGGGCTGCTCCACTATCTCTGAGCACTACTACAGATCTACCAGTATGAACACTCGTTACATACCCGCTTGAAGTGTGAAGGGCGAACAAACTTGATCCTTCCTGTGTCGTCGTCGACTGGCTTCCTGCTGGTGATGTTCCACAGCTCATCAACATCACCTCCCTACGTGCGCTGCCACCTCTTCTGCCTCGGCACCTAGCAGCTACATGCCCTTTCTGCCCACAAGTCCAGCACACCATATTCCTCCTCGGGCTCCGGTGTGTCGGACTGCTCGGACTCATCCTTCGAGGGCTACTTGGGGGCGTCTTCTTAGCGCTTCGTGGGACGGGTCTTTCTTCTTCGTCATGAGGTCTGTCAAACCGGCGCTGGTAATTCCTCGGGACGTACTTAGCAGACGGCCTATGAGTCAGGATGTACTCTTCAGCCATGGTGGCTGCCGCACTCAAGGTCTCTACCTGCTGTTCCTCTAAGTATGTCTTGAGGTCTCCAGACAAACAATCCTTGAAGTCCTCTAGCAGAATCAGCTGCTCGAGGTCTTCCTTGGTCTCCACCTTCCGAGAGGCACACCATTCCTGGAAAAGTCGCTCCTTGATTGTGGCGAATTCGGTGAAAGTGTGCTCTGAGGTCTTCTTCAGGTTTCTGAACTTTTGCCTATATGCCTCAGGTACCAATTGGTACGCCATGAGCACCACCTTCTTCACCTTGTCGTAATCGCCGGAGTCGTCAAGGGATAACGTAGAGTAGGCGATTTGGGCCTTCCCAGTCAAGACTGACTGTATCATGATGGCCCAATTCTCGCTTGGCCACTCCAAAGAGGCAGCGACTTTCTCGAAGGCTGCAAAGAACTTTGACACTTCCTTCTCATGGAATTTGGGGACCATTTTGATGTTTCTTACCGGATCGAAACTACTGGTTTCCGTTGTTGGCCTCCGACTACCGCCTAGTCGCAATACTTCTAGTTCATGTTGTCTCTGTCTTTCGTTTTCTTCTCTCTCTCGCTGTTCTCTCTCTCGTCTCTCTTCTCTTTCTCGTTCTTCTCTATCTCTTTCTCGTTTCTCTTCTCTTTCTCTTTCTGCTTTCCTTTCTTCTAATTCTAAACGTCTCATCTCTAATTCTTTATCTTGTCTCTCTCGTTCCATTTCTAATTTCTTCCATTCTATCTCACGATTGATCTCTAGGGCACGCATTTTGACTGTAAGAAAGCTAATGTTAAGCTCACCTGCATCACTGTCAACGTCACTGCCCTTATCCTCCTTTTCCGTGGAAGCTATTTCCTCACCTTCCCTTGTACTAGGAGTCTCGCCTTCCTGTTTCTCTTCTGCCTTCAGGTGCCGGTGAACCTTGGACAAGATCTCCACACGGGAATCACTGGCACGGATCTTGATCTCCAGGTAGGCGCTCACTAGTACAAGCTCTGGTTTGCTCAGATATTTTAATCTGGCAAGACAATCCCTTCTGTTCAGAAAAGCCTGAACCTCGTCCAGATCATCGATGGTAGCTTTTTCTGCCATTGTCACAGATGGAACACTTAACTAGCACTTAACCCACCGCTTTCACGTTAGCACTTCACGCACCGAGCACTGTTCTATGTCAATATTGCACTTTATCACACCAAACACTGCACTTGCCAATATTGCACGTAATCACTTCGGGCACCGCACTACGCAATATCGCACTGAATCAAAGTGAACACTTCGCTCTACAATATTGCACTGAATCATTGAGCACCGCACTACTCAATATTGCACTTAATCGCTTAATCACAGCGAGCACCGCACTGCACAATATCGCACTTAGTCACTCTTGAGCACCGCACAGGACGTATAACGTCACATACAGGGGGTATTATTTACAGGGATTACGCCACTTCACCACTCCTGTCAAACATACTTAACAAGGGGACGGATCCCGCTGGGGATGCCAATTATGTTACGGCCCTCTCGGGACGCAACAGGGTTCTTACTCTGATGTTGTTAGAGGAAGATATATATCCGTTCCCAAGCCAGTAGTGGCTATCAAGGGATGTGATCCCTGACGCAAGTAACTTAAAGGGGGAAGGGAAAGAAAGTTAAGAACTTAAGATTATAATTCACCATCACCAAATAAATAAATAAGATATAAAAGAGTTCACAGGGGGAGGGGTATAAACACTTATTTACAGGGGAAATACGCTGTAGTCTTCTGCTGAAGACTATGGATCCTCGCTCTCGGTGCTTAATCCTCGGTGCTTCTTCGTGGCCTCACAACGAATCCTCTAGGAAGCTGAGCCTACCCTGGCCACAGGTCAGCCAAAACACAGGTCCACTGGGGGCACCGCCGTGGAGGCCGTCAACCACAAATCCAGCAGGGGCTCTGCTGGCAGGTTCCGGACCCGCAACGCTGGTCAGGCCACTCCACGAACGATATAAGGGGAACGTCCTAGACAGGAGCCTCGTGTGACACCACAAATCACTCTCCTGTCCTCAATACCCCAGTGGATGATCGTCTCCAACAGTCGGTCCCGGGTAATCCTTTTACTGCCACTCCACTGGCAGGGTAACACACTACAGTGTTCTTCCGGGGGGACGACTTCACAACTGCTGCAGCAAAGTACAAGGTATGGAGACGGCTGCCTCGGGTAGACTGACTCAACTCCCATCACAGCAGTCCCAGGTCGACTCTGTAAGCAGACACGTCATCAATAACAGGGACACTAAAACACCTCACTTACAGGCTCAGACACAAACGCCCACCTATCCACTCCATAGATGGCGCTGGTGTCTGAGCACCACCTCACCAGAGGTCAGCAGCGGCTGTGTTGAGCGCTGAACAGGACTGGAAACTGGCCCTCGTAGCTAGTACACGTCGCCCTCTCCAGGTGTCGTCGTCCATTTGGTGGGGGTTTCGGGAGCTGACCCACAGATGGCGCGGTCGTTACTGCTCCGTGCTCGGACGTTGGATCCGGGTTCGTAACAACATCACAAACCTTTCCACCATCAACTGCCTCAACTATGCTGGAATAAAATGATAGCAAATTTGTTAAACATGAACGGCCAATAGTAAAACTATGTTGTGAATCATTTCTTAATTAATGTTTTTCAAGAGGAAGACGAATGTTATTTGCAATTATCGATTCAAGTAACTTTCCCACAAACACGTTAGGTTAATTTGCTGATAGTTTGAAGCAAGTGATCTATCTCTTTTCTATCACTATTTGTTTAATAACATCCTCACTGGTAACTGCTAAGCTAATCAACCAGTCCTCTTCCCCACCCACATAGACTTGTTTGGCTGAAGGCATAGAGTTAAGTTCTTCTTTAGTAAATCCAGAGATAATTTATTTATTAAAAATATTACACATCTCTTCGTCATTATCAGTTATCTGACCAGTCTCAGTTCTAACCCAGCAAACACAAATCATCTACACAACGTTCGCCTATCTCTTCCCATAGGTGTGGGAATGATTTGCATTGAGAATGGTGCAGGAGAGCCTTTGAGAAACTTTTACTAAACAAATCCAAACACAAAGGTTTAATTATAAATAGTTTTTCTACAATTATTTTCTTCCAAATGTAAAACAAATAGTTTTTACATGTTTAAATATAAAATTTATGGTGTTTTTTTGTAAAATTCATTAATAAATTGTGAATGATATATATTGGCTGATTGAAACCTTTAAAATCCATTTAGTTATAATATGAACAGAAAAAAGTAGTTTTCCAAATTTTCTAAAAATCGCTCTTTTTAACACAATTTGACTCCTTATGCATTCCACTAAACACTAATATCATGTTTAAATATATAATTTATGTATTATTCCCTAAGATAATTTATATAAATTATAAAAGTTGCTGGAAAGTGGTGAGAAAGAATCTGAAAACGTTTTGTTGTCTTATATTGGCGTGTTCTTATTAACTAGAGTGAGTAAGAGTGAGTGAGAGTGGGTAAGAGTGAGTAAGAGTGACTGAAGGTGAGTGAGAGTGCCAGAGAGTGTGTAAGAGTGAGTATAAGTAAGAGTGACTGAGAGTAAGAGTGACAGAGTGAGTAAGAGTGAGAGTAAGGGTGACAGAATGAGTAAGAGTGAGAGTAAAGTGATTGAGAGTAAGGGTGAGTATGAGAGTAAGAGTGATTGAGAGTTAGAGTGAGAGTAAGAGTGATTGAGAGTGATTGAGAGTAAGAGTGATTGAGAGTAAGAGTGATTGAGAGTAAGAGTGATTGAGAGTAAGAGTGATTGAGAGTAAGAGTGATTGAGAGTAAGAGTGATTGAGAGTAAGAGTGATTGAGAGTAAGAGTGATTGAGAGTAAGAGTGATTGGGAGTAAGAGTGATTGGGAGTAAGAGTGATTGGGAGTAAGAGTGATTGGGAGTAGGAGTTAGAGTGAGAGTAGGAGTAAGAATGAGAATAAGAGTGATTGAGAGTAAGAGTGAGTAAGAGTAAGAATGAGAGTAAGAGTAAGAATGAGAGTAAGAGTGATTGAGAGTAAGAGTGATTGAGAGTAAGAGTGATTGAGAGTAAGAGTGATTGAGAGTAAGAGTGATTGAGAGTAAGAGTGATTGAGAGTAAGAGTGATTGAGAGTAAGAGTGATTGAGAGTAAGAGTGATTGAGAGTAAGAGTGATTGAGAGTATGAGTGATTGAGAGTAAGAGTGATTGAGAGTAAGAGTGATTAGGAGTAAGAGTGATTGGGAGTAAGAGTAAGAGTGAGAGTAAGAGTAAGAATGAGAATAAGAGTGATTGAGAGTAAGAGTGATTGGGAGTAAGAGTAAGAGTAAGAATGAGAGTAGGAGTGATTGAGAGTAGGAGTGATTGGGAGTAGGAGTGATTGGGAGTAGGAGTGATTGGGAGTAAGAGTGATTGAGAGTAAGAGTAATTGAGAGTAAGAGTATGAGAGTAAGAGTGAGAGAGTGAGTATGAATGGGTAAGGGTGACTGAGAGTGAGTAAGAGTGACAGAGTATGAATGACAGAGTAAGAGTGATAGAGAGTAAGAGTGATAGAGAGTAAGAGTGATAGAGAGTAAGAGTGATAGAGAGTAAGAGTGATAGAGAGTAAGAGTGATAGAGAGTAAGAGTGATAGAGAGTAAGAGTGACAGAGAGTAAGAGTGACAGAGAGTAAGAGTGACAGAGAGTAAGAGTGACAGAGAGTAAGAGTGACAGAGAGTAAGAGTGACAGAGAGTAAGAGTGACAGAGAGTAAGAGTGACAGAGAGTAAGAGTGACAGAGAGTAAGAGTGACAGAGAGTAAGAGTGACAGAGAGTAAGAGTGACAGAGAGTAAGAGTGACAGAGAGTAAGAGTGAGTATGAGAGTGAGTATGAGAGTGAGTATGAGAGTGAGTATGAGAGTGAGTAAGGATGACTGAGAGAAAGAGTGAGTAATAGTGCGTAAGAGTGATTGAGAGTTAGAGTGAGAGTAAGAGTGATTGAGAGTTAGTGAGAGTAAGAGTGATTGAGAGTAAGAGTGATTGAGAGTAAGAGTGATTGAGAGTTAGTGAGAGTAAGAGTGATTGAGAGTAAGAGTGATTGAGAGTAAGAGTGATTGAGAGTAAAAGTGATTGAGAGAAAGAGTGATTGAGAGTAAGAGTGATTGGGAGTAGGAGTGATTGAGAGTAAGAGTGATTGGGAGTAGGAGTGATTGAGAGTAAGAGTGATTGGGAGTAAGAGTGATTGGGAGTAGGAGTGATTGAGAGTAAGAGTGATTGGGAGTAAGAGTGATTGGGAGTAGGAGTAAGAATGAGAATAAGAGTGATTGAGAGTAAGAGTGAGTAAGAGTAAGAATGAGAGTAAGAGTGATTGAGAGTAAGAGTGATTGAGAGTAAGAGTGATTGAGAGTAAGAGTGATTGAGAGTAAGAGTGATTGAGAGTAAGAGTGATTGGGAGTAAGAGTGATTGGGAGTAAGAGTAAGAGTGAGAGTAAGAATGAGAATAAGAGTGATTGAGAGTAAGAGTGATTGGGAGTAAGAGTAAGAGTAAGAATGAGAGTAGGAGTGATTGAGAGTAGGAGTGATTGAGAGTAGGAGTGATTGGGAGTAGGAGTGATTGGGAGTAGGAGTGATTGGGAGTAGGAGTGATTGGGAGTAGGAGTGATTGGGAGTAGGAGTGATTGGGAGTAGGAGTGATTGGGAGTAGGAGTGATTGGGAGTAGGAGTGATTGGGAGTAGGAGTGATTGGGAGTAGGAGTGATTGAGAGTAGGAGTGATTGAGAGTAAGAGTAATTGAGAGTAAGAGTATGAGAGTAAGAGTGAGAGAGTGAGTATGAATGGGTAAGGGTGACTGAGAGTGAGTAAGAATGACAGAGTAAGAGTGACAGAGAGTAAGAGTGACAGAGAGTAAGAGTGACAGAGAGTAAGAGTGACAGAGAGTAAGAGTGACAGAGAGTAAGAGTGACAGAGAGTAAGAGTGACAGAGAGTAAGAGTGACAGAGAGTAAGAGTGGCAGAGAGTAAGAGTGGCAGAGAGTAAGAGTGGCAGAGAGTAAGAGTGGCAGAGAGTAAGAGTGGCAGAGAGTAAGAGTGGCAGAGTAAGAGTGGCAGAGAGTAAGAGTGGCAGAGAGTAAGAGTGGCAGAGAGTAAGAGTGGCAGAGAGTAAGAGTGGCAGAGAGTAAGAGTGGCAGAGAGTAAGAGTGGCAGAGAGTAAGAGTGGCAGAGAGTAAGAGTGGCAGAGAGTAAGAGTGACAGAGTAAGAGAGTGAGAGTGATTATGAGAGAGTTAAGAGTGTGAGGTGTGTGAGTGTAGCAGGCCAGGGAGGCAGGATGTGTGGTCACAGGCGAGGCCTAGGCCTCGTGATCTCTAATGTTGGTTTTTATATATATGTTGGATTTTTTGTCCTGTTTCAAATTATAATTATTTAGCAGGAATGTAATAAGATATTGCACAGTATTAATGTGACAATAATATATGCATTATTTCCTTGATAATCAAACTTGTTGTTCAAAGATAATATACAATCTTTGAAGGAAACATTTTGAGAGCGCGAGCTGGCAACACTGGGCTGGTGGGTGAGAGAGACATATGGTTAGTTGTACTCAGACCTTCAGTGGTGAAGGGTGTGTCCCAGCTGGCCGCCACCAGCCGCCACCCGCCGCCACCCGCCGCCCACCACCAGCCGCCACCACCCACCACCAGCCGCCACCTGCCACCACCAGCCGCCACCTGCCACCACCCACCACCAGCCGCCACCCACCACCAGCCGCCACCCGCCACCAGCCGCCACCCGCCACCAGCCGCCACCCGCCACCACCCACCACCAGCCGCCACCCGCCACCACCCACCACCAGCCGCCACCCACCACCAGCCGCCACCTGCCACCACCCACCACCAGCCGCCACCTGCCACCACCCACCATCAGCCGCCACCCGCCACCCACCACCAGCCGCCACCCACCACCAGCCGCCACCTGCCACCACCCACCACCAGCCGCCACCCACCACCAGCCGCCACCTGCCACCACCCACCACCAGCCGCCACCCGCCACCCACCACCAGCCGCCACCCGCCGCCACCCACCACCAGCCGCCACCCGCCGCCACCCACCACCAGCTGCCACCCACCACCAGCCGCCACCTGCCGCCACCCACCACCAGCCGCCACCCGCCGCCACCCACCACCAGCCGCCACCCACCACCAGCCGCCACCCGCCACCACCCACCGTCAGCCACCACCCGCCACCCGCCACCACCCACCACCAGCCGCCACCCGCCACCACCCACCACCAGCCGCCACCAGCCATCGCCACCCACCACCGCCACTCACCACCCGCCGCCACCACCCACCACCAGCCGCCACCCGCCACCACCCACCACCAGCCGCCAGCCGCCACCCACCACCAGCCGCCACCCGCCACCACCAGCCGCCACCCGCCACCACCCACCACCAGCCGCCACCCGCCACCACCCACCACCACCCGCCACCAGCCACCGCCACCCACCACCGCCACTCACCACCCGCCGCTACCACCCACCACCCGCCGCCACCCGCCACCCACCACCAGCCGCCACCCGCCACCCACCACCAGCCGCCACCCGCCACCCACCACCAGCCGCCACCCGCCACCCACCACCAGCCGCCACCAGCCGCCACCCGCCACCACCCACCACCCGCCACCCGCCGCCACCCGCCACCAGCCACCGCCACCCACCACCGCCACTCACCACCCGCCGCCACCACCCACCACCAGCCGCCACCCGCCACCGCCACCCACCACCGCCACCCGCCACCACCACCCACCACCACCAGCCGCCGCCGCCACCACCACCCACCACCACCGCCGCCACCACCCATCGCCGCCGCCGCCGCCACCACCACCCACCACCACCGCCGCCGCCACCACCCATCACCGCCGCCGCCGCCACCACCCACCACCGCCGCCGCCGACACCACCGCCACCACCCACTGGGCTGGTGGGAGGGAGTTTAGGGAGCCGGTCGGTTTAGTTTAGGGAGCCGGTCGGCCGAGCGGACAGCACGCGGGACTTGTGATCCTGTGGTCCTGGGTTCGATCCCAGGCGCCGGCGAGAAACAATGGGCAGAGTTTCTTTCACCCTATGCCCCTGTTACCTAGCAGTAAATTAGGTACCTGGGTGTTAGTCAGCTGTCACGGGCTGCTTCCTGGGGGTGGAGGCCTGGCCGAGGACCGGGCCGCGGGGACACTAAAAGCCCCGAAATCATCACAAGATAACCCACCACCGCCGCCACCACCAGCCGCCACAAGCCGCCACCGCCCGCCACCAGCCGCCATCACCACCACCACCAGCCGCCATCACCGCCACCAGCTGCCACCACCACCAGCCGCCATCACCGCCACCAGCTGCCACCACCACCACCAGCCTCCACCACCGCCACCACCACCTGCCACCAGCCGCCACCACCGCCCGCTATCAGCCGTCACCGCCCGTTGCCACAGTCGCCACCGCAAGCCGCCACCGCCAGCCGCCACCAGCCCCCCCACCGCCGATCGTCACCACCCACCACAGCCGCCGCCGCCCGCCACCGCCCGCCACCACCCACCACAGCCGCCACCACCCACCACCCGCCGCCACCACCCACCACCTGCCGCCGCCGCCACCCACCACCCGCCGCCGCCGCCGCCACCACCACCCACCACCACCGCCGCCACCACCCACCACCACCAGCCATCGCCGCCACCACCACCACCCACCACCACCACCCACCACCACCGCCGCCACCACCCACCAGCCGCCGCCGCCACCACCACCCACCACCACCACCGCCGCCACCACCACCCACCACCACCGCCGCCACCACCCACCACCGCCAGCCGCCACCACTCATCACAGACGCCGCCACCCGCCACCGCCCGCCACCACCGCCAGACACAGCCGCCAGTGTCCGCCACCGCCGCCACTGTCCGCCACCGCCGCCACTGTCCGCCACCGCATCCACTGTCCGCCACCGCCGCCACTGTCCGCCCGCCGCCACCACTGTCCGCCCGCCGCCACCACTGTCCGCCCGCCGCCACCACTGTCCGCCCGCCGCCACCACTGTCCGCCCGCCGCCACCACTGTCCGCCCGCCGCCACCACTGTCCGCCCGCCGCCACCACTGTCCGCCCGCCGCCACCACTGTCCGCCCGCCGCCACCACTGTCCGCCCGCCGCCACCACTGTCCGCCTGCCGCCACCACTTCTCCGCCCGCCGCCACCACTGTCCGCCCGCCGCCACCACTGTCCGCCCGCCGCCACCACTGTCCGCCCGCCGCCTCCACTGTCCGCCCGCCGCCTCCACTGTCCGCCCGCCGCCTCCACTGTCCGCCCGCCGCCTCCACTGTCCGCCCGCCGCCTCCACTGTCCGCCCGCCGCCTCCACTGTCCGCCCGCCCCCTCCACTGTCTGCCCGCCGCCGCCACTGTCCGCCCGCCGCCGCCACTGTCCGCCCGCCGCCACTGTCCACCACCGCCGCCAAAGCCGCCACGGTCCGCCCGCCGCCACTATCCGCCACGGTCCGCCCGCCGCCACTATCCGCCACAGCCGCCACTGTCCGCCCGCCGCCACTGTCCGCCCGCCGCCACTGTCCGCCCGCCGCCACTATCCGCCACCGCCACCGCCGCCACTGTCCTCCCGCCGCCACTGTCCTCCCGCCGCCACTGTCCGCCCGCCGCCGCCCTGTCCGCCCGCCGCCGCACTATCCGCCACCGCCGCCACTGTCCGCCCGCCGCCACTGTCCGCCCGCCGCCACTGTCCGCCCGCCGCCACTATCCGCCACTGTCCGCCCGACGCCACTGTCCGCCCGCCGCCACTGTCCGCCCGCCGCCACTATCCGCCACCGCCGCCACTGTCCGCCCGACGTCACTATCCGCCACCGCCGCCACTGTCCACCCGCCGCCACTGTCCGCCCGCCGCCACTGTCCGCCCGCCGCCACTGTCCGCCCGCCGCCACTATCCGCCACCGCCGCCACTGTCCGCCACAGCCGCCACTGTCCACCGTACAGCCTCCCCTCTCTCCGTTAGTAAATAATTATAATTGTTACTAAATAATAAAAGAAATATAAATTATTAGATTTTTTTTACCCTTAAATTGGTTTTAATATTTAAATTGAAAATAATAATATAATATAAAATATAATAAAAATAATATAATATAAAATATAATTTAATTTCAAGAAATTTAACTTTAAACACAAAGATGTGAAAAGGGTTCAGATTATTGGCTCAAACCTTTCATAAGAGATTCATATTGGTATATGAATGGATTATGAATGACTCATGTTAGGAGTGTAAAGTTGCCACAACATCTCAAATTAGTGTTAGATACATATGTCTTGGTTATAAGTTTTGGAAACCTATTTAAGTCCACACACAATATCGTATCTGATACGATAAAACAAACGTTTCCAATACTTTCAAATACTTTCCAGATATGTTGTGGCAACCTAAAATTGTTTGCTGGGAATGGACCTATCCTATTCCTAATCTTTGGTCGATTGTTACGGCCCTATTGGGTCGCAACTGGGGTTCTTCTCTGATGTTATTAGAGTTTGGGTATCCGGCCCCAAGTTAGTAGTGGCTTTCAAGGGGTGTGTTCCGTAACGCAAGTAAATTAAAGGGGAAGGGATACAAATTTACTAAATTAAATATATATATTACCACCACCAATAAATAAATATATAAACAGTCACACGCGGTTACTATGACTACACTTATTTACAATCACTTGTCTTCCTCCGAAGACTCAGGACGTTTCACGGTGCTCAAGACGAGTAGCCCTGGTTCTCTTCTTGTGGCCTCACGATGAATCCTTCGATTCCCTAGGCGAGTCTACCCTGGCCACAGGCCAGCCAAATCACAATCCCACTGGGTGCACCGTCGTGGAGGCCTTCAACCACAAATCCAGCCTATAGCTGGCAGGTTCCAATCAGCAACGCTGCGTAGGCCACTCCACGACCGATACTAGGGTTGCGAGCCCTAGGCAGGAGCCTCGTGTGATTCCACAGATCACTCTCCTCTCTCAACAACACCCCAGTGGCTAGTCTTCTCCACCAGTCAGCCCCGGGTACGACAATTCCTGGTTCTGCCACCTCACAGGCAGGCTAACACAACAGTGTTCATCCGGGGGGGGGGGGGGGGGTGACTCACAGCTTCTGCAGCAAACACGTGGAGATACTATGGCTGCCTTGGGTAGACTACCCATTGTCCAATCCAGCAGTCCCAGGTCGACTCTGTAATCCGACACGTCATCAGTACTAGGGACACCCTAGGGCACCTCACTTACAGGCTTAGACACAAACGCCCACCTATCCACTCCATAGAAGGGGTTGCTGTCTAAGCGTCACCTCACCAGAGGTCAGCAGCGGCTATGTCACGAGCTGATTAAGACGGGAAACCAGCCCCTGTGGCCGGTATATCCCGCCCTCGCTAGATGGCGTCGTCCATTTGGAGGGGGTTTCGGGAGCTGACCCACAAATGGCGCGGTCGTCACTGCTCCGTGCTCGGACGCTGGGCTCGGGTCCGTAACAGACCAGTCCAGTTTTAATGGACCTATCCTATTCCTAATCTTTGGTCGATATAACTAAAAAAGCCCTTGAGGATTTGTCTTTGTTCGCCCTGCTATGCAAACTTCATGCATTGAAGTGCTGGGGATTGAAGAGATGCTAGGGATTCTTATGTAGATGTTCCAGGTATTTCAGCCCCAAGCAGAGTTTCATATACCTCTATGGTTGAAGATACATCATTGTTGTGCTAGGTATTTCAGCCCCAAGCAGTGAAGGAGTATTAGGTTGTGAGCCAAGAGTTGTGCAGCCACTGGATATGGATAGTTCGTGAAACCATGGTATGATATGATATTGGAGTATTACTGTGTTGTAGCAGTTTAAAGTGTTGTATGGTAATATTGTAGATTATATGTCTTTTATTATGAATGTTTTAATTTATTAAATGTTTTATATGATAGCTGGCTTTTGCTCTTTCCTGGGAAGGTTTCCTGGAATGCGAGGGAGAGAGAGAGAGAGAGAGAGAGAGAGAGA
>NC_091231.1:16987578-17142162 GCF_040958095.1 Procambarus clarkii | reverse complement strand
TTTTCCGTGAAAAATCGATGGCCGGTCAATGTGTCGTGATATTTTTCCGTGAAACATCGATGACCGGTCAATGTGTCGTAATATTTTTCCGTGAAACATCGATGGCCGGTTAATGTGTCGTGATATTTTTCCGTGAAACATCGATGGCCGGTCTACGTTTCATGATTTTTGTCTGTGAAGCATCGATGGCCAGTCTATGTGTCGTAATTTTTTTCCGTGGGAATGCAGGGTTACTCTCCTAGGTCGTGCCATTTCGTTCAAGGGGATTAAAAGGTCGGGCCTTGTCTTGGGTGTTTTCCGTTACCCCAGTGGCCCTGCACAGACATCGCCAATGGTCAAATGACGTCATCAGCTAGCTAGTCTTCATATCCCCTGAATAAGTCAGTTTTCTATAATGGCATATTTAAACCAATTTTCTTAATGTTCCCGATTTTTCAAAGTTCATTTCCGAGATAAGATCGCATATTGGATATAAGAAATTAAATTGCACAAGGCCTTTGCAGGATTTCCTATTTACTTCCAATTTATGTCAATAAAAACATCAACTAGCACTATTAGATGAACTGCAGTAGGCCTATTCCCTATTTAATTATATACACCCTTTCCTCTCAATTCATACATTCATTCACGCCACTCTATCAATATTCCAAAGGACTTATTTGCTCACCTTATATACATAGTGTCCATCTAAGGATTGTTTATTGAGCATGGGAAAGGTTGAAATCCACTATCACTCTATCGTATGAAACAAGGGGAGCAGCACAGAGCAAGAACTATTATGAATTTCACATGCGACAGCGATAATATAACGTAAAAATCGGGCATAAGAACACTACTGAAGCCCCTATTGGAGTCTCCAGCTGAATGCGGATATTTTTGCCATTATATAATTTAAAAAAACAAAACAAGCTATAACATCACTCAGCTATTTTCATTTAAATCCTCCCTCACTGCTAGTCCTGTGAACACCTCATAATCGCTCCAAAATCACCTTACTGTATCATAAAATAAATCAAAATACTCATTTGGTGTATCTATATATGAACTACAATGAGTAGAAGCTGTTTTACTTGTTTTGAAATAGGCCTTCTATAGTTACCTTTATTCTGATGTTCTCATGGTTTGATCCATCAATAGGGTGCGTTCCGAGGAGGGGCCCCTGCCTCTCATTAGCACATTCCTTAATCTCCTAATGGCTCAACTGTTCGCTGTGTCATCACAGGCTAAGCTATGATGTCTTACATCCATTTATATCGTACCTCATTGTATCATTGCTCATATTTATTTTAATATTCAGTTCATCAACCCCACCAAACCAACCTAACCTAACCTATAATAAACAAAAGCCTTCTATAGTAATAAGATCCATTGTTGTTTTTGCGACGTCACAAAAGCTGTCCCAGTATAGGGATAAAATATGGACACTCATTAATAGATGGGTATCAAGGTCAACACCAACCAGACATTTTCAACTATGAGTGACGTCACAAAGATGCGCAATGAGGCCTTGGTACCCTACTTTAATGTAGTTTATTTAATGTTATTATTCAAAAAATGGCTAAAGTAACTTTTCCCACTTAACCTAACTTCAACAGAGGTGTAAGAATATACATTTTATAGGTTTTTATTGGTAATAAAAGTTTACATTCAAGTCTTAGCAAAAAAAATTACAGTGGGAACGAGGATAATTTTTCAGATGTTGGTCATAGCAATCCTAGTGCTTGAATAATTTTGTGTGGGAGATCAGTTCCTCTGCCACATCAAATCTGGAACAATAAATAAAAATCTTATGAACAACACAGAATAATAGTAATAATAATAATAATAATAATAATAATAATAATAATAATAATAATAATAATAATAATAATAATAATAATAATAATAATAAAAATAATAATTCGGCAATAATATGAAAGACAATACATAGCATATATCCAGAAAGGCATACTTACAGCTCAGTAATATGAGGAATCATCACACAGTGATAGACATTTTCCTGTCCATCTATGCAAAATGTCTTTTTGCAGTTAGGCATTGCAAAATTGGTATATGCGAATTGAATTATCTTCCTATCGCTCATATTATATTCTCCATATTCAAATAAAGTTTCAAATATATGTAGTGCAACTCTCAAGTTTAGGCTGCATAATTGATAGACGAAAAACATGGCATAGGCTCCACAATAATAGGAGTCCATACTCTGTATGCATTTTGTGAACATGTATACTCTATAATCTTCAAAAAAAGAAAGGAATTCTGGTAAATAACGTGAATGGAATTCCATCTTCACCCCAAAACTGTCTAACAGGGCGATAATAGTTTCTGAAGGTTAATTGTGTACATATTCAGTCATCCAATGACTGAATATGTCATTGCATTCATATGTCATTGAAGGCAATGACCCATCATCGTTGTAGGGGATTTCTCATCTAAAGGCTGTTACAAAAGTTTGAGCAACAGGCAGGAGTAAAAGGTAAGGTAAGGTGCTCCAGTAGATAGGAGAGTATTTAAGCAACGGGAAATAGAGAGTAACTGTGAGGGGGGGGGGGGGAGAAATCAGAGTGGACAGATGTCACCAGCAGGGTTCCACAGGCCTCTGTTCGTGGAAGATTCTCAGGGGAATTGACAGGGTGGACAAAGACAAACTCTTTAGCATGGGTGGAACACGAACAGGTGGAAACGTTGTTACCAGCTACGAGGAAAGGCTAAAGGAGCTGAACGTCACATCCCTGGAAAACAGAAGAGTAAGATGAAACATGATAACCACCTACAAAATTTTCAGGGGAATTGACAAGGTGGACAAAGACAAACTCTTTAGCATGGGGTGGAAACGTAGTAACCAGATGAGCCACAGAGACATTAGAATATTTTTTCAGTGTCTGAGTAGTTAACAAATGGAATAAAATAAGTAATGATGGAGTGGAGGCAGACTCCATACACAGTTTCAAATGTTGATATGATAGAGTTCAGTAGCACACAAACACATATTAGCACACACACACACACACGCAGTAGTAGGCCGCTGCCGGTAAGAGACACACGTGTTAGTGAGGTCTGCGGAGATTCCTCAAATACTCGGGACATTGAAGGAGTATAAAGGCTAGATCATAGTATTTGGCCTCTCGCAGTGTTTAGCAAGCAGGGTGAAACGTAGCATAGGCATATCGCAAGCCATAGAGCGAAGAAACCAAAATGGAGCTAGTGGCATCACCGGTGCATATACAGTGTGGAGAACCACATGGAGCAACATGACCTGATGGTTATTGTTGTTGTTGAGTTAGGGGGCGACGACGATAGTGGGATCGGATGCGCCCCGGCGTACCCGTTAAGGGTAAATCGCGAAGCCAGGAAAGGCGAAGCGCCAAGCCAAAACGTGAAACAGTGACGCCAAGCACAAGAAACTAATATGTCATACAGCAAAGGAACACACAAAGGAAGAGGCACGAGCACATAATATAACAGGGCAAACAAACAGCCAGAGGGGCACACAGCATGGCATATAACAAATACACAGGAAATTAGTGGACATACTTGCTCGGGAACCTGGCCCGCGGGAACCGTACATTGAACGCTTCCCAGAGCACCCACCGCCAAGGGTCCCGTCCATCCACCGGGGACGCCATAACATCCGGAACCGGGGCAACAAACACCCGCAAATAGGGGACCCAGATGGTATTACTCACGAGGCGAGAAGTCGCCACTGGCCCCCACATAAAGGGAACCTGCCCACCATGAAACTCCGGTCCGTCAGACAACAGTAACTTGGCAATCTCCGTCCAGTAACACCGCGGCATTACAGACGCCAGCAACACGTCCTCCAGGTCCCCAATGCACACCCTCACAGGAGTGAACGGGCCACAGGGCACCACCACAGGGGCACCCGCGGCCCCGGGCACACCACCAGACGACAGCAGGGAACCCGGATGGTGCGCATCCTTCTGTAATGTCACCATCAGGCCACGCCCAGCACCAGACTCCACACCATCCCTGGCAGCGGAAGCCACCACCCCCCCCCCCCCCCACTGCAGAGAGTTTCCCTGGCGGAGAAAGAACTGAAGGCACGTCCAAGACACAGGCACCAGCACCAGCAGGTACATGTACCTCCGCCACCACTAACTGCGGAGACATCGACGCATCCGCATCCACACCGTCAACACCCAAAGACCCACAGTCACTGAAGTCACCAACATCGGCCCAGGCAGAAGACGAATGCCGGGAACGTTTGGGCACCGGCCGGATATTGTCTGAGCCGGAAGCAGACCCAGAAACACGGGTACCACGAGCCGGATGAACCGACGCCCGACACAGAACGGCTACCACAGGGGGAACCGGGCCACACACTGCAGGAGGCTCCGCAGCCACCCCAGCACCCAGCACATCCGGGACCCAAGTCACAGACACAGGGCTAGGCGCAGCATCCGAAGACGAGAGAGAAGACAGCGATGCCACACGAGGAGCACCAGGAAGGCCCACGGGAGCAGCATGGACAGTGACAGGATCAGGCAAACCAACCGACGATACCGCAATACCCGGAGGAGGGTCGGCAACAACCGGAGGAACATCAGGCGTCGCCAGGGAAGCTGCAGCAGCGAACGGGACTCACACCTCCTTATCATCACTGGAGACTGCCTTCAGTGGGAGCGGCGGGAAATCCTCTTCTCGGAACAAGTTGACAGGAGCAGCTGGGGCCTCAGAGCACCCGGCAGTCTAATGCCCCAACAGGCCACACCGGAAACAGGTACGAGGCTGCCGGGCATAATACAACTGGACGTAGTATCCCATAAGCCGGACAGAAGATGGTATATCCGACCGCAGGTGCATTACCAACATGCGAATGTTTTTTCGCCTCCCAGCATACCGCCCCGAGGAGAGCGTGTTCACCCACACGCTGACAACAGTACCAAACCTCCCAAAGTAACTCTGGAGGAGGTCTTCAGGGAACTTCAGAGGCGCACCATGGACACTGTCATAAGTCAGGGCACCACTGCGGTCCGAAACCGCCACAGAGCCGGCATCATCCGGTAACGGACGCCCCTCGTACCGACAGAGGAAGTCCCGTACTCCTCCTCTTCCATCACGAACTTGATAACAACCCGGTGGGCTGTAACAAGCTCTACACCGTAGATAGCCTCCACCGGGATACGAAGCATGTCACACATCACTATCTCGATGGTCGTATATCCAGCCTTACAAGTGAACTCCAGGCCCACGGAGTTCACACACACAACAGGGGGAAGATGGCCTCCCATGTCAGAACCGCCACGTCAACACGCAGCCAGGCAGCAACAAACTGGGAGGGCAGAGACGCCCACACCACCTGGAGACCAAAATGACAAACAACCCCAACAGCCACGGAGGGTCGGTAAGACGTCCTCACTCCACAGCTCCCAGCAGTTGACTCCCCATGACCTGATGGTCAACATGGGAAGACCTGCTGTATAACTGCCTGGTTGTGCTTGTTGGATGGTGACTGGTAAGTGCGCCTCTCTCTGAAGGCTTCAACAAATTTGCAAGGTTTAAATAATATCATATAGTAGTCACATGTAATGCATTTCATTCGATAATAGAATAGTAATCTTGATAGATTGATAGAGAATAAGGCTGTAACTCACTGTGAGCTCAAGTTGGGACCTGAATTGTGCTGTGTGTGTGTGTGTAGGGATTAACAAGTCAGAGTAAACCCCCCCTTCTCCTACACCCCTCCTAGACACATGGAGAGCAAAGCTGCTGGACGTGGCAACAAGAAACTTTCTAAGTCAACACGTCAACGGACCGACAAGAAGGAGAGGAGAGGATGAGCCAGCTTTGCTTGACCTGATATTTACCCTAAATGAATCATATATAAGGGAAATTAAGTTGGAAGCCCCCTTGGGAATGAGTGATCATAGTGTATTGAGCTTTAAGTACCTGGTTGGGCTAGGAATTATCTCCCCCCAAAAAGAACTGGAAAACAAAGGGCTGGCGTACCGATTGGGAAATTATGTGGAGATGAATAAATTCCTAAGGGATATACCATGGGACACAGAACTCAGAACCAAGTCCGTACAAGACATGATAGACTATGTCACCCAAAAGTGTCAGGAGGTGGTAAACAGGTTTATCCCGGCCCGACAAAAAAAAAAAACGAGCAGCAAAAGAAGAATCCGTGGTTTAATAGGGAAAGTATGTAAGCAAAGGAGCTGAACAAAAGGGCATGGAGGAACTTCCATAATAACAGAACACCAGAAAGTAGAGAGAGATACCAGAGAACCAGGAACGAGTATGTTAGTGTGAGAAGAGCAGCTGAGAAAAAGTATGAAAATGATATAGCTAATAAAGCCAAGACCGAACCAAAGCTACTACACAGTCACATCAGGAGGAAGTCCACAGTGAAGCAACAGGTGATGAAACTTTGGACGGGTGAGGACAGGTACACAGAGAATGACAAAGAGGTATGTGAAGAACTCAACAAGAGGATTCAGGAGGACTTTACAATAGAACAAGGAGAGGTCACGGCGCTAGGAGAGGTGGCAGTAAACCAGACAACCTTGGAAGGGTTCGAAATTACAAGAGATGAGGTCAAGAGGCAGCTATTGGAGCTGGACGTGAGAAAGGCTGTTGGGCCGGACGGAATCTCACCATGGATATTGAAAGAGTGTGCAGGAGCACTTTGTTTGCCACTCTCCAAAGGTGTATAGTAGATCACTGGAGGCTGTTGGGCCGGACGGAATCTCACCATGGATATTGAAAGAGTGTGCAGGAGCACTTTGTTTGCCACTCTCCAAAGGTGTATAGTAGATCACTGGAAACGGGAGACCTACCAGAAATATGAAAACGGCTAATGTAGTCCCAAAGTAAGTTGACCAGACCACACACTAGAAGGTGAAGGGACGACGACGTTTCGGTCCGTCCTGGAGCATTCTCAAGTCAATAGTGATGAGTGTTACGGACCCGGATCCAGTGTCCGAGCACGGAGCAGTGACGACCGCGCCATCTGTGGGTCAGCTCCCGAAACCCCCTCCAAATGGACGACGACACCTGGTGAGGACGACGAGTACTGGCCACAAGGGCCAATTTCCAGTCCTGTTCAGCACACAACACAGCCACCGCTGACCTCTGGTGAGGTGGTGCTCAGACGACAACGCCATCTATGGAGTGGATACGTCGGGCGTTTGTGTCTGAGCCTGTAAGTGAGGTGCTTTAGTGTGTCCCTGTTATTGATGACGTGTCTGCTTACAGAGTCGACCTGGGACTGCTGTGATGGAAGTTGAGTCAGTCTACCCAAGGCAGCCGTCCCCATACCAAGTGCTTTGCTGCAGCAGCTGTGAAGTCGCCTCCCGGATGAACACTGTGGTATTACCCTGCCTGTGAAGTGGCAGTTGAGGATTGTCATACCCGGGACCGACTGCTGGAGACGATTAACCACTGAGGTATTGTAGACAGGAGAGTGATCTGTGGTATCACACGAGGCTCCTGACTAGGGCGTTACCCTAGTATCGCTCGTGGAGTGGCCCGACCAGCGTTGCTGATCCGGAACCTGCCAGCTGTTTTGCTGGACTTGTGGTTGACGGCCTCCACGGCGGTGCCCCCAGTGGAACTGTGTTTTGGCTGGCCTGTGGCCGGGGTAGACTCAGCTTCTCAAAGGATTCGTTGTGAGGCCACGAGAGCACCGAGAGCTTGGATCCAGAGTCTTCAGGAGAAGACGACAGTGTAAATAAGTCCCCTGTGCAGTGTTAATACCCCTCCCCCTGTGCAATCTTTTATATATTATTTATTGGTGATGGTAATAATTATAGTATTAAGTTCTTGACTTTATTTCCCTTCCCCTTTAAGTTACTTGTGCTACGGATCACATCCCTTAAAAGCCACTACTGGCTTGGGGCCGGATACCCTTCCTCTAACAACATCAGAGTAAGAACCCAGTTGCGACCCGAGAGGGCCGTAACAATGAGGAAGATTGATAAAGATTGATTGATAAAGATTAAGCCACCCAAGAGGTGGCACGGGCATGAATAGCCCGTAAGTGGTACAATTTTTTTTTTCTCAGTATTCTGAGGTTGCATTTAACCATCAAGCTGTTATCGCGGGGGAGGATACTACTTCACAGTCTTTATGAGGGTGTCCAGCTGCTGGACACCTTTGTTGACCAGGAGAGTGGCTGTGTTGATGGCTTCAGGGTGGCCACTGCATGATTCAGGAACTCTTAAAGCTCTTCTAAGGTCATTGGTTGCTTCACATTCCAGAAGATAGTGAAGTAATGGCTTTTCTGTGACAGTTTGGCAGAAGATGCACTCTCTCTGTCGGGGTTCACCAATCTCTCAGTTGCATCTGTAACCTAGACGTAGTCTATATAGCCTAACTGCTATTTCCCTGTGGAGTCCTTTTGGGATATTTAACCTTTCTAATTTAGTTGCCTGAAGATACCATGTTGCAGATGGCGAACCGTGATGAGGAAGTAGAAACAGGCAATAAATAGGCTAGAGAGAGGTGAGGAGCAAAGTGTAGTAGAGGAGATAGTAGTAGGAACTGCAGAGGGCCTATTGGCCTATACGAGGCAGCTTCTATTATAACCACCGAATGAGAAGGAGATAGTAATAGGAATAAGAAGAGGATAGTAAGGGAACGTAAAGAAAACCAAAGAACAGAAAAGAGAGAAAAAAAAAGAAAAGGAAATAAAAATGGAAGGGTAAGCTATGTTAGGTCACGTTTGCTAGAAAGATTAGAGCAGTTAAGTATATACTGTGACGGGAAGAGTCCACAGCAACAAAGCCAGGACTCAAGTTCATGTTGGGTACATTGTGTATTAGAGCCGATTCAACAAGACTGCGTCTATGTAGAGTAGAGGCAGGAAAGATTATTTTGGAGGAAGACCAATTAATAGGATGATTGGAATCCCTCACATGACAGAAGAGATCATTGTTAGTGTCTGCAGACTTAACACTTCTCTTGTGTTCTTTAAGTCTGTCATTCAGTGCATGGCCAGTTTCGCCAAAGTATTGGAGAGGACAAGACGAACAGGAAATAGAGTAGACACCAGCAACACTAGAAGTATGAGGAGCAGTGTGAACTAAATTGCTACGAAGTGTGTTAGTTTGTCTGAAGGCGAGCTTTATGTCAATTGGGCGAAAGGTATTGGTAAAAGTTTTGAGTTCAGATATGAAGGGAAGGCATAGTACAGTGCTAGTAGTGTTGGAAGCAGGTTTAGGATGAAAGAAATTGCGTTTTGCTTGAGAGTAGGCACAGTTAATGAAATGCAAAGGATAACCAAGGCGAGAGAATGATTTGTAGATAAAGGCAATTTCAGAATCAAGAAACTGAGGGTCGTTGAGGCGTAGAGCGCGGAGGAAGAGAGAGACGAGGACACTTTTCTTAACAGAAGGAGGATGGTAGGAAAAGAAGTGAATGTACATGCCACTATGCATGGGTTTGCGGTAGACAGAAAAAGAGAACCCGGACAGAGAGCTGTGAACGTGAACGTCAAGAAAAGGATGGAGGGAATTAGATTCCCACTCAACTTTGAAATGGATTGAAGGAGCCAGATTGTTAAGAGAGGAGAGGAAAGGCTGGAAAAGACTAAGGTCATAAGGCCATAAAGCAAAAATGTCATCAACATAGCGAAGCCAGAGAGAGGGACGAGTATCAATAGAAGGAAGAACAGTTTCGAAGTATTCCATGTAGAAATTAGCAAGAACAGGGGAGAGAGGGGAACCCATAGCGACACCGAAAGTTTGAGTGTAATAATTACCGTTGAAAGAGAAAGAGTTAGAGTCAATACAGAGTCTAATGAGTTCGAGGAAAACGTCAGTGGGAAGCGGGAGAGGAAGAAGGCCTTCAGACGCCTTCTTTCTAAGGAAAGAGAGAACGCCATCGAGCGGGACATTAGTGAACAGAGAGTCGACATCAAGACTAAGCATCTTATAAGAGGGTTGCAGGCGCAGTCTTTCTATGAAGTCCTGAGAATGACGAAGGTGAGCAGGGGAAAAAGTGCCAAGGTAAGGCGTCAGGGTTTTAGCGAGCCAGGAGGCAAGAGGATAGCTGACAGAGCCCAGTGAAGAAATGATAGGACGAAGAGGAACACCAGGTTTATGAGTCTTAGGCAGACCATAGAAAGAAGGAAGAAAAGGGTAGATGACACGGAAACGTTTAATGAGATTAAAGTCAGAAGGACAAAGACTAGAGAGCTGTCTTAGTTTGCGGGTAAAGGAAGTTTTGATGCGATCCGAAGGGTTAGAAGTCAGAGGAGCATAAGTGCGAGAGTCAGAGAGCAAGACATCTGCTTTTCGGAGGTAGTCCTCACGGTCAAGGACAACCACCGAATTGCCTTTGTCGGAAGGAAGGATAAGAATAGAGTTGTTAGATTTCAGGGAGGCAAGAGCAAGCTGGAAGCGACGAGGAAGGTGGGGATTTTTCGAAAACAAGCTGTCAAGATCGGGGATAAGGGCTCTCTAAAGGCGGACAGGTCCGAAAGAGTACTAGAGTTAGAATTGACAAACCTGTCAAAGGAACTGATGAGATCAATGCCACAGCGTGGGCCAGGGGAAGTAGCAAAAGACAGACCAAGGCCAAGAAGTTCTTGCTGGAGCTTAGAAATAGGGTAGGATGAAAGGTTGGTAACACAGTTAGAGAGAGAGAGTATTTCGCCCAAGGACTGTTGGAGATCAGGCGTTGAAGTTTGTAGTGTAGTGTGAAGGAGTGGTGGGAAGAGGAGACGTGAGCAGTGTCAAATGCAATTGGAAAAATGATATTGCATAGATCACTGGGAAGAGTAGAGGACAGAAAGCGTTTCTAGCTGTTCTACGAACAGCTACAAAAGCCTCGTCAACTTGCAATATATATATGTATATATATGTCGTACCTAGTAGCCAGACCGCAGCGCTCGGCCTACTATGCAAGGCCAGATTTGCCTAATAGGCCGAGGGATTTTCTTTTTTTTCAATATTTTTTTCCAAATAGTTTATTTGAATTATTATTATTATTTTATATTAGGATCATAATTTAATGACTTACTTTGGTTAGTTTAGGTTAGGCTAAGATAGGTTAGGATAGGTTAGGTAGGGTTGGTTAGGTTAGGTCATATATCTACGTTAGATTTAACTCAAATTGAAACAAATTAACTTAGACATAATGATATGGACAGATTTCTCATTTCATAAGAAAGAAAATTTGAAAATTACATAAATTCAGGAAAACTTGACATATTAGGCAAATCGGGCCTTGAATAGTAGGCCAAGTACGACGATCTGGCTACTAGGTACAACATATATATATATATATATATATATATATATATATATATATATATATATATATATATATATATATATATATATATATATATGTCGTACCTAGTAGCCAGAACTCACTTCTCAGCCTACTATTTAAGGCCCGATTTGCCTAATAAGCCAAGTTTTCCTGAATTAATATATTTACTATAATTTTTTTCTTATGAAATGATAAAGCAACCCTTTTCTCTATGTATGAGGTCAATTTTTTGTTATTGGAGTTAAAATTAACGTAGATATATGACCGAACCTAACCAACCCTACCTAACCTAACCTAACCTATATTTATAGGTAAGGTTAGTTTAGGTAGCCAAAAAAAGCTAGGTTAGGTTAGGTTAGGTAGGTTAGGTAGACGAAAAAACATTAATTCATGAAAACTTGGCTTATTAGGCAAATCGGGCCTTGAATAGTAGGCTGAGAAGTGCGTTCTGGCTATTAGGTACGACATATATATATATATATATATATATATATATATATATATATATATATATATATATATATATATATATATATATATATATGCGAACAAGCCTGAATGGTCCCCAGGACAATATGCAACTGAAAACTCACACCCCAGAAGTGACTCGAACCCATACTCCCAGAAGCAACGCAACTGGTATGTACAAGACGCCTTAATCCACTTGACCATCACGACCGGACTAAATGAGGTGATAGCCGAGGCTATTTGAACCACCCCACCGCCGGCACTCGGATAGTAATCTTGGGCATAGCATTTTACCAAATCACCTCATTCTTTGGGGCACACGTGAGGAACACAAATGCGAACAAGCCTGAATGGTCCCCAGGACAATATGCAACTGAAAACTCACACCCCAGAAGTGACTCGAACCCATACTCCCAGAAGCAACGCAACTGGTATGTACAAGACGCCTTAATCCACTTGACCATCACGACCGGACAAAATGAGGTGATAGCCGAGGCTATTTGAACCACCCCACCGCCGGCACTCGGATAGTAATCTTGGGCATAGCATTTTACCAAATCACCTCATTCTTTGGGGCACACGTGAGGAACACAAATGCGAACAAGCCTGAATGGTCCCCAGGACAATATGCAACTGAAAACTCACACCCCAGAAGTGACTCGAACCCATACTCCCAGAAGCAACGCAACTGGTATGTACAAGACACCTTAATCCACTTGACCATCACGACCGGACAAAATGAGGTGAAAGCCGAGGCTATTTGAACCACCCCACCGCCGGCACTCGGATAGTAATCTTGGGCATAGCATTTTACCAAATCACCTCATTCTTTGGTGTACACGTGAGGAACACAAATGCGAACAAGCCTGAATGGTCCCCAGGACAATATGCAACTGAAAACTCACACCCCAGAAGTGACTCGAACCCATACTCCCAGAAGCAACGCAACTGGTATGTACAAGACGCCTTAATCCACTTGACCATCACGACCGGACAAAATGAGGTGATAGCCGAGGCTATTTGAACCACCCCACCGCCGGCACTCGGATAGTAATCTTGGGCATAGCATTTTACCAAATCACCTCATTCTTTGGGGCACACGTGAGGAACACAAATGCGAACAAGCCTGAATGGTCCCCAGGACAATATGCAACTGAAAACTCACACCCCAGAAGTGACTCGAACCCATACTCCCAGAAGCAACGCAACTGGTATGTACAAGACGCCTAAATCCACTTGACCATCACGACCGGACAAAATGAGGTGATAGCCGAGGCTATTTGAACCACCCCACCGCCGGCACTCGGATAGTAATCTTGGGCATAGCATTTTACCAAATCACCTCATTCTTTGGGGCACACGTGAGGAACACAAATGCGAACAAGCCTGAATGGTCCCCAGGACAATATGCAACTGAAAACTCACACCCCAGAAGTGACTCGAACCCATACTCCCAGAAGCAACGCAACTGGTATGTACAAGACGCCTTAATCCAGTTGACCATCACGACCGGACAAAATGAGGTGATAGCCGAGGCTATTTGAACCACCCCACCGCCGGCACTCGGATAGTAATCTTGGGCATAGCATTTTACCAAATCACCTCATTCTTTGGTGTACACGTGAGGAACACAAATGCGAACAAGCCTGAATGGTCCCCAGGACAATATGCAACTGAAAACTCACACCCCAGAAGTGACTCGAACCCATACTCCCAGAAGCAACGCAACTGGTATGTACAAGACGCCTTAATCCACTTGACCATCACGACCGGACAAAATGAGGTGATAGCCGAGGCTATTTGAACCACCCCACCGCCGGCACTCGGATAGTAATCTTGGGCATAGCATTTTACCAAATCACCTCATTCTTTGGGGCACACGTGAGGAACACAAATGCGAACAAGCCTGAATGGTCCCCAGGACAATATGCAACTGAAAACTCACACCCCAGTAGTGACTCGAACCCATACTCCCAGAAGCAACGCAACTGGTATGTACAAGACGCCTAAATCCACTTGACCATCACGACCGGACAAAATGAGGTGATAGCCGAGGCTATTTGAACCACCCCACCGCCGGCACTCGGATAGTAATCTTGGGCATAGCATTTTACCAAATCACCTCATTCTTTGGGGCACACGTGAGGAACACAAATGCGAACAAGCCTGAATGGTCCCCAGGACAATATGCAACTGAAAACTCACACCCCAGAAGTGACTCGAACCCATACTCCCAGAAGCAACGCAACTGGTATGTACAAGACGCCTTAATCCAGTTGACCATCACGACCGGACTAAATGAGGTGATAGCCGAGGCTATTTGAACCACCCCACCGCCGGCACTCGGATAGTAATCTTGGGCATAGCATTTTACCAAATCACCTCATTCTTTGGGGCACACGTGAGGAACACAAAATATCATCAACATACCTAAACCAAACCACATTAGCCGAGATAATCCTGGATAAGATTTTTGTTTCAAAGAATTCCATATACAAATTGCTTAAAACTGGGGACAGGGGATTGCCCATCGCCATACCAAATGTTTGTTTGAAAAATTTTCCATTAAAACTAAAATAATTGTCTTTTATACACAATTTAATAAGTTCCAATACTTTATTGGTCTGCAAGCTCAAATTATATTTAGGCAGTTCCTCACGTAGAAATTCTAACAGATCATCAACAGGAACTTTAGTGAAAAAAAATCTCCAAAAAAAAAGTTCATTACATATTACCAAGGCTGATAAGTCAAATGCAGTAGTTATTATGAATAAAGATGACTATGTCCGAAAAATGGAGTTACTCTTGGAAGACAGGGATACTTATCTATTGGTTAACAGAGATCCTACTGAAAAAGTGATTGCACATTTTAACAAAACTCTTAAAACCGTGTGTAAAGGCGATAAAGAGTTGATATCTAGGCTAACAAGTCGATCCCCCTCTCTTCCTTACATGTATGGTCTTATAAAAACTCATAAGCCATATAATCCGGCAAGGCCGATTATTAGTTCAATTAGTTCGGCGGCTTATAAACTCTCTAAGTGGTTAGTCAAAGTTTTGTCCCCTATAGTTGGTACTATTTCCAACTCACACTTGACAAACAATGTGGACTTAGTTAATAAGCTATCCACACTGAATTTAAATTTTGATTTTAAACTTATAAGTTTCGATGTGACCTCTTTATTCACTAAAGTTCCTGTTGATGATCTGTTAGAATTTCTACGTGAGGAACTGCCTAAATATAATTTGAGCTTGCAGACCAATAAAGTATTGGAACTTATTAAATTGTGTATAAAAGACAATTATTTTAGTTTTAATGGAAAATTTTTCAAACAAACATTTGGTATGGCGATGGGCAATCCCCTGTCCCCAGTTTTAAGCAATTTGTATATGGAATTCTTTGAAACAAAAATCTTATCCAGGATTATCCCGGCTAATGTGGTTTGGTTTAGGTATGTTGATGATATTTTGTGCTTATGGCCGTGTGACAAAGACCAGATAGTTTTTCTTAATGAACTCAATTCTTTGGTACCTTCAATAAAATTCACTTGTGAGACTGAGGAGAATGGTACTCTTCCGTTTTTGGACATTATGATTCATAGAGTCACTAGAAAGTTCAAATTTAATGTGTATAGGAAACCTACCAACGTGGGGTCGTATGTTCATTTTTATTCGAATCATCATAGTAAAGTTAAACAGGCAGTATTTTCAGGAATGTTTCTACGAGCTTTGAGGGTTTGCAGCCCTGAGTTTTTTGATGAAGAGATTGCTAAAATATATGAAATTGGGAAGAGTTTACAATATCCTAAGAGGTTTTTGGATTTCTCGTTTGTACAAGCCAAGCGTACGTTTTATAATCACGTCCCTAAAGCGAAACCAAAAATTATTAACTCATTGGTGGTACCTTATGCGAGTGGACTTGAAAAATTGTCTCTGATTTTTAAGAAACTTAATATAAATTTGGTGTTCACTAATAGTACGATCAAATCCAATTTAATAAAAAACTCCCCTGATACAGCAGGTTGTGTGTATTCGATTCCCTGCAATGATTGTGATTCTGTGTACCTTGGACAAACAGGAAAGTCCTTACAATTGCGGGTGTCACAACATGCTTATAGTATTAGAACTGCCCAAACGTCTAATGCATTGTATCTACATACGAGTTTATGCGATCACAATATTAACTGGAATGGGGCAAAAAGCATTACCAATTGTGGGGATTTCGTGGAACGGAATTTGATTGAGTCTGCTCTAATCAGTCAGTGTCCAAATCTTCTTAATGTTAGTACTGGAATGTACAAACTTGATCCATTTTTAAGTTATAATATTGCACAACAGTTTAAGAAACAACTCTGATAGAGAGGCTTACAATGTCTCATTATAATTGTATATTCATATATTGTGTGTTCATGAGGCTTTTCTTTAATCTTTCATCCTTATTCTCTGACCGCTTAATCCTCTTTGACCATTCTAAGCTATACCTGTTTTTGGTTAATTACACCTGACCAACCCTTGGGATGGGGTGGTCAGGTGTCGGCCTATATATCTTCCCCCCTTCTCCCTTCTCCTTAGTCAGTCTGGTGTTGACAAAGGCTTTAACAAAGCCGAAACGTTCACCTCATTTCATATTTCTCTGTGGATTTTCCGCATATATATATATATATATATATATATATATATATATATATATATATATATATATATATATATATATATATATATATATATATATATATATATATATATATATATATATATGTCGTACCTAGTAGCCAGAACGCACTTCTCAGCCTACTATGTAAGGCCCGATTTGCCTAATAAGCCAAGTTTTCATGAATTAATTGTTGTTCGACTACCTAACCTACCTAACCTAACCTAACCTAACTTTTTCGGCTACCTAACCTATAAAGATAGGTTACGTTAGGTTAGGTAGGGTTGGTTAGGTTCGGTCATATATCTACGTTCATTTTAACTCCAATAAAATAATGAACTTCCTCATAAATAATGAAATGGGTAGCTTTATCATTTCATAAGAAAAAAATTAGAGATAATATATTAATTCAGGAAAACTTGGCTTATTAGGCAATTCGGGCCTTGCATAGCTGGCCGAGTACGACGTTCTGGTTACTAGGTACAACATTATATATATATATATATATATATATATATATATATATATATATATATATATATATATATATATATATATATATATATATATATATATATATATATATATATATATATATATATGTTTCATTGAATATGACCGCATATTCTGTATTTATTATTTTCTGGTTTAGGGCTTCTATCCCTCTAACTATTTTCTTAGCATCAGGGCTTAGTTGAAATAGGAGTTCTCCAAAACTCATTTTCGTACTTTTAAGGTGAAGAAAAGAAGTGATTTACTATAGAGCGTATTACACTTATTTATACAATTTGCACAACGTTTCGAACCTCCATGGTTCATTCTCAAGTGAACAGATCTTACAATGCTGGTTGATTTTATACCCGCACTGGGTCAGGTGATAATACAATAAAGGTGAAAACATGGGGGATACATAAGGGATAAATGTGAGGTGAAACAAAGAAGGTAACTGCAGACTATGGCTTAGGATATGCCTACGGCAATGTTAAGACGCATAAACTAGGTAACCCACTACGCCCTATAATCAGCCAAATACCAACCCCAACTTATCACCTGGCAAAGAAACTCAATGAACTCCTAACTCCATACACTCCAAGTAAGTTTAGTCTACAATCATCAGCAGATTTCCTAGAATTGATCAAATCTACCCAGCCCGATGGAATCATCGCATCCCTGGACGTCGAATCCCTATTTACCAACGTCCCAGTCGACACAACCATAGGAATGATACTGGACAGAGTATACAGAGACGAGAGCACCCCCAAATTAGACATACCTGAGCCACACTTGAAGAGTCTTCTCGAAGCATGTACAAAGGAAGCCCCTTTCATCAGTCCACAAGGAGACATGTATTTACAAATAGATGGAGTAGCAATGGGCTCCCCCTTAGGAGTTTTATTTGCTAATTTTTATATGGGAACCATCGAAGACAGGGTCTTCAGTAGCAGACAAAAACCAACTGTATACTGCCGTTATGTAGATGACATATTCGTAATAGTAAAAGACTCAGATGAACTAATTGACCTAAAAAGACACCTAGAGAGAGAGTCAGTACTCCGATTTACACATGAAAATAGTGAAAATAACAGTCTGCCATTCTTGGATGTACTAATAACAAAAACAGGAACCTCTTTAAGCACCAACGTATATACCAAGCCCACCAACATAGGATTATGCCTGAACGGTAGAAGTGAATGCCCCCAAAGATACAAAGCCAGTGTTCTCAATGCTTATATTCGTCGAGCGCTTACCCACTGCTCTGAATGGAGCAACGTGAGTAGAGAGTTTGAAAGAGTAACTCAGGTATTGGTGAACAACGGATATAGTAACGCGGAAATAAACGCTGCTATAAGAAGACACTTGGACCGATGGTATAATCCAGAACCTAGAACAGAAACCACAATATCTCTAATAAAATTATATTACAAATCAACCATGCACAGTGAACATATAAAAGAGGAAAGAATAATGAAAGAAATAATCCGTAAAGGAGTAAAAAGCACTACTCCTAACCAAAACATAAACCTGATAATATATGGATACAGCGATACAGATAAATAGCAGGCGGCTAGATATCTGCGAGGCACTACACATTAAGAAGTCAACACCAGCAATCAACAGCCAATTAATGCACAACTATATTCTGCCCACTTCAAGACTCCGCACCAATATAGAAGCATCAAGAAATATGGGCCAATAGGCCCTTTGCAGTTACTTCCATTCTTCCCTTTAACTTACAAAATATTATACCCATTGTTTCGTGTTCTGTCTTGTGTTGAAAGTTTGTTTTCACCTCATCCAAAACTGTTGTAACATATCACCTCACCCAAATGCAGGTATAAAATCGAAGCTGTTTTAAACTCTGGTCAGTTATAGTTGTGTGTGTATAAACTAAAGTCTTTGAGCCAAGCCAAATAAGCCAAGATTTCTTGAATTCATATATTTTTCTATTTTTTTCTTATGAAATGATAGAGCTATGCATTTTATTACGTATGAGTTCATTATTTTTTCATTTGAGTTACAACTAAGGTAGATATATGTCGTAACCTAACCAACCCTACCTAACCCAACCTAACCTATCTTAACCTAACCTAATATAACATAACTTTGTCAATAATTTATGTTCTTAATATAATATATTGATAATAATTCAAATAAACCAATTGGAAACAATTTGTTGAAAATATAGAAAATCACTCGGCCTATTAGGAAAATCGGGCCTTGCATAGGAGGCCGAGAAGTGCATTCTGGCTACTAGGTACAACATATATATATATATATATATATATATATATATAACTGAAAACTCACACCCCAGAAGTGACTCGAACCCATACTCCCAGAAGCAACGCAACTGGTATGTACAAGACGCCTATGTACAAGACTGGTATGTACTTGTATGTACAAGTACAACGCAACTGGTATGTACAAGAATGAGGTGATTTGGTAAAATGCTATGCCCAAGATAACTATCCGAGTGCCGGCGGTGGGGTGGTTCAAATAGCCTCGGCTATCACCTCATTATGTCCGGTCGTGATGGTCAAGTGGATTAAGGCGTCTTGTACATACCAGTTGCGTTGCTTCTGGGAGTATGGGTTCGAGTCACTTCTGGGGTGTGAGTTTTCAGTTGCATATGTCCTGGGGACCATTCAGGCTTGTTCGCATTTGTGTTCCTCACGTGTGCCCCAAAGAATGAGGTGATTTGGTAAAATGCTATGCCCAAGATAACTATCCGAGTGCCGGCGGTGGGGTGGTTCAAATAGCCTCGGCTATCACCTCATTATGTCCGGTCGTGATGGTCAAGTGGATTAAGGCGTCTTGTACATACCAGTTGCGTTGCTTCTGGGAGTATGGGTTCGAGTCACTTCTGGGGTGTGAGTTTTCAGTTGCATATGTCCTGGGGACCATTCAGGCTTGTTCGCATTTGTGTTCCTCACGTGTGCCCCAAAGAATGAGGTGATTTGGTAAAATGCTATGCCCAAGATAACTATCCGAGTGCCGGCGGTGGGGTGGTTCAAATAGCCTCGGCTATCACCTCATTATGTCCGGTC
The DNA here is from genome assembly GCF_040958095.1 of Procambarus clarkii. NCBI lineage: Eukaryota > Metazoa > Arthropoda > Malacostraca > Decapoda > Cambaridae > Procambarus > Procambarus clarkii. Next base: position 17,122,251 of record NC_091231.1, on the reverse strand, counting down.
GTGATGGTCAAGTGGATTAAGGCGTCTTGTACATACCAGTTGCGTTGCTTCTGGGAGTATGGGTTCGAGTCACTTCTGGGGTGTGAGTTTTCAGTTGCATATGTCCTGGGGACCATTCAGGCTTGTTCGCATATATATATATATATATATATATATATATATATATATATATATATATATATATACACATATATACAGCAGTTATTACATTCTTATACAGCCACTAGTACACGTAGCGTTTCAGGCAAGTCCTTAATACTATGTTCTCCAGAATACGACCCCGCAAAATCGTTTAACAACTAGGTACCCATTTTAGTGTTGCGTAAACAGAAGCTACAGTTAAGTATTGACCCCCAGTAAATCCTCCCCGACCAGGATCCGAACCCAGGACAAAGCGCTCGCGAAACGCCAGGCGAGTGTCTTAATCGAGAGCTGCAAGGGATTAGGTACGAAGACTGACTGAAGGAACTAAACCGGACGACGTTAGAAAGGAGGAGAGAGAGAGAGGAGGCATGATACAGACATATAAAATACTTAGACGGATTGACGAGGTGGAAACAGCGGAAATGATTAAAATATATTTCAAAAGAACAAGGGTCTACAGTAACTGTCTGGCTTTGTCGAGGGTCTACAGTAACTGTCAGGCTGTGTCGAGGGTCTACAGTAACTGTCTGGCTTTGTCGAGGGTCTACAGTAACTGTCAGGCTGTGTCGAGGGTCTACAGTAACTGTCAGGCTGTGTCGAGGGTCTACAGGAACTGTCAGGCTGTGTCGAGGGTCTACAGTAACTGTCAGGCTGTGTCGAGGGTCTTCAGTAACTGTCAGGCTATGTCGAGGGTCTACAGTAACTGTCAGGCTGTGTCGAGGGTCTACAGTAACTGTCAGGCTGTGTCGAGGGTCTACAGTAACTGTCAGGCTGTGTCGAGGGTCTACAGTTACTGTCTGGCTGTGTCGAGGGTCTACAGTAACTGTCTGGCTGTGTCGAGGGTCTACAGTAGCTGTCAGGCTGTGTCGAGGGTCTACAGTAACTGTCAGGCTGTGTCGAGGGTCTACAGTAACTGTCAGGCTGTGTCGAGGGTCTACAGTTACTGTCTGGCTGTGTCGAGGGTCTACAGTAACTGTCTGGCTGTGTCGAGGGTCTACAGTAACTGTCAGGCTGTGTCGAGGGTCTACAGTAACTGTCAGGCTGTGTCGAGGGTCTACAGTAACTGTCAGGCTGTGTCGAGGGTCTACAGTTACTGTCTAGCTGTGTCGAGGGTCTACAGTAACTGTCTAGCTGTGTCGAGGGTCTACAGTAACTGTCAGGCTGTGTCGAGGGTCTACAGTAACTGTCAGGCTGTGTCGAGGGTCTACAGTAACTGTCTGGCTGTGTCGAGGGTCTACAGTAACTGTCAGGCTGTGTCGAGGGTCTACAGTTACTGTCTGGCTGTGTCGAGGGTCAACAGTAACTGTCTGGCTGTGTCGAGGGTCTACAGTAACTGTCTGGCTGTGTCGAGGGTCTACAGTAACTGTCAGGCTGTGTCGAGGGTCTACAGTAACTGTCAGGCTGTGTGGAGGGTCTACAGTAACTGTCAGGCTGTGTCGAGGGTCTACAGTAACTGTCAGGCTGTGTCGAGGGCCGACTGTAGAAAGCAGCGGACCAACAAATAAAAACATTCTGTCTCAAGCGAGTATGGCGCAAGTAACAGTCACTCGCTAACATTCAGGGGAACCAGCAGCAGTGTGAGAACAGCCAGCAAGGACACTAGCAGACACATATAACAGTGGCAGAACGCGGCCTCAAGATATATCACCCGGTCATTCACTGCAACTGCCAGTCTCCAGCTGGCTCCAGTGTCTCTTGCTGGCTCCAGTGTCTCCTGCTGGCTCCAGTGTCTCCTGCTGGCTCCAGTGTCTCTTCCTGGCTCCAGTGTCTCTTGCTGGCTCCAGTGTCTCTTGCTGGCTCCAGTGTCTCTTGCTGGCTCCAGTGTCTCTTGCTGGCTCCAGTGTCTCTTGCTGGCTCCAGTGTCTCTTGCTGGCTCCAGTGTCTCTTGCTGGCTCCAGTGTCTCTTGCTGGCTCCAGAGTCTCTTGCTGGCTCCAGTGTCTCTTGCTGGCTCCAGCGTCTCTTGCTGACGTCAGTGTCTCCTGCTGGTTCCAGTGTCTCTTGCTGGCTGCAGTGTATCTTTCTGGCTCAAGTGTCTCTTGCTGGCTCCAGTGTCTCTTCCTGGCTCCAGTGTCTCTAGCTGCCTGTTACGAACCCGGATCCAGCGTCCGAGCAAGGAGCAGCAACGACTACGCCATCTGTGGGTCAGCTCCCGAAACCCCCGCCAAACGAACGACGACACCGGATGAGGACGGCGAATATCGGCCACAAGAGGCCAGTTTCCAGTCCTGTGCAGCTCACAACACAGCCGCTCCTGACCTCTGGAGAGGTGGTGCTCCGACGACAGCGCCATCTATGGAGTGGATACGTCAGGTGTTTGTGCCCGAGCCCGTAAGTAAGGTGTTCTAGTGTGTCCCAGTCCTTGATGACGTGTCTGTTTACAGAGTCGACCTGGGACCGCTGTGTTGAAGGTTGAGTCAGTCTACCCGAGGCAGCCAGTCTCCATACCTGGAACGTTGCTGCAGCTGTTGTGAAGTCGTCCCCCCCGGAAGAACACTGTGATGTGTTAGCCTGCCAGTGGAGTGGCAGTGAAAGGATTTACCCGGGACCGACTGTTGGAGACGATCATCCACTGGGGTATTGAGGACAGGAGGGTGATTTGTGATATCACACGAGACTCCTGTCTAGGGCGTACCCCTTATATCGTTCGTGGAGTGGCCGTACCAGCCTTGGTGGCTCAGTACCTGCCAGCAGACCAGCTGGACGTGTGGTTGACGGCCTCCACGACGGTGCCCCCAGTGGACCTGCGTTTTGGCTGACCTGTGGCCCGGGTAGGCTCGGCATTCTCAGAGGACACGTCGTGAGGCCACGAAGAAAGCACCAAGGACTCAGCACCAAGTGGTGTGGCACCAGCGTCTTCAGCAGAAGACCACGATTATGGATTAATCCCCTTGTATAGTGTTAATACCCCCCCCCCCTTGTGTAACCGTTTTATATATTTATTGGTGACGGACATTATATAATATTAAGTTCTTAGCTTTCTTTCCCTACTCCCTTTAAGTTAATTGCGTCACGGATCTCATCCCTTGATAGCCAATACTGGCTTGGGAACGGATACATATATCTTCCTCTAACAACATCAGAGTAAGGACCCCGTTGCGTCCCGAGAGGGCCGTAACATAATTGGCATCCCCAGCGGGATCCGTCCCCTTGTTAAGTATGTTTGACAGGGGTGGTGAAGTGGCGTAATCCCTGTAAATAATTCCCCCTGTGTGCGACGATTGTGACGTTATACGTCCTGTGCGGTGCTCAGAGTGACTAAGTGCGATATTGTGCAGTGCGGTGCTCGCTGTGATTAAGCGATTAAGTGCAATATTGACTAGTGCGGTGCTCAGTGATTCAGTGCAATATTGTAGAGCGAAGTGTTCGCTTGGATTCGGTGCAATATTGGGTAGTGCGGTGCCCGAAGTGATTACGTGCAATATTGGCAAGTGCAGTGTTTGGTGCGATAAAGTGCCATATTGACGTAGAACAGTGCTCGGTGCGTTAAGTGCTAACGTGTAAGCGGTGTGTTAAGTGCTAGTGGAGTATTCCATCTGTGACAATGGCAGAAAAAGCTACCATCGATGATCTGGACGATGTTCAGGCTTTTCTGAACAGAGTGGACTGTCTTGCCAGATTAAAGTATCTGAGCAAACCGGAACTTGTACTAGTGAGCGCCTACCTGGAGATCAAGATCCGTGCCAGTGATTCCCGTGTGGAGATCTTGTCCAAGGTTCACCGGCACCTGAAGGCAGAAGAGAAACAGGAAGGCGAGACTCCTAGTACAAGGGAAGGTGAGGAAATAGCTTCCACGGAAAAGGAAGATAAGGGCAGTGACGTTGACAGTGATGCAGGTGAGCTTAATATCAGCTTCCTAACAGTCAAAATGCGTGCCCTAGAGATAAATCGTGAAATAGAATGGAAGAAATTAGAGATGGAACGAGAGTTAAAAGAAAAGGAATTGGCGATGAGGCGTTTATAATTGGAAAGAAGAGAAACGAGAGAGAGAAGAGAGAGAAAGAGAAGAAAGAAGAGAAGAACGAGAAAGAGAAGAGAAACGAGAAAGAGAAGAACGAGAAAGAGAAGAGAAACGAGAAAGAGAAGAACGAGAAAGAGAAGAGAAACGAGAAAGAGAAGAACGAGAAAGAGAAGAGAAACGAGAAAGAGAAGAACGAGAAAGAGAAGAGAAACGAGAATGAGAAGAACGAGAAAGAGAAGAGAAACGAGAAAGAGAAGAACGAGAAAGAGAAGAGAAACAGCGAGAGAGAGAAGAAAAAGAAAGACAGAGACAACATGAACTAGAAGTATTACGGTTAGGCGGTGGTCGGAGGCTAACAACGGACACCAGCGGTTTCGATCCGGTAAGGAATATCAAAATGGTCCCCAAATTCAATGAGAGGGAAGTCTCGAAGTTCTTTGCAGCCTTCGAGAAAGTCGCTGCCTCTTTGGAGTGGCCAAGGGAGAATTGGGCCATCATGATACAGTCAGTCTTGACTGGGAAGGCCCAAATCGCCTACTCTACGTTATCCCTTGACGACTCCAGCGATTACGACAAGGTGAAGAAAGTGGTGCTCATGGCGTACCAATTGGTACCTGAGGCATATAGGCAAAAGTTCAGAAACCTGAAAAAGACCTCAGAGCACACTTTCACCGAGTTCGCCACGATCAAGGAGCGACTTTTCCAAGAATGGTGTGCCTCTCGGAAAGTGGAGACCAAGGAAGACCTCGAGCAGCTGATTCTGCTCGAAGACTTCAAGGATTGTTTGTCTGGAGATCTGAAGACGTACCTAGAGGAACAGCAGGTAGAGACCTTGAGTGCAGCAGCCACCATGGCTGAAGAGTATATCCTGACTCATAGGCCGTCTGCTAAGTACGTCCCGAGGAATTACCAGCGCCGGTTTGACAGACCTCACGACGAAGAAGAAGAAAGACCCGTCCCACAAAGTGCTAAGAAGACTCCCCCAGGTAGCCCTCGAAGAACAAGTCCTAGTAGTCCGAAACACCGTAGTCCGAGGAGGAACATGGTGTGCTGGACTTGTGGGCAGAAGGGGCACATAGCTGCTAGGTGCCGAGGCAGAAGAGGTGGCAGCACACGAAGGGAGGTGATGTTGATGAGCTGTGGAACATCACCAGCAGGAAGCCAGTCGACGACGACGCAGGAAGAACCCAGATTGTTTTCCCCTCACACTTCAGGCGGGTATGTATCGAGTGATCATACTGGTAGATCTGTAGTAGTGCTCAGAGATAGTGGAGCAGCCCAGTCCCTGATCATGAAGAGCTCGGTACCCGAGGGAGTAAGTGTGGACGGGAGACAAGAGGTTGTCCTGGTTGGGTTTCCAAGGACGCAGTACATCGCCCCCTTAGTGCCAGTACATCTCGCCTCGCCTTATTTCAGCGGCACATGTGCGTTGGCAGTAGTCGATACCCTCCCTGTGGCTGGGATTGACGTGGTACTAGCCAACGACTTGGTGACCGATTGGAGCACCAATCGTCCCAAGGTTGCGGACGAGTCTACCAGAACAGCACGGTCTGAGGTAACAGGCAATGGTAATGTCCAGGTAAAGACAGACCCGGATTTGAACATGTATAATTTGTCCTCTCCCCCGCAGATCGACAGTTATCTAGCAGTGTCTCCTGATTCTTCTCTCGACAAGGAACATGAGGTTACGATGGCAGAGGTACCTGAGTTAGAAGAGAGGCCTTGTGTGCAGACACCCACGGATACCAACGAGTCTGGAGCGAAGGCTGAGGTGTGCTTGCGGTATGGCAAGTTACAGCGTGTAGTGGACCAGCCAGAGATTCCCCAGACGTCAGAGGTATGTGAGGTGTGTCCAAAAGGTCTAGTGCCCTCTTCTGTCCAAGCCAGGCTAGTGGATGGTCCCGGCTATGGACATTACAAGCTCAGGAAACTTATCCCTCGACTTACCAAATGTTTCCTATCGGTATTTTGTTTGATTCTCGTATGTGTTCTCGTTTGTACTCTCAGTAAGGACCGGTGGACGACCCGACGAATGATGGCTCCCATGAACATCGCGAAGAGGTCCCAGGGATTGGAGATTTGTACTGCAAGTGTTGCAGTTGAAGAAGGGACCTGGGAGGTAATAGATGATATAGGAGGTACGATATGTGATAATATGAGTGACTGTTTCCGAAAGGTTGACACCCCCCGCGTGACTGCTGAGCCTCAACACAGCGTTATGCGGAACGTTGGTCGACCTGATGGTGGCAGAGCGAATGCCATCTGCGGCGTACGAACAACCCCGTTGGGACTAGGTGTGGACCTAGTAAAGTATGCTGTAAGTACTGTTTTACCCGCTGTCGCTATCACTCTGAATTATCAGACCCCTGTATTCCAGGTTCCTGTCTCCCTGAAGGACCATCGGACCAGCACCAGAAATGCCGTCTGTGGTCAGCCATCATCGGTGCCACGACATAAGGAAGTGTCGAGTCACCCCAGATCGTGTCGAAACCAATCCGTACTCGAGAGAAGTGAGATGATGCCCCTGTTCGCCATCGCAGAGGAGGCATGGAAGGTTACGCCAGACAGGACATCACCTTCAATCTTCAAGTTCCCGTTGTGCCGGAATTGCCCAGAAGGACAATTCTGTGGACGAGACAGCCTCGCCATTCCAGATTATAATGCATGCGAGTCCATTTGGAGTTGTGTCGCCGTACTAATTTGGTTTGTTTCTTTTTATAGAACCCCAAACCAAATTCTTTTTGGTGGGGAGGTGTTACGAACCCGGATCCAGCGTCCGAGCAAGGAGCAGCAACGACTACGCCATCTGTAGGTCAGCTCCCGAAACCCCCGCCAAACGAACGATGACACCGGATGAGGACGGCGAATATCGGCCACAAGGGCCAGTTTCCAGTCCTGTGCAGCTCACAACACAGCCGCTCCTGACCTCTGGTGAGGTGGTGCTCCAACGACAGCGCCATCTATGGAGTGGATACGTCAGGTGTTTGTGCCCGAGCCCGTAAGTAAGGTGTTCTAGTGTGTCCCAGTCCTTGATGACGTGTCTGTTTACAGAGTCGACCTGGGACCGCTGTGTTGAAGGTTGAGTCAGTCTACCCGAGGCAGCCAGTCTCCATACCTGGAACGTTGCTGCAGCTGTTATGAAGTCGTCCCCCCCGGAAGAACACTGTGATGTGTTAGCCTGCCAGTGGATTGGCAGTGAAAGGATTTACCCGGGACCGACTGTTGGAGACGATCATCCACTGGGGTATTGAGGACAGGAGGGTGATTTGTGATATCACACGAGACTCCTGTCCAGGGTGTTTACCCTAATATCGTTCGTGGAGTGGCCGTACCAGCCTTGGTGGCTCAGTACCTGCCAGCAGACCAGCTGGACGTGTGGTTGACGGCCTCCACGACGGTGCCCCCAGTGGACCTGCGTTTTGGCTGACCTGTGGCCCGGGTAGGCTCGGCATTCTCAGAGGACACGTCGTGAGGCCACGAAGAAAGCACCAAGGACTCAGCACCAAGTGGTGTGGCACCAGCGTCTTCAGCAGAAGACCACGATTATGGATTAATCCCCTTGTATAGTGTTAATACCCCCCCCCCCTTGTGTAACCGTTTTATATATTTATTGATGACGGACATTATATAATATTAAGTTCTTAGCTTTCTTTCCCTACTCCCTTTAAGTTAATTGCGTCACGGATCTCATCCCTTGATAGCCAATACTGGCTTGGGAACGGATACATATATCTTCCTCTAACAACATCAGAGTAAGGACCCCGTTGCGTCCCGAGAGGGCCGTAACACTGCCTCTAGTGTCTCTTGCTGGCTCCAGTGTCTCTTGCTGGCTCCAGTGTCTCTTGCTGGCTCCAGTGTCTCTTGCTGGCTCCAGTGTCTCTTTCTGGCTCCAGTGTCTCCTGCTGCCTTCAGTGTCTCTTGCTGGTTCCAGTGTCTCTTGCTGGCTCCAGTGTCTCTTGCTGGCTCCAGCGTCTCTTCTTGGCTCCAGTGTCTCTTGCTGGCTCCAGTGTCTCTTGCTGGCTCCAGTGTCTCTTGCTGGCTCCAGTGTCTCTTGCTGGCTCCAGTGTCTCTTGCTGGCTCCAGTGTCTCTTGCTGGCTGAAGTGTCTCTTTCTGGCTCCAGTGTCTCCTGCTGCCTCCAGTGTCTCTTGCTGGCTCCAGTGTCTCTTGCTGGCTCCAGTGTCTCTTTCTGGCTCCAGTGTCTCCTACTGCCTCCAGTGTCTCTTGCTGGCTCCAGCGTCTCTTCCTGGCTCCAGCGTCTCTTCCTGGCTCCAGTGTCTCTTGCTGACGTCAGTGTCTCCTGCTGGTTCCAGTGTCTCTTACTGGCTCCAGTGTCTCTTGCTGGCTCCAGTGTCTCTTGCTGGCCCCAGCGTCTCTTCCTGGCTCCAGTGTCTCTTACTGGCTCCAGTGTCTCTTGCTGGCTCCAGTGTCTCTTGCTGGCTCCAGTGTCTCTTACTGGCTCCAGTGTCTCTTGCTGGCTCCAGCGTCTCTTGCTGCCTCCAGTGTCTCTTGCTGGCTCCAGTGTCTCTTGCTGGCTCCAGTGTCTCTTGCTGGCTCCAGCGTCTCCTCCTGGCTCCAGTGTCTCTTGCTGGCTCCAGTGTCTCTTGCTGGCTCCAGTGTCTCTTGCTGGCTCCAGTGTCTCTTGCTGGCTCCAGTGTCTCTTGCTGGCTCCAGTGTCTCTTGCTGGCTCCAGTGTCTCTTGCTGGCTCCAGAGTCTCTTGCTGGCTCCAGAGTCTCTTGCTGGCTCCAGTGTCTCTTGCTGGCTCCAGTGTCTCTTGCTGGTTCCAGTGTCTCTTGCTGGCTCCAGTGTCTCTTGCTGGCTCCAGCGTCTCTTGCTGACGTCAGTGTCTCTTGCTGGCTCCAGTGTCTCCTCCTGGCTCCAGTGTCTCTTGCTGGCTCCAGTGTCTCTTGCTGGCTCCAGTGTCTCTTGCTGGCTCCAGTGTCTCTTGCTGGCTCCAGTGTCTCTTGCTGGCTCCAGTGTCTCTTGCTGGCTCCAGTGTCTCTTGCTGGCTCCAGAGTCTCTTGCTGGCTCCAGCGTCTCTTGCTGCCTCCAGTGTCTCTTGCTGGCTCCAGTGTCTCTTGCTGGCTCCAGCGTCTCCTCCTGGCTCCAGTGTCTCTTGCTGGCTCCAGTGTCTCTTGCTGGCTCCAGTGTCTCTTGCTGGCTCCAGTGTCTCTTGCTGGCTCCAGTGTCTCTTGCTGGCTCCAGAGTCTCTTGCTGGCTCCAGCGTCTCTTGCTGCCTCCAGTGTCTCTTGCTGGCTCCAGTGTCTCTTGCTGGCTCCAGCGTCTCCTCCTGGCTCCAGTGTCTCTTGCTGGCTCCAGAGTCTCTTGCTGGCTCCAGAGTCTCTTGCTGGCTCCAGTGTCTCTTGCTGGCTCCAGTGTCTCTTGCTGGTTCCAGTGTCTCTTGCTGGCTCCAGTGTCTCTTGCTGGCTCCAGCGTCTCCTCCTGGCTCCAGTGTCTCTTGCTGGCTCTAGTGTCTCTTGCTAGCTCCAGTGTCTCTTGCTGGCTCCAGAGTCTCTTGCTGGCTCCAGAGTCTCTTGCTGGCTCCAGAGTCTCTTGCTGGCTCCAGTGTCTCTTGCTGGCTCCAGTGTCTCTTGCTGGCTCCAGAGTCTCTTGCTGGCTCCAGTGTCTCTTGCTGGTTCCAGTGTCTCTTGCTGGCTCCAGCGTCTCTTGCTGACGTCAGTGTCTCCTGCTAGCTCCAGAGTCTCTTGCTGACTCCAGTGTCTCTTGCTGGCTCCAGTGTCTCTTGCTGGCTCCAGTGTCTCTTGCTGGCTCCAGTGTCTCTTGCTGGCTCCAGTGTCTCTTGCTGGCTCCAGTGTCTCTTCCTGGCTCCAGTGTCTCTTGCTGGCTCCAGTGTCTCTTGCTGGCTCCAGTGTCTCTTTCTGGCTCCAGTGTCTCCTGCTGCCTCCAGTGTCTCCTGCTGCCTCCAGTGTCTCTTGCTGGTTCCAGTGTCTCTTGCTGGCTCCAGCGTCTCTTCCTGGCTCCAGCGTCTCTTCCTGGCTCCAGTGTCTCTTGCTGACGTCAGTGTTTCCTGCTGGTTCTAGTGTCTCTTACTGGCTCCAGTGTCTCTTGCTGGCTCCAGTGTCTCTTGCTGGCTCCAGCGTCTCTTCCTGGCTCGTGTCTCTTGCTGCCTCCAGTGTCTCTTGCTGGCTCCAGTGTCTCTTGCTGGCTCCAGCGTCTCCTCCTGGCTCCAGTGTCTCTTGCTGCCTCCAGTGTCTCTTGCTGGCTCCAGTGTCTCCTGCTGCCTCCAGTGTCTCTTGCTGTCTCCAGTGTCTCTTGCTGGCTCCAGCGTCTCTTCCTGGCTCCAGTGTCTCTTGCTGCCTCCAGTGTCTCAAAGAAATGAGCGAGCTACTGAGGACGCAGTACGACTCTGTTTTCAGCGAGCCATTAAACACACTAAAGATTGATAACCCAAATGAATTTTTCATGGATACGATACCAACATCAAATCATATATCAGACGTCACCCTATCCCCAATGGATTTCGAAGAAGCCATAAACAGTATGCCTATGCACTCTGCACCAGGCCCGGATTCTTGGAACTCCATATTCATAAAGAACTGTAAAAAACCACTATCGCAGGCCCTCCACATTCTGTGGAGACAAAGCCTAGATACTGGCGTTGTTCCTGATATACTAAAAACAGCAGAGATAGCACCACTTCATAAAGGAGGAAATAAGGCAGAGGCAAAAAATTACAGACCGATAGCGCTAACATCGCACATCATAAAAATTTTTGAGAGAGTGCTAAGAAGTAAAATCACAAAATACATGGAATCACAGCAACTCCATAACCCCGGACAACATGGTTTCAGAACAGGGCGCTCTTGCCCGTCGCAGTTGCTGGACCATTATGATATGGCATTAGATGCTATGGAAGACAAACATAACGCGGATGTAATTTACACAGATTTCGCAAAAGCTTTTGTTAAATGTGACCATGGTGTTATTGCACATAAAATGCGTTCAAAAGGAATTACCGGAAAAATAGGCAGATGGATCTACAATTTCCTGACCAACAGAACCCAATGTGTAATAGTCAACAAAATAAAATCCAGCCCATCAACCGTGAAGAGCTCAGTCCCCCAGGGTACTGTGCTTGCTCCAGTACTTTTTCTCATCCTCATTTCGGACATAGACAAGAACACAACCTATAGCACTGTATCATCCTTTGCAGATGACACTAGGATCTTCATGAGAGTAGGCAACATAGAGGACACGGCGAACCTCCAGTCAGATGTAGATCAGGTCTTTCTATGGGCTACAGAAAACAATATGGTGTTTAACGAAGATAAGTTCCAGCTCATGCGCTATGGAAAAAATGAAAATATAAAAACGGAAACCACGTACAAAACTCAGGCAAATCATAACATAGAACGAAAAGGCAATGTAAAGGATCTGGGTGTACTCATGTCGGAAGACCTTACCTTTAAAGAACACAATAAAGTAGCCGTCACAACTGCAAGAAAAATGACTGGTTGGATAACAAGAACTTTTCACACTAGAGATGCTATACCGATGATGATACTTTTCAAAACGCTTGTGCTCTCTAGAGTGGAGTACTGCTGCACAATGACAGCACCTTTCAAAGCTGGAGAAATTACTGACCTGGAGAGCGTGCAGAGATCCTTTACTGCTAGAATCCACTCAGTAAAACATCTAAACTATTGGGACCGACTAAAGAGCCTAAAACTGTACTCCCTTGAGCGCAGGCGGGAGAGGTACATAATAATTTACACGTGGAAAATATTAGAGGGGCTGGTTCCAAACCTGCACACAGAAATAACATCACATGAGACCAGAAGACATGGCAGGATGTGCAGAATACCCCCGTTGAAAAACAGAGGTGCAACAGGTACTCTGAGAGAGAACTATCAACATCAGAGGTCCGAGACTGTTCAACACGCTTCCACTACACATAAGGGGCATAACTGGCCGACCCCTCACAGTGTTCAAGAGAGAACTGGATAAGCACCTCCAAAGGATACCTGATCAACCAGGCTGTGACTCGTACGTCAGGCTGCGAGCAGCCGCGTCCAACAGCCTGGTTGATCAGTCCGGCAACCAGGAGGCCTGGTCGACGACCGGGCCGCCGGGACGCTAAGCCCCGGAAGCACCTCAAGGTAACCTCAAGGTAGGTCTCTTGCTGGCTCCAGTGTCTCTTGCTGGCTCCAGTGTCTCCTGCTGGCTCCAGCGTCTCTTGCTGGCTCCAGTGTCTCTTGCTGGCTCCAGTGTCTCTTGCTGGCTCCAGCGTCTCTTGCTGGCTCCAGTGTCTCTTGCTGGCTCCAGTGTCTCTTGCTGGCTCCAGTGTCTCTTGCTGGCTCCAGCGTCTCTTGCTGGCTCCAGTGTCTCTTGCTGGTTCCAGTGTCTCTTGCTGGCTCCAGTGTCTCTTGCTGGCTCCAGTGTCTCTTGCTGGCTCCAGTGTCTCTTGCTGGCTCCAGTGTCTCTTGCTGGCTCCAGTGTCTCTTGCTGGCTCCAGTGTCTCTTGCTGGCTCCAGTGTCTCTTTCTGGCTCCAGTGTCTCTTGCTGGCTCCAGTGTCTCTTGCTGGCTCCAGTGTCTCTTGCTGGCTCCAGTGTCTCTTGCTGGCTCCAGTGTTGGGCGCCGCGCCTGGTGGCCGGCTCCTGGATTATGGTAATTCGCTGCGCCCTGAATTGAAAGATTTAAATTCAATTTCCTCTCTGTGAGCAGCTAATATATTACGTGGCAATTCATTTCGAGGCATTTTCAGAGGACGTTAATTAATCAGTATTACGAATATATATGTTTCAAGTGCCTGGTCGTGCCTGTAACCTCACCCACACAAGTACTGAACAAAAATGATGAATTCGTTGTTTACTAATGCTTAACTTTAACACGTTTAACAACAAGTGATTGTTAGGCCTTCACTGTGAGACAGCTTGTGTTGACCATTGCAAAAAAGTTTTGTTAAGAAATGTTTTCAAACTTTCGTTGATGTTTGCCATACAACCGAGATTAGTTCCCTGTTGATGTTGCCAACAGCTGCAACAAAGTTGCTAATGGAAGCTTCACTGTGCTTTCTAAATCAAATCTTCATTGTTTCGAATGGAGGTTTGATAATGTCATTTAAAAAACAAACACGTTGAGCAGTGTTCTGTTGTCCCATCATTGACTATTTCCATTGTTAGCTGAGAGGCAAAATTTGTCCATATGCAGTGGAGGCAATTGTGAGTAAATCAAGTGGGTTTAAGGCAAGGCAATTACCAGGGAAGCCTGCTAAGCCAACACGACCATATAGCACTTGGAAGTGATATGAGGACAGAAATTTGGGATGGAACGGGGGAAAGGAATGGTGCCCAACCACATGGTCGTTCGGGGATTGAACGCCGACCTGTATGAAAAGAGACCATCGCTCTACCGTCGTGTTCATCTTGTGGGTATAGTGACCACGGGTATAGTGTTCACGGGTATAGTGATCACGGTTATAGTAACCATGGGTATAGTGGCCACAGCTAAAGTGGCCATGGATATACTAACCATGGGTGTATTAAACACAGATTTAGAGACCACGGATATACTGGCTACAGATATAGTGATCACGGGTATAGTGACCACGGACATAGTGACCACAGGTATAGTGACCACTGATATAGTGACCACGAGTATAGTGATCACGGATATACTGACTACGGATATACTGACTACGGACATGGGTATGGTGACCGTGGATATATTGACCACGGGTATTAACGATTGATGTCCAAAGGGATGGAAAAAAGATGGCGGAGGCAGAGGGATGGGGTGTTGAAATTTGTTAAGAGGATTTGGATGGTGAAGGATGAGGCTCGGAAGTTCAGTGGCCTGTCCACCAGGGGCTGGCATGATGTTTTGAAGGTCCGTCAGGGTATCTTTTGTTGAAGTCCGGGTCGTAGTATTCCATCATCAGGACAGAGAGGTCAATAAAGGCGCGCATGGTGGAGGCGTGGACGAACGTGAGGTGTGGGGATGTGGTGGCGATGATCCGGTTACAGCTGTGGACCAACTATTGTGTAGTAGTGTGGGTAACCTTGAACGGCTCTTCGCCGACGTAGAGTCCATCGCAGGGCGTCTCTTGGCGTCTTTGATTTCCTCGTCGTCGTCATGTTCGGTACAGATGACTTTAAGATCATCGTATTCTGCTGCAGCTGGACACTCTTGTTGATTCTTCCTCTTAGTTTTCGGTCTCGTGCCGGTGGAGGTGCAGAGTGCAGCTGAGGTTGCCAGTGGGTGACTGAGCCAGGTCTGTTGCGGTGTTAGTCGATGTCGTTGCTGTTGTTCCTGCTGATGTTGCTGTTCTGGGTGAGTTGGGGTTGCTTGTGGGGCTGGAGTAGGTCCGCTGGTACCGACATTTTGGGTAGCCCGTTAGCAGAGTGGAGTACTGTTGAGTACTGTCACGTATCCGTGCCCGCCAGTTTCTCAGCAAGGTGATCAGTTCAGGGACCAGGGTGGTGGCGGCCGTAGCCGCTGATTGGCTGGGTGATAAGCTGGTGGGTTGAGCCGTAGTGGCCTGCGTGCTGGGTCCCAGTCATCAATCAATTACATATAGGTCAAGATACCCTGTAGGGTGAGCGGGGAAGTGGGGATAGGGGAAGAATTAGTGGGAGTGAGAGGAAGGGTTTTTAGGATGAGATAAAGTGCCAGGGCTAGACCCAGCTGCATGGCATTAAAAACATTATGGCCATACTAAGCGATGTAGGCAAGGAACTGGATTTGTGACAACATTTTGTCTTTCAGCGCGCCCACGGAGATGGTAGTCCTCATCTGGGAGTGTCCTGGGGGCTCACACCAGTTGTGGTCTTGGATTTTGCTAATCAGCATCGTGCCCCGCCCAGAGTCACACGTAAACGGCAGCTAACAGGTCCCCCCCCCCCCCTGGGCTTCTTGTAGGGAAGGGGGTAGGCTGGGCCGGTGCGGACGTCAGTGTATCAGAGGAGTTTGGTAGCGATGGGAACGTTGTGGACTGGACGTAGAAGCTCGCGGCCTGACAGGTGCCGACTTCTGAATTTCATCTGTTCTTGTGAGGCAGTCCATGGTGACGGCGGTATGGGGTCCTCCGTAGTTGATGCACAGTTGGATAGTCGACTGACAGTCGTTGTAGAGATGTTCCTGAGTGCTGATGCTGCATCTTCCTTAGGGTAGTTCACAACTCCATGTGTGAAGAAGTCGAACTTGTAGCAAAATAAAGCACTGATGTAGTTGGAGGTAGCGTTCTTTCTTGACGGTGTCCGGGATAATCAATATGTCGAGACATCTGAAGCAGTTTTCCACTGCTTGGGTCGCTGCAGCAGCGGTAGAGATCACCAGTATAGGTCGTACGTAGACTCTCGTTGTTCTTGATGACTTTAACTCTGACTGTAGTGCGGACTGGGTTCTTGTCGTTGATGTTCTTCAAGATGTTGGCGGTTCCTGGCTCGTGCGGCTTACGACAAGTGATCCATCAGCCTGGTAGCGACAGGCAGGTAGGTAAGATGATCATGTCAGTCTCGTACGGTGTCTTGGTGATCTGGATCAAACAGTTGTTCCAGAGCTTTCTGGTTTGAGTCGAGTTGTTGTTGTTAAAGATTCGCTACCTGGAACAAAAAGTTCCAAGTAACACGGGCTATGGTGAGCCAGTAGATAAATTGAGTCGAGGAGGTCTGCGCCGACGCCATCGACGTGGATGTCTATTGGTGCTGCGTAGGTGTTGTTGACAGTATCTGGGGCCGGCCGTCAGCTGGAATACTGTCGGCCCCAGTATCTGAGGCCGGTTCGCAAGATGTGTGCGAACAACACACATCTCGCCTCGGAACCAAACTTCAATCAGGTGAATCATGGTAGAGTGAGTAGACAAGTGCCGTACGAGAGTGCAGAGGTCTCATGTCTCGTGGTGTGGCAGAGAGCAGAGGTCTCATGTCTCGTGGTGTGGCAGAGTGCAGAGGTCTCATGTCTCATGGTGTGGCAGAGTGCAGAGGTCTCATGTCTCGTGGTGTGGCAGAGTGCAGAGGTCTCATGTCTCGTGGTGTGGCAGAGTGCAGAGGTCTCATGTCTCGTGGTGTGGCAGAGTGCAGAGGTCTCATGTCTCATGGTGTGGCAGAGTGCAGAGGTCTCATGTCTCATGGTGTGGCAGAGAGCAGAGGTCTCATGTCTCATGGTGTGGCAGAGTGCAGAGGTCTCATGTCCCATGGTGTGGCAGAGTGCAGAGGTCTTATGTCTCATGGTGTGGCAGAGAGCAGAGGTCTCATGTCTCATGGTGTGGCAGAGTGCAGAGGTCTCATGTCTCATGGTGTGGCAGAGTGCAGAAGTCTTATGTCTCATGGTGTGGCAGAGAGCAGAGGTCTCATGTCTCATGGTGTAATTACCTAAGTGTAATTATCTAAGTGTAGTTACAGGATGAGAGCTACGCTCGTGGTGTCCCGTCTTCCCAGCACTCTTTGTCATATAACGCTTTGAAACTACTGACGGTCTTGGCCTCCACCACCTTCTCCCCTAACTTGTACCAACCGTCTACCACTCTGTTTGCGAAAGTGAATTTTCTTATATTTCTTCGGCATCTGTGTTTAGCTAGTTTATATCCATGACGTCTTGTTCTTACAGTTCCAGGTCTCAGGAAATCTTCCCTATCGATTTTATCAATTCCTGTTACTATTTTGTATGTAGTGATCATATCACCTCTTTTTCTTCTGTCTTCTAGTTTTGGCATATTTAATACCTCTAACCTCTCCTCGTAGCTCTTGCCCATCAATTCTGGGGGCCACTTAGTAGCATGTCTTTGCACCTTTTCCAGTTTGTTGATGTGCTTCTTAAGATATGGGCACCGCACAACTGCTGCATATTCTAGCTTTGGCCTAACAAAGGTCGTGAACAATTTCTTTAGTATATCGCCATCCATGTATTTAAAAGCAATTCTGAAGTTAGAAAGCGTGGCATAGGCTCCTCGCACAATATTCTTTATGTGGTCCTCAGGTGATAGTTTTCTATCTAAAACACCCCTAGATCTCTTTCTTTATCAGAATTCTTTAAAGATTTCTCACATAATATATAGGTTGTGTGGGGTCTATGTTCTCCTATTCCACATTCCATAACATGGCATTTATTAACATTAAATTCCATTTGCCAAGTGGCGTTCCATGTACTTATTTTGTCCAAGTCTTCTTGAAGGGCATGACAATCATCTAAGTTTCTTATCCTTCCTATTATCTTTTTTTTTTGAGATATATACAAGAGTTGTTACATTCTTGTACAGCCACTAGTACGCGTAGCGTTTCGGGCACGTCCTTAATCCTATGGTCTCTGGAATACGATTCCCTGCCGCGAAGAATCGTTTTTTCATCCAAGTACACATTTTACTGTTGCGTTAAACAGAGGCTACAGTTAAGGAATTGCGCCCAGTAAATCCTCCCCGGCCAGGATACGAACCCATGACATAGCGCTCGCGGAACGCCAGGCGAGTGTCTTACCACTACACCACGGAGACTGCTAGCATCTTAGCATCATCAGCAAACATGTTCATATAATTCAGTATACCAATTGGTAGATCATTTATGTAGACAATAAACATCACTGGTGCAAGAACTGAACCCTGTGGTACTCCACTTGTGACATTTCTCCAGTCCGATACATTGCCTCTGATCACAGCCCTCATTTTTCTATCAGTCAGAAAATTTTTCATCCATGTTAGAAGCGTACCTGTCACTCCTCCAATATTTTCCAGTTTCCAGAACAACCTCTTATGTGGAACTCTGTCGAAAGCCTTTTTTAGGTCCAGATAGATGCAGTCAACCCAACCATCTCTTTCCTGCAATATCTCTGTTGCTCGGTCATAGAAACTGAGTAAATTCGATACACAGGATCTTCCAGATCGAAAACCATACTGTCTGTCTGATATTATATCATTTCTCTCCAGGTGTTCTACCCATTTAGTTTTAATTATTTTTTTCCAATATTTTGACTATTACACTTGTCAATGATACAGGTCAATAATTAACGGGGTCTTCCCTGCTTCCACTTTTGTAGATTGGAACTATGTTAGCCTTTTTCCACACATCAGTTACAACTCCTGTATACAGGGATGCCTGAAAAATCAGTTGAAGAGGAATGCTGAGCTGAGGTGCACATTCTCTCAGAACCCATGGTGAAACTCCATCTGGACCAACTGCTTTGTTCTTATTTAGCTCCTTGAGCATTTTTTCCACTTCGTCTCTAGACACCTCTATGTGCTCTATGTTGTTCTCTGGAATTCTTATTGTATCTAGTTCCCTGAAGATTTCATTTTGTACAAACACACTTTGGAACTTTTCGTTTAATGTTTCACACATTTCCTTTTCATTTTCCGTGAATCTATTTCCCATTTTCAACCTCTGAATATCATCCTTTACCTGCAATTTGTTGTTTATGAATTTATAGAATAGACCTAGTTCTGTTTTACATTTGTCTGCAATCCCTTTTTCAAAATTTCTTTCTGCCTCTCTCCTCACTGCCGTGTAGTTGTTTCTCGAATCTTTGTATCGCTGGTATGTTTGGGGGTTCGGCCTCTTCCTGTATTGATTCCATTTTTGTGTCTTTTAGTCTCTGGCTCTCTCGCACTTTCTGTTGAACCAATCCTGTTTCCTAGTTCTGCTTCTCTGTTTTGGTATAAATTTTTTTGTGCCTTTATCCTATATTTCACAAAACCTGACATAAATCTCATTCACTTCCTTGCCTAGCAACAAGTCTGTCCAATTATACTCACTAAAAAAATTTCTAAGGTTGCCATAATGTCCTCTCCTAAAGCCAGGTTTTTCATTTGCATCAACCGTCATATTTTCTTCCAGATTATTCCAGTGTGGCAGAGAGCAGAGGTCTCATGTCTCATGGTGTGGCAGAGAGCAGAGGTCTCATGTATCATGGTATGGCAGAGAGCAGAGGTCTCATGTCTCATGGTGTGGCAGAGAGCAGAGGTCTCATGTCTCATGGTGTGGCAGAGAGCAGAGGTCTCATGTCTCATGGTGTGGCAGAGTGCAGAGGTCTCATGTCTCATGGTGTGGCAGAGTGCAGAGGTCTCATGTCTCATGGTGTGGCAGAGAGCAGAGGTCTCATGTCTCATGGTGTGGCAGAGAGCAGAGGTCTCATGTCTCATGGTGTGGCAGAGAGCAGAGGTCTCATGTCTCATGGTGTGGCAGAGTGCAGAGGTCTCATGTCTCATGGTGTGGCAGAGAGCAGAGGTCTCATGTCTCATGGTGTGGTAGAGAGTAGAGGTCTCATGTCTCATGGTGTGGCAGAGAGCAGAGGTCTCATGTCTCATGGTGTGGCAGAGAGCAGAGGTCTCATGTCTCATGGTGTGGCAGAGAGCAGAGGTCTCATGGTGTGGTAGAGAGCAGAGGTCTCATGTCTCATGGTGTGGCAGAGTGCAGAGGTCTCATGTCTCATGGTGTGGCAGAGAGCAGAGGTCTCATGTCTCATGGTGTGGCAGAGAGCAGAGGTCTCATGTCTCATGGTGTGGTAGAGAGCAGAGGTCTCATGTCTCATGGTGTGGCAGAGTGCAGAGGTCTCATGTCTCATGGTGTGGCAGAGTGCAGAGGTCTCATGTCTCATGGTGTGGCAGAGAGCAGAGGTCTCATGTCTCATGGTGTGGCAGAGAGCAGAGGTCTCATGTCTCATGGTGTGGTAGAGAGCAGAGGTCTCATGTCTCATGGTGTGGCAGAGTGCAGAGGTCTCTTGTCTCATGGTGTGGCAGAGAGCAGAGGTCTCATGTCTCATGGTGTGGTAGAGAGCAGAGGTCTCATGTCTCATGGTGTGGCAGAGAGCAGAGGTCTCATGTCTCATGGTGTGGCAGAGAGCAGAGGTCTCATGTCTCATGGTGTGGCAGAGAGCAGAGGTCTCATGGTGTGGTAGAGAGCAGAGGTCTCATGTCTCATGGTGTGGCAGAGTGCAGAGGTCTCATGTCTCATGGTGTGGCAGAGAGCAGAGGTCTCATGTCTCATGGTGTGGCAGAGAGCAGAGGTCTCATGTCTCATGGTGTGGTAGAGAGCAGAGGTCTCATGTCTCATGGTGTGGCAGAGTGCAGAGGTCTCTTGTCTCATGGTGTGGCAGAGAGCAGAGGTCTCATGTCTCATGGTGTGGCAGAGAGCAGAGGTATCATGTCTCATGGTGTGGCAGAGAGCAGAGGTCTCATGTCTCATGGTGTGGCAGAGTGCAGAGGTCTCATGTCTCATGGTGTGGCAGAGAGCAGAGGTCTCATGTCTCATGGTGTGGTAGAGAGTAGAGGTCTCATGTCTCATGGTGTGGCAGAGTGCAGAGGTCTCTTGTCTCATGGTGTGGCAGAGAGCAGAGGTCTCATGTCTCATGGTGTGGCAGAGAGCAGAGGTCTCATGTCTCATGGTGTGGTAGAGTGCAGAGGTCTCATGTCTCATGGTGTGGCAGAGTGCAGAGGTCTTATGTCTCATGGCGTGGCAGAGAGCAGAGGTCTCATGTCTCATGGTGTGGCAGAGAGCAGAGGTCTCATGTCTCATGGTGTGGTAGAGAGCAGAGGTCAAATGTCTCATGGTGTGGCAGAGAGGAGAGGTCTCATTTATCATGGTGTGCCAGAGAGACGAAGTCAAATGTCTCATGGTGTGGCAGAGAGCAGAGGTCTCACTCATGACTCATGGTGTGGCAAAGTGCAGAGGTCTCATGTCTCGTGGTGTGGCAGAGAGCAGAGGTCTCACTCATGTCTCGTGGTGTGGCAGAGAGCAGACGTCTCACTCATGTCTCGTGGAGTGGCAGAGAGCAGAGGTCTCACTCATGTCTCGTGGTGTGGCAGAGTGCAGAGGTCTCATGTCTCATGGTGTGGCAGAGTGCAGAGGTCTCATGTCTCATGGTGTGGCAGAGAGCAGAGGTCTCACTCATGTCTCGTGGTGTGGCAGAGAGCAGAAGTCTCATGTCTCGTGGTGTGGCAGAGAGCAGAGGTCTCACTCATGTCTGGTGGAGTGGCAGGAGTGCACACGTCCGCTCCCACTGGTCACTGAGGCACACTCCCAACCTTCGATTTTACAACGGGTATAGTGACTACGGGTATAGTGACTACGGGTATAGTGACTACGGGTATAGTGACTACGGGTATAGTGACTACGGGTATAGTGACTACGGGTATAGTGACTCCGGGTATAGTGACTACGGGTATAGTGACTCCGGGTATAGTGACTCCGGGTATAGTGACTCCGGGTATAGTGACTACGGGTATAGTGACACCGGATATAGTGACTCCGGGTATAGTGACTACGGGTATAGTGACTACGGGTATAGACTACGGGTAAAGTGACTACGGGTATAGTGACTACGGGTATAGTCACTACGGGTATAGTGACTCCGGGTATAGTGACTACGGGTATAGTGACTACGGGTATAGTGACTACGGGTATAGTGACTACGGGTAAAGTGACTACGGGTATAGTGACTCCGGGTATAGTGACTACGGGTATAGTGACTACGGGTATAGTGACTACGGGTATAGTGACTACGGGTAAAGTGACTACGGGTATAGTGACTACGGGTATAGTGACTATGGGTATAGTGAACACATATATAGTTACCACAGGAATAGTGACCATATTTATATAGTGATCACTGGTATAGTGAATATGGGTATGGTAACCACATATATAGTGAACATGGATATAATGACCTCACACATATATAATGACCACATTTAAAGTGACCACATTTATAGTGACCACGGGAAAAGTGACCACATATATAGTGACCATGGATATAGTGACCACAGGTATTGTGACCACATATATAGTGACCGCAGGTATAATGACCACACATATTTAGTGACCGCTGGTATAGTGACCACGGGTATAGTGACCACATTTATAGTAACCACGGGTAAAGTGACCACACATATAGTGACCACGGGTATGACATGCAAGAGTACATACAGTTAGCGACTTGTGGGTTATCTGGCTGCAGAGGTCAATATTATTATGTCCTCTTAGTATTGATTTCGTTGTCATGACATGGTCAATAGGGCCTTTGGACAGTGTTATGGCATAGTGGTCTAGCCTTGGGAAGCGGAGTTTTCGCCTATGACCACCACCCTCCCTCCCCCCACCCCCCACCCCCCCAGAGAAAAAAATTCTTTCACTCTATAATTTTTAATTTTAATGCAAAACGTAAGAAACACACGAAAATAGGTGAATATTTATCATTTCATTGTGTGGAGGCTGTGAGGAAGGTGGTGTGTCTGGCCCCTGTCAACACCCTGTCGTTAACTTGGCTCACACTTCCTGTGTCTGGCCCCTGTCAATACCCTGTCGTCCACTTGGCTCACACTTCCTGAGTCTGGCCCCTGTCAATACCCTGTCGTCCACTTGGCTCACACTTCCTGTGTCTGGCCCCTGTCAATACCCTGTCCTCCACTTGGCTCACACTTCCTGTGTCTGGCCCCTGTCAACACCCTGTCCTCCACTTGGCTCACACTTCCTGTCTTTTTATCTGACGTTGCATCACTTGTTTCTCTTTATTTACAAGAGTTTGTTTGTGGAATAACTTGAAAAATCAAATAATTTACATAACACTTGGTAATGTTTCAGTTGATGATCGGTTTACCTGGTATACTCCTTCACTACCAGTACAGATTAGAGAAAATGATATGAACATAATATTCAGTGGTTCAAAGTAAATTCCATTTCATCCACATAGACCAATTGTATCGTTATTTACCTCATACAGGTAAAACTCTGGAAATAATTGTATAAATAGCCATATGATGATAACCGCATCGTTATCATCATATCGCCTAACAAGTAACTAATGAGTAACAGGATTTATCCAAGTCAAGGTACTTCCAGGAATACTTCCACATACGTCTATTATACCCTTTTTTGCATCATATGTGTAAAACACAGAAAAAATTCAATCGTCATATGACGGTTTCCGCATATGACGATAACCTCATTACCCGTGAACCAACACATGATGATAACCGCAATACCTGTGAACCAACACATGATGATAACTACATTACTCATGAACCAACACATGATGATAACTACATTACTCATGAACCAACACATGATGATAACCGACTCGATATAACCGATAACACATGATTCACAATCGACTTGAGAATGGTCCAGGACGGACCGAAACGTCGTCTTCCTTTCACCTTCTAGTGTGTGGTCTGGTCACCATGATGATAACCGCATTACTCATGAACCAACACATGATGATAACCACATTACTCATGAACCAACACATGATGATAACCACATTACTCATGAACCAACACATGATGATAACCGCATTACTCATGAACCAACACATGATGATAACCACATTACTCATGAACCAACACATGATGATAACCACATTACTCATGAACCAACACATGATGATAACCGCATTACTCATGAACCAACACATGATGATAACCACATTACTCATGAACCAACACATGATGATAACCACAATACTCATGAACCAACACATGATGATAACCGCATTACTCATGAACCAACACATGATGATAACCACATTACTCATGAACCAACACATGATGATAACCACATTACTCATGAACCAACACATGATGATAACCACATTACTCATGAACCAACACATGATGATAACCACATTACTCATGAACCAACACATGATGATAACCGCATTACTCATGAACCAACACATGATGATAACCACATTACTCATGAACCAACACATGATGATAACCACATTACTCATGAACCAACACACGATGATAACCGCATTACCCTAAAAGTGTTCGTGGGAACCCCCAGTGCACAGGTTCGAACCCTCATCATGATTCCGATGGATATTCCTAATTTAGTGGTGTTGGAAGGTGGTGATGGAAGGTGGTGTTGGGAGGTGGTGATGGAAGTTGGTGTTGGAAGGTGGTGTTGGGAAGTGGTGTTGGAAGGTGGTGTTGGAAGGTGGTGTTGGAAGGTGGTGTTGGGAGGTGGTGTTGGGAGGTGGTGTTGGAAGGTGGTGATGAAAGGTGGTGTTGGGAAGTGGTGTTGGAAGGTGGTGATGGAAGGTGGTGTTGGAAGTTGGTGTTGGAAGGTGGTAATGGAAGGTGGTGTTGGAAGATCGTGATGCAAGGTGGTGTTGGAAGGTGGTGTTGGAAGGTGGTGTTGGAAGGTGGTGTTGGAAGGTGGTGTTGGGAGGTGGTGTTGGGAGGTGATGTTGGAAGGTGGTGATGAAAGGTGGTGTTGGAAGGTGGTGTTGGGAGGTGGTGTTGGGAGGTGGTGTTGGAAGGTGGTGTTGGAAGGTGGTGTTGGAAGGTGGTGTTGGGAGGTGGTGTTGGGAGGTGGTGTTGGAAGGTGGTGATGAAAGGTGGTGTTGGAAGGTGGTGTTGGGAGGTGGTGTTGGGAGGTGGTGTTGGAAGGTGGTGATGAAAGGTGGTGTTGGAAGGTGGTGCTGGGAGGTGGTGTTGGAAGGTGGTGTTGGAAGGTGGTGTTGGAAGGTGGTGTTGGAAGGTGGTGAATGAAGGTGGTGTTGGAAGGTGGTGTTGGAAGGTGGTGTTGGAAGGTGGTGATGGAAGGTGGTGTATGAATGTGGTGTTGGAAGGTGGTGTTGGAAGGTGGTGTTTGAAGGTGGTGTTGGAAGGTGGTGTTGGAAGGTGGTGTTGGGAGGTGGTGTTGGAAGGTAGTGTTTGAAGGTGGTGTTGGAAGGTGGTGTTGGAAGGTGGTGTTGGAAGGTGGTGTTGGAAGGTGGTGTGTGAAGGTGGTGTTGGGAGGTGGTGTTGGAAGGTGGTGTTGGAAGTGGTGTTGGAAGGTGGTGTTGGGAGGTGGTGTTGGAAGGTGGTGTTGGAAGTGGTGTTGGAAGGTGGTGTTGGATGGTAGTATTGGAAGGTGGTGTTGGGAGGTGGTGCTGGAAGGTCGTGATGCAAGGTGGTGTTGGAAGGTGGTGTTGGAAAGTGGTGTTAGAAGGTGGTGTTAGAAGGTGGTGTTGGAAGGAGGTGTTGGGAGGTGGTGTTGGGAGGTGGTGTTGGAAAGTCGTGATGGAAGATGGTGTTGGAAAGTCGTGTTGGAAGGTGGTGTTGGAAGGTGGTGTTGGAAGGTGGTGTTGGAAGGTAGTGTTAGAAGGTGGTGTTGGGAGGTGGTGTTGGAAGGTGGTGTTGGAAGTGGTGTTGGAAGGAAGTATTGGAAGGTGGTGTTGGGAGGTGGTGTTGGAAGGACGTGATGCAAGGTGGTGTTAGAAGGTGGTGTTGGGAGGTGGTGTTGGAAGGTGGTGTTAGAAGGTGGTGATGGAAGGTGGTGATGGAAGGTGGTGCTGGAAGGTGGTGTTGGAAGGTGGTGTTGGAAGGTGGTGTTGGAAGGTGGTGTTGGAAGGTGGTGTTGGAAGGTGGTGTTGGAAGGTGGTGTTGGAAGGTTGTGTTGGAAGGTGGTGTTGGAAGGTGGTGTTGTATGGTGGTGTTGAAAGGTGATGTTGGAAGGTGGTGTTGTATGGTGGTGTTGGAAGGTGGTGCTGGAAGGTGGTGTTGGAAGGTGGTGTTGGAAGGTGGTGTTGGAAGGTGGTGTTGGAAGGTGGTGTTGGAAGGTGGTGTTGGAAGGTGGTGTTGGAAGGTGGTGTTGGAAGGTTGTGTTGGAAGGTGGTGTTGGAAGGTGGTGATGGAAGGTGGTGTTGTATGGTGGTGTTGGAAGGTGGTGTTGGAAGGTGGTGTTGGAAGGTGGTGTTGGAAGGTGGTGTTGGAAGGTGGTGTTGGAAGGTGGTGTTGGAAGGTGGTGTTGAAAGGTGTTGTTGGAAGATGGTGTTGGAAGGTGGTGTTGGAAGGTGGTGTTGGAAGGTGGTGTTGGAAGGTGGTGTTGGAAGGTGGTGTTGAAAGGTTGTGTTGGAAGGTGGTGTTGGAAGGTGGTGTTGGAAGGTGGTGTTGGAAGGTGGTGTTGGAAGGTTGTGTTGGAAGGTGGTGATGGAAGGTGGTGTTGGAAGGTGGTGTTGGAAGGTGGTGTTGGAAGGTTGTGTTGGAAGGTGGTGATGGAAGGTGGTGTTGGAAGGTGGTGTATGAAGGTGGTGTTGTATGGTGGTGTTGGAAGATGGTGTTTGAAGGTGGTGTAAGGTGGTGTTGGAAGGTGGTGATGGAAGGTGGTGTTGGAAGGTGGTGTTGGAAGGTGATGTTTGAAGGTGGTGTTGGAAGGTGGTGTTGGAAGGTGGTGTATGAAGCTGGTGTTGGGAGGTGGTGTTGTATGGTGGTGTTGGAAGGTGGTGTTGGACGGTGGTGTTGGAAGGTTGTGTTGGAAGATGGTGTTGGAAGATGGAGTTTGGAGGTAGTGTTGGAAGGTGATGTTGGAAGGTGGTGTTGGAAGGTGGTGTTGGAAGGTAATGTTGGAAGGTGGTGGTTGAAAGTGGTGTTGGAAGGTGATGTTGGAAGGTGGTTTTGGAAGGTTGTGTTGTATGGTGGTGTTGGAAGGTGGTGTTGGAAGTAGTGTTGGAAGGTGGAGTTTGAAGGTGGTGTTGAATGGTGGTGTTGGAGGTGGTGTTGGAAGGTTGTGTTGGAAGGTGGTGTTGGAAGGTGATGTAGGAAGGTGGTGTTGGAAGGTGGTGTTGGAAGGTGATGTTGGAAGGTAGATTTTGAAGGTGGTATTGTATGGTGGTGTTGGACGGTGGTGTTGGAAGGTGGTGTTGGAAGGTGGAGTGTGAAGATGGTGTTGGAAGGTGATGTTGGAAGGTGGTGTTGGAAGGTGATGTTGGAAGGTGGTGTTGGAAGGTGGTGTTTGAAGGTGTTGTTGGAAGATGGTGTTGGAAGGTGGTTTTGGAAGGTGGTGTTGGAAGGTGGTGTTGGAAGGTGGTGATGGAAGGTGATGTTGGAAGGTGATGTTGGAAGGTGTTGTTGGAAGATGGTGTTGGAAGGTGGTGCTGGAAGGTGGTGTTGGAAGGTGTTGTTGGAAGATTGTGTTGGAAGGTGGTGTTGGAAGGTGTTGTTGGAAGATTGTGTTGGAGGTGGTGATGGAAGGTGGTGATGGAGGTGGTGTTGGAAGATGGTGTTGGAAGGTGGTGTTGGAAGGTAGTGTTGGAAGGTGTTGTTGGAAGATGGTTTTGGAAGGTTGTGTTGGAAGGTGGTGTTCTATGCTGGTGTTGGAAGGTGGTGCTGGAAGTAGTGTTGGAAGGATGTGTTGGAGGTGGTGTTGGAAGGTTGTGTTGGAAGGTGGTGTTGGAAGGTGGTGTTGGAAGGTGGTGTTGGAAGGTGGTGTTGGAAGGTGATGTAGGAAGGTGGTGTTGGAAGGTGGTGTTGGAAGGTGGTGTTGGAAGGTGGTGTTGGAAGGTGGTTTTGGAAGGTAGTTTTGGAAGGTGGTATTGTATGGTGGTGTTGGACGGTGGTGTTGGAAGGTGGTGTTGGAAGGTTGTGTTGGAAGGTGGTGTTGGAAGGTGGTGTTGG
This sequence comes from Procambarus clarkii, assembly GCF_040958095.1. Classification (NCBI taxonomy): domain Eukaryota; kingdom Metazoa; phylum Arthropoda; class Malacostraca; order Decapoda; family Cambaridae; genus Procambarus; species Procambarus clarkii. Next base: position 17,094,822 of record NC_091231.1, on the reverse strand, counting down.
AAGGTGGTGTTGGAAGGTGGTGTTGGAAGGTGATGTAGGAAGGTGGTGTTGGAAGGTGGTGTTGGAAGGTGGTGTTGGAAGGTGGTGTTGGAAGGTGATGTTGGAAGGTAGTTTTGGAAGGTGGTATTGTATGGTGGTGTTGGACGGTGGTGTTGGAAGGTGGTGTTGGAAGGTGGAGTTTGAAGATGGTGTTGGATGGTGGTGTTGGAAGGTTGTGTTGGAAGATGGTGTTGGAAGGTGGTGATGGAAGGTGGCGTTGGAAGGTGATGTTGGAAGGTGGTGTGGGAAGGTGGTGTTGGAAGGTGGTGTTAGAGGTGGTGTTGGAAGATGGTGTTGGAAGGTCGTGTTGGAAGGTGATGTTGGAAGGTGGTGTTAGAAGGTAGATTTTGAAGGTGGTATTGTATGGTGGTGTTGGAAGGTGGTGTTGGAAGGTGGAGTTTGAAGATGGTGTTGGAAGGTGGTGTTGTATGGTGGTGTTGGAAGGTGGTGTTGTATGGTGGTGTTGGAAGGTGGTGTTGTATGGTGGTGTTGGAAGGTGGTGTTGGAAAGTGGTGTTGGAAGGTGATGTTGAAAGGTTGTGTTGGAAGATGGTGTTGGAAGGTGGTGATGGAAGGTGGTGTTGGAAGGTGGTGTTGGAAGATGGTGTTGGAAGGTGGTGATGGAAGGTGGTGTTGGAAGGTGGTGTTGGAAGGTGGTGTTGAAAGGTTGTGTTGGAGGTGGTGTTGGAAGGTGGTATTGTATGGTGGTGTTGGACGGTGGTGTTGGAAGGATGTTTTGGAAGGTGGTGTTGGAAGGTGATGTAGGAAGGTGGTGTTGGAAGGTGGTGTTGGAAGGTGATGTTGGAAGGTGGTTTTGGAAGGTGGTATTGTATGGTGGTGTTGGACAGTGGTGTTGGAAGGTGGTGTTGGAAGGTGGAGTTTGAAGATGGTGTTGGAAGGTTGTGTTTTATGGTGGTGTTGGAAGGTTGTGTAGGAAGATGGTGTTGGAAGGTGGTGTTGGAAGATGGTGTTGGAAGGTGGTGTTGGAAGGTGGTGTTGGAGGGTGGTGTTGGAAGGTGGTGTTGGAAGGTGGTGTTGTATGGTGGTGTTGGAAGGTGGTGTTGTATGGTGGTGTTAGAAGGTGGTGTTGGAAGGTGATGTTGAAAGGTTGTGTTGGAAGATTGTGTTGGAAGGTGGTGTTGGAAGGTTGTGTTGGAAGGTGGTGTGGGAAGGTGGTGTTGGAAGGTGGTGATGGAAGGTGGTGTTGGAAGGTGGTGTTGGAAGGTGATGTTGGAAGGTGGTGTTGGATGGTGGTGTTGGAGGTGGGGTTGGAAGATGGTGTTGGAAGGTGTTGTTGGAAGGTGGTGTTGGAAGGTGTTGTTGGAAGGTTGTGTTGGAAGATGGTGTTGGAAGGTGGTGATGGAAGGTGATGTTGGAAGGTGGTTGTGGAAGATGGTGTTGGAAGGTGGTGATGGAAGGTGATGTTGGAAGGTGGTTGTGGAAGATGGTGTTGGAAGGTGGTGTTGGAAGATTGTGTTGGAAGGTGGTGTTGGAAGGTTTTGTTGGAAGATGGTGTTGGAAGGTGGTGTTTGAAGGTGGTGTTGGAAGGTTGTGTTGGAAGATGGTGTTGGAAGGTGGTGTTGGAAGATTGTGTTGGAAGGTGGTGTTGGAAGGTTTTGTTGGAAGATGGTGTTGGAAGGTGGTGTTGGAAGGTGGTGTTGGAGGTGGTGTTGGTAGATGGTGTTGAAAGGTGTTGTTGGAAGGTGGTGTTGGAAGGTGGTGTTGGAAGGTGTTGTTGGAAGATAGTGTTGGAAGGTGGTGTTGGAAGGTGTTGTTGGAAGATGGTGTTGGAAGGTGGTGCTGAAAGGTGTTGTTGGAAGGTGGTGTTGGAAGGTGTTGTTGGAAGATAGTGTTGGAAGGTGTTGTTGGAAAATGGTTTTGGAAGGTGGTGCTGAAAGGTGTTGTTGGAAGGTGGTGTTGGAAGGTGTTGTTGGAAGATAGTGTTGGAAGGTGTTGTTGGAAAATGGTTTTGGAAGGTGGTGTTGGAAGGTGGTGTTCTATGCTGGTGTTGGAAGGTTGTGTTGGAAGGTGGTGTTCTATGCTGGTGTTGGAAGGTGGTGTTGGAAGGTTGTGTTTGAAGGTGTTGTTGGAAGATGGTGTTGGAAGGTGGTGTTGGAAGGTTGTGTTTGAAGGTGTTGTTGGAAGATGGTGTTTGAAGGTGGTGTTGGAAGGTTGTGTTTGAAGGTGTTGTTGGAAGATGGTGTTGGAAGGTGGTGTTGGAAGGTGTTGTTGGAAGATGGTGTTGGAAGGTGGTGCTGGAAGGTGGTGATGGAAGGTGTTGTTGAAGGATGGTGTTGGAAGGTGGTGTTGGAAGGTGTTGTTGGAAGATGGTGTTGGAAGGTGGTGCTGGAAGGTGGTGTTGGAAGGTGTTGTTGGAAGATGGTGTTGGAAGGAGGTGTTGGAAGGTGGTGTTGGAGGTGGTGTTGGAAGGTGGTGTTGGAGGTGGTGTTGGAAGATGGTGTTGGAAGGTGGTGTTGGAAGTAGTGTTGGAAGTAGTGTTGGAAGGTGGAGTTTGAAGGTGGTGTTGTATGGTGGTGTTGGAAGGTGTTGTTGGAAGATGGTTTTGGAAGGTGGTGTTGGAAGGTGGTGTTGGAAGGTGGTGTTGGAAGGAGGTGTTGGAAGGTGGTGTTGGAGGTGGTGTTGGAAGGTGGTGTTGGAGGTGGTGTTGGAAGATGGTGTTGGAAGGTGGTGTTGGAAGGTGTTGTTGGAAGATAGTTTTGGAAGGTGGTGTTGGAAGGTGGTGTTCTATGCTGGTGTTGGAAGGTGGTGTTGGAAGTAGTGTTGGAAGTAGAGTTGGAAGGTGGAGTTTGAAGGTGGTGTTGGAAGGTGGTGTTGGAGGTGGTGTTGGAAGGTGATGTTGGAAGGTGGTGTTGGAAGGTGGTGTTGGAGGTGGTGTTGGAAGGTGATGTTGGAAGGTGGTGTTGTATGGTTGTGTTGGAAGGTGGTGTTGGAAGGTGGTGTTGGAAGGTGGTGTTGGAAGGTGGTGTTGGAAGGTGGTGTTGGAAGGTGGTGTTGTATGGTGGTGTTGGAAGGTGGTGTTGGAAGGTGGTGTTGGAAGGTGGTGTTGGAAGGTGATGTTGGAAGGTAGTGTTGTATGGTGGTGTTGGAAGGTGATGTTGGAAGGTGGTGTTGTATGATGGTGTTGGAAGATCGTGTTGGAGGTGGTGTTGGAAGGTGGTTTTGGAAGTAGTGTTGGAAGTAGTGTTGGAAGGTGGAGTTTCAAGGTGGTGTTGTGTGGTGGTGTTGGAAGGTGGTGTTGTATTGTGGTGTTGTATGGTGGTGTTGGAAGGTGGTGTTGTATGGTGGTGTTGGAAGGTGGTGTTGTATGGTGGTGTTGGAAGGTGGTGTTGTATGGTGGTGTTGGAAGGTGGTGTTGTATGGTAGTGTTGGAAGGTGGTGTTGTATGGTGGTGTTGGAGGGTGGTGTTGTATTGTGGTGTTGTATGGTGGTGTTGGACGGTGGTGTTGTATGGTGGTGTTGAAAGGTGGTGTTTGAAAATGGTGTTGTATGGTGGTGTTGGTCGGTGGTGTTGTATGTTGGTGTTGGACGGTGGTGTTGTATGTTGGTGTTGGACGGTGGTGTTGTATGGTGGTGTTGAAAGGTGGTGTTTGAAAATGGTGTTGTATGGTGGTGTTGGTCGGTGGTGTTGTATGTTGGTGTTGGACGGTGGTGTTGTATGTTGGTGTTGGACGGTGGTGTTGTATGTTGGTGTTGGACGGTGGTGTTGTATGTTGGTGTTGGACGGTGGTGTTGTATGTTGGTGTTGGACGGTGGTGTTGTATGTTGGTGTTGGACGGTGGTGTTGTATGGTGGTGTTGAAAGGTGGTGTTTGAAAATGGTGTTGTATGGTGGTGTTGGACGGTGGTGTTGTATGTTGGTGTTGGACGGTGGTGTTGTATGTTGGTGTTGGACGGTGGTGTTGTATGTTGGTGTTGGACGGTGGTGTTGTATGTTGGTGTTGGACGGTGGTGTTGTATGGTGGTGTTGTGTGGTGGTGTTGTGTGGTGGTGTTGGACGGTGGTGTTGTATGTTGGTGTTGGACGGTGGTGTTGTATGCTGGTGTTGTATGCTGGTGTTGTGTGGTGGAGGTAAACGTTAGAAACGAAGCCCTATAAAAATTAATAATTTGAATACTCAATTAAACTGACCATTGAATACCTGTAAATTCTGAATGACCATAGTGTTTGTGGTCATTGAGTCTTATTGCATTAATTACTATAGAATACTATCTATTAATTAAATTGATCATTAATAAGTCAATAAAGAAAAGACTCCAGCTTAACTGAATGCTGAAGAGAAGTATCTGTTATTGAGTCAAACTCTCAGACAGAGAAAAGGTTGTGTAATTCAGGAATGTAGGAGCAGCTTCTACTAACCTGAGAAGAGTTCCACATCAGTAAGATAATATATATTCATGTTCCATGCGGCGAGGCTCTGATCAGTTCACATCCACGAGCAGTAGTAATTCTGTGATTAGAAAGTCATATACCAACAAATTGTTATGTTCTAAAAACTAAATGCAAGAATATTAATCCAAACAATATATATCAGAATTTTACATCACATTAATTAATGATGTTAATTTCACCGTGTACGTTGGCTTAGGGGTTAAACCCGGCTGCTTAACAGGTGCTCCTGTGGGATAAATGGTTTGTGGCATATGTAATATTATTCATTTGATACAAAAAATGAGAAACAAAAATAGCCACGAACCGTCCAGTGATACTATGGGGCAGACCAGGTGCCCGAGTAAAAATGTTTGTGGACTCAATTAACAGTTTGGCACAATATTTTCACATCTGTTGCCAAAATCAAGTCATGGCGCGTATGGTGTGCGCCTCTAGGCTGGTCACTATTATGGAGCCATTAAGAGGCTCTTAAGAGGGGAGAATTTACTATTGATAAATTCCATATAAAATGTTAATAAAGTCATACTGTGGATATTTTTCACATCTTCCTGGGGGCGATTAACGGATCAGAGTCCATGCCATAGGAGAGACACGAGACACTATACCGATAAGATTACTCCTCTCTGGTTTAATAGCAGGTTCTGTCTACACTATTGTGCCGCTGTCCTTTGTGTTTGGATGTGTTGGGTTGGAGTCTGTGGGTATGTGTGATGCAAAGTGGTGGTTGAAACTGGAGTTTGTCTAGGATCTATCCGACCTATGGATTCCAAATAAAAAAAAAATTCTAGGATATTTTCAGGGAGATAACTCCCTTAGATGGAACTTTCACTGTTCTTAAAACTCCCTTGGCTGTCCAGGTGGCTGGATACTACTTTACCTAATCGCCAATCAGCCCATAGTCCATTACTACCCACCAAGACAATATCTCCAGGTTGTGTGTTTATTCAGCTCATCCTCCTGTTCTGACAGTACTTTTAGGAAGGATGAGGACCTTAGTACATGTACCGAAGTACAGCTCATTTAGAATGTAGAAACCGGTACTATTGAATTTGGACCAGAAAACGATATGGTGGATATAATTACATAAAGTACTATCTAAACAGGAGGAAGAAATGTAATCTCTATTGTAGGGAAAATTAGCCCCATAATGATGTTCTCTCAGAAATGTTAATTATTCTCCCGTCCACAACTTATTCCACCTTTGGATGATGTTTAAGACCCTTAATTAATCAAACTTCATTCATGTACGAGGGATCTCTGATCTCTTCATCCCCATGAGTTGGTACTGATGTCAGAGGTCGATCATACATAAGATGAGCTGGGTTTATTGGGGTTTGTTGTGAAAAATCATCTGACATACAAGTTAACATCCTGTTGTTAACTCGTAATTCAATCACAGTGCTCACCATCATGAGTTCAGCAGAGTTACTGAAGATATAACACCTTTCTCATACATCGTTTGATGATGACTGCCATTCTTTCAAAGAACTCTCAATGCCTCAGTGCATGGTATGAAGTTCCATTGACACAGGCGTTGTTCCAGTGTAGTACAGACTATTGGATGTGAATAAATGTCTTGAAGACTAGTTTCGCCAGCTACAAAGTGGGCTCCATTATCAGTGTTTATTGAGTTGGGACAATATCTATGGGCTGCAAATCAGCAAAGAACTTGCTGAAACGATTGAGTAGTCATATCTGAAATTACTTCTAGGCTAACTGTTTGGGTTGTTGCACAGGTAAGTAAACGCATATAAGCCTTCAAAGTTTGTCTGCCTTGAGCTCCAGAGAGTGTTATAACCCCTATGTAATCTTCGTTCGTCATGTCGAAGGGCCATAGATAGACAACTCTTTCCTTTGGGAGTGAAGGTGGACCTGGGTATGGACAAACTCTTGCATAATCGCTTCAGCACTTTATCAGTCCTATAAAAGCCATCTTAGCAATATTGGATTTCTCAAGGATGACAGTCTGATGGTATATTTGGGTGAGTGTATATAACACATCATAATGTTAAGTTAGTTGCTAGTGTATGCATAGTAAAACTAACTTTGTTACTCTACGATTCTTCGGGGAGAGCCTTGGGCATATGGAGTTTTAAACATTATCTGAATGTTGTAATCTACCTCCACAATGCAAAATATTAAATTATTTTTATCTTGGTCAATCCATAGACCAAGATTCTGGATCAACTTATTAAGGAGATTCTCAAATACTTTCCCATAAATATCTCTTTGTGTTTATCTTACCTAATAAAAAATATTTCATCATTCCTGGAAAGGACTATTTGATAGCCTTCTTCCGAAGAAAGTGAAACCAAAGTTGTGTAACTTTGATTAGTTTTGTTAATGAAGAGAAACGAGTAAAATCAATAACCGGGGGCTGAACACGATCCTCGGTGACAGTCATGGATTGTGTAACAATGACCAGTGGCTTTTGTTTTGGCCAACTGCAATTAACCAACTAGCGAGGTCCATAATGCCATGCGTCAGTTCACTCTCCTGCATTGTTGGTATTGACTGAACTGTTTGGTCTGCCTGTAACAGTTTATGTTCTGCTGGTGTCTGCCTCTCCTGCATTGTTGGTATTGACTGAACTGTTTGGTCTGCCTGTAACAGTTTATGTTCTGCTGGTGTCTGCCTCTCCTGCATTGTTGGTATTGACTGAACTGTTTGGTCTGCCTGTAGCAGTTTATGTTCTGCTGGTGTCTGCCTCTCCTACATTGTTGGTATTGACTGAACTGTTTGGTCTGCCTGTAACAATTTATGTTCTGCTGGTGTCTGCCTCTCCTGCATTGTTGGTATTGTCTGAACTATTTGGTCTGCCTGTTTATGTTCTGTTGGTGATTGTATCTTCTTTTTCGATTCTGTCTGGCTGATATGTTTTCAAGATTCTTTTTATTCTAATCATCTTTTCTACTACTTAGTTGGACATGTCTTCCGTTACTTTTTTCTTATATATATTCTAAGTGTTTTTTTTCTACTTGAGCTCTCGTTCTGTGTTCTGCACTTAAGATGGGAGTGTGAGGCAGTTTGTACCTATCTCCATGTGCTCCAATCTACATAAAGAAATGAAAAATACTGCAAATAAATCGATTTATAATAGATATTGATGCATAGTGTCTAAGGATTCTGTCAATTATTGATAAAGAGTAAATAACTGACAGATCCCACAGCACCAGTTTTACTTCCCCAAAATAGCCCACTAGACACTCCCATGAGTCGCCGAAGCTTCAGCTCTTAAGCCACTCTTCATCTCACCCATTTAAGTCTTTCAGTGCTCTACCAGCCCACTCACTAGCACGCTCCAAAGTCTTCCAGTGCTCTATCAGCCCACTCACTACCACGCTCCAAAGTCTTCCAGTGCTCTATCAGCCCACTCACTACCACGCTCCAAAGTCTTCCAGTGCTCTATCAGCCCACTCACTACCATGCTCCAAAGTCTTCCAGTGCTCTATCAGCCCACTCACTACCACGCTCCAAAGGGGCTCACTACCAGCGCTCGACTTGCATCCTCCCGTCTGCTTCCAGTCCAGCCCGTTCTCCTAAGGTTTCCCAACGCCAAGAAAACGGACAATTTAAAGTGTCCTCTCCTAACCTACCAGAGGACCCAAAACAGAAAAATGAATAGTACGTCACTTTTGCGAGTCGCTTCCATTTTTAAGTACGAACATTTTTGGCCTTATGTAACGCATAAGACTGAAAAGCGACGGTCTTTGTAGGAGGACAAGTTGACTGGCAGTACATCATCACATTCTAGAAAAGCACACTAGAAGATGGGAAACATTATTAATGGGATGGTTAACTGTTTTAATTCGGGACCTAGATCATAGATGGCGCTGAGGTTCGTCACATCTCTTCCCCTAAACCAAATAGTTTTTTCCCTGTTAAAAACAATGCAAGGACTACTCAAAACATTCATCACATGCGGGATAATATATCACCTATAACATTGTCTACCCCTTTAATATGTACAATCAGAATGGAAAATTGTTGCAAATACAGGCTCCATTTTTTAAGCCTTAAATTATTGTGCATGAATTGTGCCAAGAATCATAATGAATTACAACATAAAAACATAAGAATGAAAGTATCTGCAGAAGGCTTATTGGCCCATACGAGGCAGCTCCAATTTATATCCACCCAATCTCATTCATATATATGTCTAACCTACGCTTGAAACAATCAAGGGATCCTTATTCTATTGTGTTACGTGGTAATTGGTTCCACAAATCAACAACTCTGTTACCGAACCAGTATTTACTCAATTATTTCCTAAATCTAAACTTATCCAATTTATACCCATTGTTTCGTATTCTGTCTTGTGTTGGTACTTTTAACACCCTGAGGCACGTGACCTCCTACTAGCACCCTGGGATGCCTGACAGCTTAGTGGACAGCGCTTCGGATTCGAAGTCCTGAGGTTCAGGGTTCGATCCCCGGTGAAGCCGGAAACAAATTGGCAAAATGTTTCATTAACCTGATGCCCCTGTTACCTAGCAGTAAATAGGTACCTGGGAACAAATCCACAAGGGCCGTGACGAGGGTTCGAACCTACGTCCGAGAGGATCCCAGACGCTGCCTTAATCGACTGAGCTATGACATGGTTAAAAGAAGTGCAACCGGAAGTTCTACTGCCCTTACTCGGATCCTGCAGCCTCTCCGAGACACAAACCAGGATTTTACACAATTCCCCCCCATGCACCCGACCTCTATCAATAAGCTGTTCTACCTCTTCGCCCTTACTTCATTACACACAGAAATCACAATAGCGTGATGCATCAAATGAACAAATCCACAAGGGCCGTGACGAGGTTCGAACCCTCGTCACGGCCCTTGTGGATGTGTTCATTTGATGCATCACGCTATTGTGATATCTATATGTAGGTACCTAGGAGTTAGATAGCTCCTACGGGCTGCTTTCTTTGGGGTGTGTAAAATAAAGAAGGCCTGGTCTAGGACCGGGCCGCCGGGACGCTAAGCCCCGAAATCATCTCAAGATAACCATATTAATATTCCCTTTATTATGTTCATTCAAAGAACGCTTTGTGTGCTTGTTCTTACATGCAGTTTTTTTGTGTTTGTGTCGTTGTATTTTTTTTCTTCGCGGGTTTGCCGTATTTGCTTATTTGTGAATTGTTTGTACTTATCCCATTATTTGCTGTCTCGCGTATGTGTCATATACATCAGGAATATGACACATAAGTTCATATATTTCATGGTTATGTGGTGGTTTTATAATAGTGGTGACGGTCCCAGTGTTCTGGGCCCTGCTGTATGAGCGTGGCACCGTGTGGGAGGTGCGTTTTAGTTTTGTGCATTTCCCTGTATTGTTTAGATGTGCTTCCCTGATGTATATCCCGTCCGTGTGTTGGTCGGGTATATCCCGTCCGTGTGTTGGTCGGGTATATCCCGTCCGTGTGTTGGTCGGGTATATCCCGTCCGTGTGTTGGTCGGGTATATCCCGTCCGTGTGTTGGTCGGGTATATCCCGTCCGTGTGTTGGTCGGGTATATCCCGTCCGTGTGTTGGTCGGGTATATCCCGTCCGTGTGTTGGTCGGCGGGTGTGATCTGATCCTCTTTTATTTTATCCTGTTCTTGTGTTCCCTGTATTCACCTGTTCTGGTGCTTTCGTACCTTGTTTTTATGTTGTATTTATATGTTATTCCAAATAAAGAAAAAATAAAATATAATCATCCACTTGTACACCTCTATCATGTTCACCCGAATTCTTCACCTTTCTAGAGAATGTAAATTAAGCTTTCTCGTTCTTTATTCAAATGACAGGTTTCTAATTTGGGGGATTAACTTTGTCATTCTACGCTGGACGCGTTCTAGTGAATTTATATCTATTCCATAGTATGATGACCAAAACTGAGCTGCGTGATCTAAATGCTCACTTTGATTCAATTTTTCGGTAGCAGGTACGGAGTGCTTTACCGAAACAGGTACATTTTTCGGTAAAGCACTCCGCATTATCAGAGATTGAGCTGCACCACTGTTTCGTGGAATAACCCCCGACTTACTATATTTACCGCCAACAACACTTCCAGTTGACGTATAAGGAACAACACATTTCGTATCTCAACCTCGTTATTCGACTTACTCCGTTATTCTCCTTTTTGAACATACGCTTTTCGGGCTGCCTGGACCCTTCTTTTTTTTTCTAAACCCACATGTCCCTTTATACCTATATTTGGAATACTGTTGACTTTGCTTAGCTTGATACCTCGCCGGGGCCTTGTGAATCAAGACATTCATCTGCCATCGTAGCGGCCAATTCCAACGTTTCTTCCTGTTGCTCTTCTAAATTGGTCTTAAAATCCTCAGACAAGCAATCTTTAAAATCTTCTAGTAGTATAAGTTGCTCCAGCTGTATTTTGTTTTCAGCTTTCCTGGAATCACACCGCTCAAAAAATCGTTCCCTCATTCTTGCAAACTCTGTACATGTGTGTTTGGCAACTTCCTTAAGATTTCTATATTTTCGTCTGTACGCCTCTGGTACCAATTCATATGCATGAATTACAACCTTTTTCACAGCATCGTAATAGCCCGAATCACTCACAGATAACGTCGAGTAGGCACATTGGGCTTTTCCGGTTAACACAGACTTAATCATTATTTCCCAATTCTCTTGAGATCAGTCTAAAAGTAAGGCAACCCTTTCACAAGCAGTGAAAAACATTATTATTTTAAAAAACTTTATCTTTTCGTTAAATTTTGGCACCATCTTAATGTTGAGGACAGGGTCAAAACCACTACAACTATCACATACACCACCTAACGTAACACTTCCAGCTCATGTTGCTTCTCTTTATCCCTCTCAATCATTTCCCTCTGTTAATCCCTCTCAGCAATCTCCATTTCCATTTTTTCATTTCTATGTCACGCTATATTTCCATTTCCTTAAGTTTTATCTGTAAACACTAATGTTCAGTCCTGACTCTTTTACGTCGCTTGCAGCATCATTCTCGTTATAAAAAGAGACGTCCTCTTCACTACCTTTAATTTTACTTCGCACTGCCACATCACTTGTTGCCTTTGATTCGACCTTGAAATATCTGTACACCTTAGACAAACTGTCCTCTCCCTTATCACCTACTGACACTTTCAGTTCTAAATGCGAAGTTATCAACAATAGTTGTGGTTTTAACAAGCTCTTCAATTCATAGAGATAGGTGTTTTTGTTCAAGAAGTCCTGAACCTCGTCTAACAACCCGATAGTTGGTTTAATTGTCATTCCGAATGAATAATGAACATTTAAAAATCGGTAAAATCCCCTTAAACAAGTCACTACATCCCCCAAGGTCATTGGAAACTCTGGACAAGAGAAAAGGATCCCACAGGAGATGCCATTAATGTTACGAACTCCTCATCCGTATCCGGGTTCTTTTAAACTCTCTGATCTTTCTCAACTCTAGAGATCCATAACGAGGCAACCACCGGTGAAGTCAGACGGGTTTTAGGCTCTCTCAGCTGCTACAGTCTCTCTCAGCTGCTACAGTCTCTCTCAGCTGCTACAGTCTCTCAGCTGCTACAGTCACTCAGCTGCTACAGTCTCTCAGCTGCTACAGTCACTCAGCTGCTACAGTCTCTCAGCTGCTACAGTCTCTCAGCTGCTACAGTCTCTCAGCTGCTACAGTCTCTCAGCTGCTACAGTCTCTCTCAGCTGCTACAGTCTCTCAGCTGCTACATTCTCTCTCAGCTGCTACAGTCACACAGCTGCTACAGTCTCTTAGCTGCTACAGTCTCTCAGCTGCTACAGTCTCTCAGCTGCTACAGTCTCTCTCAGCTGCTTCAGTCTCTCAGCTGCTACAGTCTCTCTCAGCTGCTACAGTCTCTCAGCTGCTACAGTCTCTCTCAGCTGCTACAGTCTCTCAGCTGCTACAGTCTCTCAGCTGCTACAGTCACACAGCTGCTACAGTCACACAGCTGCTACAGTCTCTCTCAGCTGCTACAGTCTCTCAGCTGCTACAGTCACTCAGCTGCTACAGTCTCTCAGCTGCTACAGTCACTCAGCTGCTACAGTCTCTCAGCTGCTACAGTCTCTCAGCTGCTACAGTCTCTCAGCTGCTACAGTCACTCAGCTGCTATAGTCTCTCAGCTGTTACAGTCTCTTAGCTGCTACAGTCTCTCAGCTGCTACAGTCTCTCAGCTGCTACAGTCACTCAGCTGCTACAGTCTCTCAGCTGCTACAGTCTCTCAGCTGCTACAGTCACTCAGCTGCTACAGTCTCTCAGCTGCTACAGTCACTCAGCTGCTATAGTCTCTCAGCTGCTACAGTCTCTCAGCTGCTACAGTCACTCAGCTGCTACAGTCTCTCAGCTGCTACAGTCTCTCAGCTGCTACAGTCACTCAGCTGCTACAGTCTCTCAGCTGCTACAGTCTCTCAGCTGCTACAGTCTCTCAGCTGCTACAGTCACACAGCTGCTACAGTCTCTCAGCTGCTACAGTCACACAGCTGCTACAGTCACTCAGCTGCTACAGTCTCTCAGCTGCTACAGTCTCTCAGCTGCTACAGTCACTCAGCTGCTACAGTCTCTCAGCTGCTACAGTCTCTCAGCTGCTACAGTCACACAGCTGCTACAGTCTCTCAGCTGCTACAGTCTCTCAGCTGCTACAGTCTCTCAGCTGCTACAGTCTCTCAGCTGCTACAGTCACACAGCTGCTACAGTCACACAGCTGCTACAGTCTCTTAGCTGCTACAGTATCTCAGCTGCTACAGTCACTCAGCTGCTACAGTCTCTCAGCTGCTACAGTCACTCAGCTGCTACAATCTCTAAGCTGCTACAGTCTCTAAGCTGCTACAGTCACTCAGCTGCTACAGTCTCTCAGCTGCTACAGTCTCTAAGCTGCTACACTCTCTCAGCTGCTACAGTCTCTCAGCTGCTACAGTCTCTCAGCTGCTACAGTCTCTAAGCTGCTACAGTCACTCAGCTGCTACAGTCTCTCAGCTGCTACAGTCTCTCAGCTGCTACAGTCACACAGCTGCTACAGTCTCTCAGCTGCTACAGTCACACAGCTGCTACAGTCTCTCAGCTGCTACAGTCTCTCAGCTGCTACAGTCTCTCAGCTGCTACAGTCTCTTAGCTGCTACAGTCGCTCAGCTGCTACAGTCTCTCAGCTGCTACAGTCACTCAGCTGCTACAGTCTCTAAGCTGCTACAGTCTCTAAGCTGCTACAGTCACTCAGCTGCTACAGTCTCTCAGCTGCTACAGTCTCTAAGCTGCTACACTCTCTCAGCTGCTACAGTCTCTCAGCTGCTACAGTCTCTCAGCTGCTACAGTCTCTAAGCTGCTACAGTCACTCAGCTGCTACAGTCTCTCAGCTGCTACAGTCTCTAAGCTGCTACACTCTCTCAGCTGCTACAGTCTCTCAGCTGCTACAGTCTCTCAGCTGCTACACTCTCTCAGCTGTATTATAGTGTGGGTCAGTGGTGTTGTTCCTTCTTTACGGACAACCCGACCCACAACTCGGTAGAGTGCTTATACTTCACTAGGAGATCACCCTTGGCGTTTCTGGCTCTTGGAGAGGGGCTCAACGTCACACGTTTAGGGGATGCGGCTCCAACACTTAGCCTCGTTGTCACGTGCACACACCCACTCGAGCCGCTGTGACTCCCCACTCTCTCCTTATGTGATATGATCTGCTCAATCCCCTTTGACTTACTAGTTTTCCGTCCTACCCTGTCCACAGCGGTGGTTCTTGGTTCTTTCTCTCTCTCTCTCTCTCTCTCTCTCTCTCTCTCTCTCTCTCTCTCTCTCTCTCTCTCCTTCTTTACTATTTCCTGGGAAGCCTCACTAGGACAAGGTCAAACACCAGCAAATTTGAATACATTTACTGGACAGAGCACATACACAATACATATACACATATAATAATAACGAATCCTACACTCTATACTGTTTCAGTCAGGCTGCACTCCAACACCCTCAGAACTCTATCATCAGCTTATCAAATGGTATCCTATCTTCTGATTCACCACCTGATACTATCAACCTCCTCAAGTAGACCAAGTCTTATACTACAATGTTGCACTATCAGCAAGAGAATATATATATATATGTCGTACCTAATAGCCAGAACGCACTTCTCAGCCTACTATGCAAGGCCCGATTTGCCAAATAAGACAAGTTTTCATGAATTAATTGTTTTCGACTACCTAACCTACCTAACCTAACCTAACCTAACTTTTTCTGCTACCTAACCTAACCTAACCTATAAAGATAGGTTAGGTTAGGTTAGGTAGGGTTGGTTAGGTTTGGTCATATATCTACGTTAATTTTAACTCCAATAAAAAAAATTGACCTCATATATAATGAAATGGGTAGCTTTATCATTTCTTAAGAAAAAAAATAGAGAAAATATATTAATTCAGGAAAACTTGGCATATTAGGCAAATCGGGCCGTGCATAGTAGGCTGAGAAGAGCGTTCTGGCTACTAGGTACGACATATATATATATATATATATATATATATATATATATATATATATATATATATATATATATATATATATATATATATGCGGAAAATCCACAGAGAAATATGAAATGAGGTGAACGTTTCGGCTTGTTAAAGCCTTTGCCAACACCAGACTGACTGGTGTTGGCAAACTTTTTCTCTGTCACCAGACTGACAGAGAAAAAGGATCAAAGATTAAAGAAAAGCCTCATGAACACACAATATATGAATATACAATTATAATGAGACATTGTAAGCCTCTCTATCAAAGTTGTTTCTTAAACTGTTGTGCAATATTATTGCACAACAGTTTTATTGCAATAATATTGCACAATAGTTTAAGAAACAACTTTGATAGAGAGGCTTACAATGTCTCATTATAATTCTATATTCATATATTGTGTGTTCATAAGGCTTTTCTTTAATCTTTGATCCTTTTTCTTGAACGCTTAATCCTCTTTGACCATTCTAAGCTAAGCTTTACCTGTTTTTGGTTAATTCTTTCCTAGGGATGGGTTGGTCAGGTGTCGGCCTATATATCCTCCCCCTTCTCCCTTCTCCTTAGTCAGTTGGTGTTGACAAAGGCTTTAACAAGCCGAAACGTTCACCTCATTTCATATTTCTCTATGGATTTTCCGCATAAAATAGCTCTGTCGGCTATCATCCCGATTGTCTCGTCTACAGGTACGTTGGTGAACAGTGATTCTACGTCCAACGAGACGTAGTCTCGTTGTCCCTTGCGCCTTCAGCCTGAAGTCTCCAAAGGAATTTGTTGACTTACTGCGGGGCACACGGGCCACAGGGATAAGAGACTCGTTGGACGTAGAATCACTGTTCACCAACGTACCTATGGACGAGTGTTACGAACCCGGATCCAACGTCCGAGCCTGGAGCAGTGACAACCACGCCATCTGTGGGTCAGCTCCCGAAACCCCCGCCAAACGGACGACGACACCTGGTGAGGACAGCGTGTACTGGCCTCGAGGACCAGTTTCCGGTCTGGTTCCGCGCTCAACACTGCCGCTCCTGACCTCTGGTGAGGTGGTGCTCCGACGACAGCGCCATCTATGGACTGGATACGTCAGGTGTTTGTGCCCGAGCCCGTAAGTAAGGTGTATTAGTGTCCCAGTCATTGATGACGTGTCTGTTTACAGAGTCGACCTGGGACCACTGTGATGGAAGTGGAGTCAGTCTACCCGAGGCAGCCAGTCTCCATACCTTGAACCTTGCTGCAGCTGTTGTGACGTCGTCCCCCCCCCGGAAGAACACTGTGGTGTGTTAGCCTGCCAGTGGAGTGGCAGTGAAAGGATTTACCCGGGACCGACTGTTGGAGACGATCATCCACTGGGGTATTGAGGACAGGAGGGTGATTTGTGATATCACACGAGACTCCTGTCTAGGGCGTACCCCTTATATCGTTCGTGGAGTGGCCGTACCAGCCTTGGTGGCTCAGTACCTGCCAGCAGACCAGCTGGACGTGTGGTTGACGGCCTCCACGACGGTGCCCCCAGTGGACCTGCGTTTTGGCTGACCTGTGGCCCGGGTAGGCTCGGCATTCTCAGAGGACACGTCGTGAGGCCACGAAGAAAGCACCAAGGACTCTGCACCAAGTGGTGTGGCACCAGCGTCTTCAGCAGAAGACCACGATTATGGATTAATCCCCTTGTATAGTGTTAATACCCCCCCCCCCTTTTCGTGTAACCGTTTTATATAATATTAAGTTCTTAGCTTTCTTTCCCTACTCCCTTTAAGTTACTTGCGTCACGGATCGCATCCCTTGAAAGCCACTGCTGGCTTGGGGTCGGATATAACTTCCTCTAACAACATCAGAGTAAGGACCCCGTTGCGTCCCGAGAGGGCCGTAACATAATTGGCATCCCCAGCGGGATCCGTCCCCTTGTTAAGTATGTTTGACAGGGGTGGTGAAGTGGCGTAATCCCTGTAAATAATTCCCCCTGTGTGTGACGATTGTGACGTTATACGTCCTGTGCGGTGCTCAGAGTGACTAAGTGCGATATTGTGCAGTGCGGTGCTCGCTGTGATTAAGCGATTAAGTGCAATATTGACTAGTGCGGTGCTCGGTGATTCAGTGCAATATTGTAGAGCGAAGTGTTCGCTTGGACTCAGTGCAATATTGGGTAGTGTGGTGCCCGGAGTGATTACGTGCAATATTGGCAAGTGCAGAGTTTGGTGCGATAAAAGTGCAATATTGACGTAGAACAGTGCTCGGTGCGTTAAGTGCTAACGTGTAAACGGTGTGTTAAGTGCTCGTTAAGAGGTCCATCTGTGACAATGGCAGACAAAGCTACCATCGATGATCTGGACGATGTTCAGGCTTTTCTGAACAGAGTGGACTGTCTTGCCAGATTAAAGTATCTGAGCAAACCAGAGCTTGTACTAGTGAGCGCCTACCTGGAGATCAAGATCCGTGCCAGTGATTCCCGTGTGGAGATCTTGTCCAAGGTTCACCGGCACCTGAAGGCAGAAGAGAAACAGGAAGGCGAGACTCCTAGTACAAGGGAAGGTGAGGAGATAGCTTCCACGGAAAAGGAAGATAAGGGCAGCGACGTTGACAGTGATGCAGGTGAGCTTAATATCAGCTTCCTAACTGTCAAGATGCGTGCCTTGGAAATCAATCGAGAAATTGAATGGAAGAAGTTAGAATTAGAACGAGAGTTAAAAGATAAAGAATTGGCGATGAGGCGTTTAGAATTAGAAGAAAGGAAAGAAGAACGAGAAAGAGAAGAGAAACGAGAAAGAGAAGAACGAGAAAGAGAAGAGAAACGAGAGAGAGAAGAGAGAGAAAGAGAAGAAAGAAGAGAAGAACGAGAAAGAGAAGAAAAAGAAAGACAGAGACAACATGAACTAGAAGTATTACGATTAGGCGCTGGACAGAGACAAACTGGAGTAAGCGGTTTCGATCCGGTAAGGAATATCAAAATGGTCCCCAAATTCAACGAGAGAGAAGTTTCGAAGTTCTTCGCAGCCTTCGAGAAAGTCGCTGCCTCTTTGGAGTGGCCAAGGGAGAATTGGGCCATCATGATACAGTCAGTCTTGACTGGGAAGGCCCAAATCGCCTACTCTACGTTATCCCTTGACGACTTCGGCGATTACGATATGGTGAAGAAAGTTGTCCTCATGGCGTACCAATTGGTACCTGAGGCGTACAGGCAGAAGTTCCGAAACCTGAAGAAGACCTCAGAGCACACTTTCACCGAATTCGCCACAATCAAGGAGCGACTTTTCCAGGAATGGTGTGCCTCTCGGAAGGTGGAGACCAAGGAAGACCTCGAGCAGCTGATTCTGCTCGAGGACTTCAAGGATTGTTTGTCTGGAGACCTCAAGACGTGCTTAGAGGAACAGCAGGTAGAGACCTTGAGTGCAGCAGCCACCATGGCTGAAGAGTACATCCTGACTCATAGGCCGTCTGCTAAGTACGTCCCGAGGAATTACCAGCGCCGGTTTGACAGACCTCAGGACGAGGAAGAGGAAAGACCTGTCCCACAAAGTGCTAAGAAGACGCCCCCAAGTAGCCCCCGAAGAACAAGTCCTAGCAGTCCGAAACACCGGAGCCCGAGGAGGAATATAGTGTGCTGGACTTGTGGGCAGAAAGGGCATATAGCTGCTAGGTGCCGAGGCAGAAGAGGTGGCAGCGCACGTAGGGAGGTGATGATGATGAGCTGTGTTACACCACCAGTAGGAAACCAGTCTACGACGACGCAGGAAGGACCAAGTTTGTTGGCCCCTCACACTTCAACCGGGTATGTAACGAGTGATCATACTGGTAGATCAATTGTAGTGCTCAGAGATAGTGGAGCAGCCCAGTCCCTGATCATGAAGAGCTCGGTACCCGAGGGAGTAAGTGTGGACGGGAGACAAGAGGTTGTCCTGGTTGGGTTTCCAAGGACGCAGTACCTCGCCCCCTTAGTGCCAGTACATCTTGACTCGCCTTATTTCAGCGGCACATGTGAGTTGGCAGTAGTCGATACCCTCCCTGTGGCTGGGATTGACGTGGTACTAGCCAACGACTTGGTGACCGATTGGAGCACCAATCATCCCAAGGTTGCGGACGAGTCTACCGGAACAGCACGGTCCGAGGTAACAGGCAATGGTAATGTCCAGGTAAAGACAGACCCGGATTTGAACATGTCTAATGTGTCCTCTCCCCCGCAGATCGACAGTTATCTAGCAGTGTCTCCTGATTCTCTCGACGAGGAACATGAAGTTAAGAAGGCAGAGGTACCTGAGCAAGAAGAGAGGCCTTGTGTGCGGGCACCCACGGATACCAACGAGTCTGGAGCGAAGGCGGATGTGTGCTTGCGGTATGGCAAGTTACAGCGTGTAGTGGACCAGCCAGAGATTCCCCAGACGTCAGAGGTATGTGAGGTGTGTTCACAAGGTCTAGCGTCCTCTTCTGTCCAAGCCAGGCTAGTGGATGGTGCCGGCTATGGACATGACAAGCTCAGGAAACTTATCCCTCAACTTACCAAATGTTTCCTATCGGCATTTTGTTTGATTCTCGTATGTGTTCTCGTTTGTGCTCTCAGTGAGGACCGGTGGACGACCCGACGAATGATGGCTCCCATGAACATCGTGAAGAGGTCCCAGGGATTGGCGATTTGTACTGCAGGTGTTGCAGTTGAAGAAGGGACCTGGAAGGTGATGGTTGATACAGGAGGTACGCGAAATGATAATATGAGTGACTGTTTCCGACAGGTTGACACCCCCCGCGTGACTGCTGAGCCTCAATGCAGCGTTATGTGGAACGTTGGTCGACCTGACGGTGGCAGAGCGAATGCCACCTGCGACGTACGAACAGCCCCGTTGGGACTAGGTGTGGACCTAGTAGAGTATGCTGTAAGTACTGTTTTACCCGCTGTCGCTATCACTCTGAATTATCAGACCCCTGTATTCCAGGTTCCTGTCTCCCTGAAGGACCATCGGACCGGCACCAGAAATGCCGTCTGTGGTCAGCCATCATCGGTGCCACGACGCAGGGAAGTGTCGAGACGCCCCAGATCGTGTCTACACCGATCCTTCCTTGAGACATGTGAGATGATGCCCCTGCTTGCCATCGCAGAGGAGGTGTGGAAGATTACGTCAGGCAGGTCATCGCCTGCCATTTTCAAGCTCCCTTTGTGCCAGGGTTTTTCCTCAGTACAGTTCTGTGGACGAGACAGCCTCATCACTCCAGTTCATAGTATAAGTAAGTCCATTTGGAGCAGTGTCGCCGTACTAATTTGGTTTGTGTTTCTTTTTATAGAACCCCAAACCAAATTCCTTTTGGTGGGGAGGTGTTACGAACCCGGATCCAACGTCCGAGCCTGGAGCAGTGACAACCACGCCATCTGTGGGTCAGCTCCCGAAACCCCCACCAAATGGACGACGACACCTGGTGAGGACAGCGTGTACTGGCCTCGAGGACCAGTTTCCGGTCTGGTTCCGCGCTCAACACCGCCGCTCCTGACCTCTGGTGAGGTGGTGCTCCGACGACAGCGCCATCTATGGACTGGATACGTCAGGTGTTTGTGCCCGAGCCCGTAAGTAAGGTGTATTAGTGTCCCAGTCATTGATGACGTGTCTGTTTACAGAGTCGACCTGGGACCACTGTGATGGAAGTGGAGTCAGTCTACCCGAGGCAGCCAGTCTCCATACCTTGAACCTTGCTGCAGCTGTTGTGACGTCGTCCCCCCCCCGGAAGAACACTGTGGTGTGTTAGCCTGCCAGTGGAGTGGCAGTGAAAGGATTTACCCGGGACCGACTGTTGGAGACGATCATCCACTGGGGTATTGAGGACAGGAGGGTGATTTATGATATCACACGAGACTCCGGTCTAGGGCGTACCCCTTATATCGTTCGTGGAGTGGCCGTACCAGCCTTGGTGGCTCAGTACCTGCCAGCAGACCAGCTGGACGTGTGGTTGACGGCCTCCACGACGGTGCCCCCAGTGGACCTGCGTTTTGGCTGACCTGTGGCCCGGGTAGGCTCGGCATTCTCAGAGGACACGTCGTGAGGCCACAAAGAAAGCACCAAGGACTCTGCACCAAGTGGTGTGGCACCAGCGTCTTCAGCAGAAGACCAAGATTATGGATTAATCCCCTTGTATAGTGTTAATACCCCCCCCCCCCTTTTCGTGTAACCGTTTTATATAATATTAAGTTCTTAGCTTTCTTTCCCTACTCCCTTTAAGTTACTTGCGTCACGGATCGCATCCCTTGAAAGCCACTGCTGGCTTGGGGTCGGATATAACTTCCTCTAACAACATCAGAGTAAGGACCCCGTTGCATCCCGAGAGGGCCGTAACAACGAGACAATCGGGATGATAGCCGACAGAGTGTATCATGATCCAGCCTGTACTCCTCTTGACATACCAGAAAATATTCTAAGGAAACTACTCCAAGCTTGTACTAAAGAGGCACCCTTCTTGAGCCCGGATGGGCACATGTATAAGCAAGTAGATGGGGTCGCCATGGGTTCTCCCCTAGGTGTCCTGTTTGCAAATTTCTACATGGGTACCATCGAGTAAAAAGTCTTAGTCGACATGAACTTGAAACCGGCCATATACAGCAGGTAAGTTGACGACATTTTTACACAGGTACCTGATGTCAGACATCTGCAGGAGCTGAAGGAGGCGTTTGAGCAGAGTTCCGTGCTGCGTTTCACTTACGAGATGGAAAAGGATGGGAAGCTGCCCTTTCTAGATGTAACAGTCATGGAAAAGAGCGGAGGTTTCCATACTGCAGTCTACACTAAGGAAACGAGCATAGGAATGTGCCTAAATGCCAACAGCGACTGCCCAGACAGGTACAAGAGGAGTGTTGTTAACGCATATGTCGACCGTCCTCTCAGCCACAGCTCAGAATGGAAGCAAGTCGACGAAGAACTCTGTAGGGTAAGGCAGGTCCTAGTCAACAACGGCTTCTCCAATGGTTTCGTCGAAGACATCATAAGAAGGAAAGTGAAACGCCATGTAACCTCTGAAGAGACAACTAACACAACACCTATACCCCCTATTAGACTATTTTACAGGAACTTCTTTTCACAGCTCATAAAACGGAGGAAAGGGTCCTGAAAGATATTGTTAATAAAAACGTTATCCCTACAGACAAAAATCAGAGGATACAACTGACGATTTACTATAAAACCAGAATAACGGCCAGCCTACTCATGAGAAACTCTCCAGACACAAAGCAGAACGCTTTAAAAGAGACCAACGTCGTCTATGCCTTCAAAATGTTCTCTTGGGGACTGTAAGCTCCAAAAAACCCAGTATATAGGCAAGACAACAACATCTCTTTCTAGGCGTTTAACGATGCATAAGCAACAGGGCTCCATTAAGGAACATATAATCTCTTCCCACAACCAAACCATCGCCAGAGAAATTCTAGTAAACAACACAGTAATCATCGATAGATACAGCGATAGCAGGCGGTTTGACGTTTGCGAGGCACTACACATTAAAAAGTCAACACCAGCAATCAACAGCCAATTAATGCACAACTATATTCTACCCACCTCAAGACTCCGCTCCAATATAGAAGCATCAAGAAATATGGACCAATAGGCTTTCTACAATCACTTCCATTCAATACCAATTGTTTCGTGTTCTGTCTTGTGTTGATGAAATTAATACCCTATTAATGCCACCTCACCCCATCCACCTCACTCAAATGTAGATATAAACAAATCGGAGATGTGTAAGTTCTATTCAGTTGTGTATGTGTAAACTAAAGTCTTTGAAAATGTAATAAGTTTTACGAAACGCACTCAAGTGTCGCGTCAGACTAGAAATAAAAATGAATTTTGGAGAATTGATTTTTGAATTACCACCAACAGTGAAAAGAAAGGTACGAAAGATCGAGAAAATTCGTGTTAGAATCATTAATCTTACTTTTTCGGTCATATTTAATAATATATATATATATATATATATATATATATATATATATATATATATATATATATATATATATATATATATATATATATATATATATATATATATATATATATACATGACATGAGACCACAACGTTCCCAGCTCGATTCCACAGCTGAAACGTCTGCACACTTCTCTTCACTTGGAGATATATCACTAGAGGTTCCTTTTTGACGGGAGCTCTGTTACGTACCTCTATAAGATACGTAATTAAATAAATTAATATGTACATTTATAATTGTGTATCAATTACATGTCTGTATATTGATATACTTATATGTTCTATGTAAAATAATTTCATGTTACATTGTTGGCGTTAGGCCCAACGTATCGTGGGAATGATTGTTTTATTTCTTTGTGTACTCAGTTTCCCAT
Organism: Procambarus clarkii; assembly: GCF_040958095.1. Taxonomy (NCBI): domain Eukaryota; kingdom Metazoa; phylum Arthropoda; class Malacostraca; order Decapoda; family Cambaridae; genus Procambarus; species Procambarus clarkii. The sequence continues at coordinate 17,071,602 of NC_091231.1, read as the reverse complement.
GGGAACTAATGATTTATATGTGATCATATGTGGGTAACATAGGTGAATAATAATTGTGTGAACTGTATCTGGCAAATTGTCGTGGGATAGTCCGTTGCTGGATGAGCATGCCATCATTCCCCTTTGTATGTGTATTTTAATTACTATGTAAAGCAATAATTACCTTATTTTTGTTATACCAATATGTATTGACCATTCATTAAGTTAGTTTAAGATTACTTTTGTCACAATATATTGCTCCATTGTAGAATTAATAAATATTGTAGCTTTGACAATTTTTTGCGGGGCAGAAGCAATGATTTTGACTCCCGCAGATATGTAGGTCAGTAGCTGTAACGGAACCAGAGAGTTAACATCTTGTGGAGTTAAGTTGTACATTATTGTTCTGTCATAACCATACATATAATAATATTATATTAATTTCTGGGAGAGACAGTAATATTTTAATTTGATATATTTGTGATAAAGTAACCATCTGTATTTATATATGCTATTGAGATTTATGTAATATATATATATATATATATATATATATATATATATATATATATATATATATATATATATATATATATATATATATATATATATATATATATATATATTTCAGTTGCATATTGTCCTGGGGACCATTCAGGCTTGTTCGCATTTGTGTTCCTCACGTGTGCCCCAAAGAATGAGGTGATTTGGTAAAATGCTATGCCCAAGATTACTATCCGAGTGCCGGCGGTGGGGTGGTTCAAATAGCCTCGGCTATCACCTCATTATGTCCGGTCGTGATGGTCAAGTGGATTAAGGCGTCTTGTACATACCAGTTGCGTTGCTCCTGGGAGTATGGGTTCGAGTCACTTCTGGGGTGTGAGTTTTCAGTTGCATATTGTCCTGGGGACCATTCAGGCTTGTTCGCATATATATATATATATATATATATATATATATATACATATATATATATATATATATATATATATATATATATATATATATATATAATATATATATATATATATATATAAAATTTATATGTATTCCTTCAGTCCTAAAGGAAAATTTTAACAAAGTGCTCATTACTTATTAACGGGTTACACTGGTGACCCGCTCTTGTGAACAGCAGTTTTAGTAACACTAGACCTTTTTTAAAGTTGGCTGTTGTAGGGTCGCGAGCCGTAACGAACGATAAGTAACAAGCTCAAACGGAGCACGGCTTCCCCTTGCGATGTCTGGCACTGAAGTGAGGTCAAAGCCCTCCAGAAGCGAGCCTCACGCCTCCAGCAAATTATCCACATCTCCTAACCAGTAATATATCTATTTTCTTATTCACTGCCCATAATCTCAAATTGTTTATTAAATCCAACCAGCTATTTTACATCTGTATCCTCACCTCTATTTTTCCTGGACCTTCTAGTCAGGTCAGGCTTGGTAGAATAATTCTCAAAGGGGAGACTCGTTTTTTCGGCTGCCTGGGATCATAACAGCTGCTACGGTCTCTCAGCTGCTACAGTCTCTCAGTTGCAACAGTCACACAGCTGCTAAAGTCTCTCAGCTGCTACAGTCTCTCACCTGCTACAGTCTCTCACCTGCTACAGTCACACAGCTGCTAAAGTCTCTCAGCTGCTACAGTCTCTCAGCTGCTACAGTCTCTCACCTGCTACAGTCTCTCACCTGCTACAGTCTCTCATCTACTACTGTCTCTCAGCTGCTACAGTCTCTCAGCTGCTACAGTCTCTCAGCTGCTACAGTCTCTCAACTGCTACAGTCTCTCACCTGCTACAGTCTCTCACCTGCTACAGTCTCTCACCTGCTACAGTCTCTCACCTGCTACAGTCTCTCAGCTACTACAGTCTCTCATCTGTTACAGTCTCTCAGCTGCTACATTCTCTCAGCTGCTACAGTCTCTCAGCTGCTCCAGTCTCTCAGCTGCTACAGTCTCTCAGCTGCTACAGTCTCTCAGCTGCTACAGTCTCTCAACTGTTACAGTCTCTCAGCTGCTACAGTCTCTCAACTGCTAGTCTCTCAGTTGCTACAGTCTCTCAGCTGCTACAGTTTTTCGGCTGCTACAGTCTCTCAACTGCTAATCTCTCAGCTGCTACAGTCTCTCAGCTGCTACAGTGTCTCAGCTGCTATAGTCTGTCAGCTGCTACAGTCTCTCAGCTGCTACAGTCTCTCAGCTGCTACAGTCTCTCAACTGCTACAGTCTCTCAGCTGCTACAGTCTCTCAACTGCTACAGTCTCTCAGCTGCTACAGTCTCTCAACTGCTACAGTCTCTCAGCTGCTACAGTCTCTCAGCTGCTACAGTCCCTCAGTTGCTACAGTCTCTAAGCTGCTATAATTGCTGGCACGAACTTAGGTTGTACCATTGCTAGTTGCCCTGCGGTGTGAAATTTCTCTTTTATATAAATGGACAATGTATGTAGAACATAAAATATAAAAAACTATATCCTAGCTGATACACCCCAACCCAGAACCTGGGGAAGAACCGAATACATAAACATGAATCAGGATACCCCAGAACCTGGGGAAGAACCGAATACATAAACATGAATCAGGATACCCCAGAACCTGGGGAAGAACCGAATACATGAACATGAATCAGGATACCCCAGAACCTGGGGAAGAACCGAATACATAAACATGAATCAGGATACCCCAGAACCTGGGGAAGAACCGAATGCACAAACCCGAACGTTCAAATTAACAAACAAAGTCATCCCACCGGAAACAATAAAGCTTGCGGTGAGGTCACAGAAAAGAAAGTTACTCATTAAAAATGAGAATTGTAAAATAAGAGAAGCAGTACCTGAGTAAACAAGGGAATTTAGATCAAGACTTCTACACGAAGCATGTCCCATGAGAAACAAGAAACTAACCGTACACTAAATGACACACTTAAGGAACACAAAAGAAGTGTTAAGTCTGCAGACAAACACTGCTCTCTTCTAACATGTTAGGGATCCTAATCATCCTATTGATTTACCTTCCTCTAAAATAATCTTTCCTGCCTCTACTCTACATAGACGCCGTCTTGTCGAATCGGTTCTGATACACAACATACCCAACATGAACCAAATCTAACATCTACATTTTTCCTAGACTTTGAAGAACTATCAGTACTCTTTATATGATTACTAGTGTCACTATGCCCTGCTGCAATTCTCTGTTCCTCTATTCTGTTATTGTTTTCTGCTATACTCTGTTGAATGTCTAATTGCTTAGTTTTCTGCTCTTCTATTTGCAACTGAGTGTCAATCTGATGCTGTTTTTTGCTGGTTCTTAGCCTCTAACTCCAGCTGTTTTTGGTGATTCTGCATCTCCAACAACTGTTTCTCTGCTTCTAACCTAGCCATCTCTAGCTTAGATTCCATCTCTAACTTTAGAATTGCCACCTGGTCACTTGACTCTTCTTCTAACTCCTCTAACCACTCCTCGTCAAGTTTCTCCTCCTCCACCAAGTGTGTGACAATGACTTACTAGCTGAGCCTTTAGTATTCTCCTGGAAGCTGTCAGCTTTAATTTATCAGCCATGTACAACAACCCAGACTTCTTCAAGTCTTTAATTTCACCAAAGTTTGGATGCACTGCCAACACAGCAACTTGTTTCTCCATTGTCAGCTTAATTAACACAACTAGCAATTACAACAACACTGAAGGTTTTGCTTGGCCCCTGGCACAAGCTGTACACTTACCTCAATCGTGAAGTGCTGAAAAAATTCCACAAGCAGTTTCGAATGAAACAGAGAAATGGTACACAGGCTTGGTTACGGTATCACTAGTTAACCACATAGTACCTAGGAAGGCATTAGCAATTAATATCATGCACCACTAATTAGTACATTCAAATTATGGTAATTAAACCTCACGGATACAGGCCCTCATTTTGTTACGGCCCTTGACCTCTGGGTATGGTTCCTCTGTTGCAGTTGGTAAACATATAATATCATACGGCCTTGCCTCAATAATTGTCGAGGAGTGAAAGAAATGCAACTGCTTACTTAACAAAGCAATATACTTAAGGTAAGGGTAACAAAGAACATACAAAATAAAATAAATGGAAAAATGCAGGTAGCCAAAAATCTTACAATATCATTATATAAACACAGATAATTTCTTTGTAACATAAATGAATAGATGGGTAAGCACATAATAGTCTAACCAGGAAATCAACTTTGTAAACTAAGCAATAAAACAAACTACCAAAAACTTAGCTTATCACATGTCTCCACCCGCCAGCCTTACCCCACGCGACTGGCGTTCCACCCTCATGCATATCATGGCGTCTTCCACATGATCAAACTAAAACCTACATGAAATCTCCTGATACTCTGCTATCAGAGAGTAGTACTTAAGAACATAATTATAATTAAACTTATACGTATATAACACTGCTAAGATGTAAAAAGAATTTAAGTACAATCAATAACAGGAATAATTTCAATGGTGAAACATTGACGCTAGTTTGAATACACGGCCCGCCACTGGAACACTCCCAAATATGGTCATCCTCCCCAGTGAGCCGCCACCGACTTCCCCCACAGGAATGAACATGCAAATAACCTAACAAATATTCAATACAGGCACACTACAGCATGCTACAATTAAATCAAACATAATTATACTGGAACACAACTGGATACGATGTTATATTTACTTAATGGGGAAGAGAAATAATGGACATACATATGTAGCCAGATGAATGTTAGAAACAAACACAGATTCGTAACAACATGCTGGTGTTTCTAGTTCTCCCCAGGACGCTGTTGTTTGTCACCTTATCCTGCCAGGTGATGTCCAAGATGTGTCGGAGGCAGTGCAAGTGGTAGGCGTTCAGCTGTCTTTCCTGAGGGATGCGGAGTGTCTAGGACTCACTGCCATATAGGAGAGTGCTCAGGACACAGGCTCTGTAAACCTGGATCTTTGTATACTCAGTCAGGTTATTGTTGGCTCACATTCTCTTTGTCAGTATGGACATAGTTGTAGATGCCTTAGCCTTACCGATGCGTTTGTTGAGTTCCATGTCAAGAGAGAGGGAGTCTTGAGTCTTAATTAAACTATGCTGCTCCATATAGTTTCGAAAATTGAATAATTGTTTAATCGTCGTTCATTAATCTGATGTAAATTTTGTCTTCACGGATTCTCAATCATAAACAAAGTGAAGAATTCCGGATTTGAATCAATTCTAATCTTCTAGTAACGATGTCGGTTCCATTAAACGAGAATTTATATATAAATAATTTATTATATATTTTTTTAAGAATAAAATCAACATATTTAAATATATAATACAGGAACAGATTACTTTGGAGATGATCACAGCTGTAATGTAAAAACATTATTATAATATAATTGTTGTGCCGAGTATAATGGAGACAATTACTACAATGTGTCACCATGAGGTGGGAGCCCTCCAGGCCGGCGACAGTGACTTGTAGACCCCGTAGGCTGTTGATCAGAACGTAATTCATTGTGCTCACCTACAAGTGCTCACCTATCCTGGTCGTGTGAATGTTGAGGGTTGAACACTCCGTGAAGGTCGTGTTTAGTAAGTACTGCGTGTTGTGAAGGTCGTGTGTTGTGAGTTCTATGTGTTGTGAGAACTGTGTGTTGTGAGAACTGTGTGTTGTGAAGGTCGTGTGTTGTGAGTTCTATATGTTGTGAGAACTGTGTGTTGTGAGAACTGTGTGTTGTGAGTTCTATATGTTGTAAGAACTGTGTGTTGTGAGAACTGTGTGTTGTGAGTTCTATATGTTGTGAGAACTGTGTGTTGTGAGAACTGTGTGTTGTGAGTTCTATATGTTGTAAGAACTGTGTGTTGTGAGAACTGTGTGTTGTGAGTTCTATATGTTGTGAGAACTGTGTGTTGTGAGAACTGTGTGTTGTGAGAACTGTGTGTTGTGAGAACTGTGTGTTGTGAGAACTGTGTGTTGTGAGAACTGTGTGTTGTGAAGGTCGTGTGTTGTGAGTTCTATATGTTGTGAGAACTGTGTGTTGCGAGAACTGTGTGTTGTGAGAACTGTGTGTTGTGAGAACTGTGTGTTGTGAGTTCTATATGTTGTGAGAACTGTGTGTTGTGAGAACTGTGTGTTGTGAGAACTGTGTGTTGTGAGTTCTATATGTTGTGAGAACTGTGTGTTGTGAGAACTGTGTGTTGTGAGTTCTATATGTTGTGAGAACTGTGTGTTGTGAGAACTGTGTGTTGTGAGAACTGCGTGTTGTGAGAACTGTGTGTTGTGAGAACTGTGTGTTGTGAGAACTGTGTGTTGTGAAGGTCATGTGTTGTGAGAACTGTGTGTTGTGAAGGTCATGTGTTGTGAGAACTGTGTGTTGTGAAGGTCGTGTGTTGTGAGAACTGTGTGTTGTGAAGGTCATGTGTTGTGAGAACTGTGTGTTGTGAAGGTCATGTGTTGTGAGAACTGTGTGTTGTGAAGGTCATGTGTTGTGAGAACTGTGTGTTGTGAAGGTCATGTGTTGTGAGAACTGTGTGTTGTGAAGGTCGTGTGTTGTGAGAACTGTGTGTTGTGAAGGTCATGTGTTGTGAGTACTATGTTTTTGTGAAGGTTGTGTGTTGTGAAGGTCGTATGTTGTGATTGTCGTGAGTTGTGAAGGTCGTGTGATGTGAAGGTCGAGTGTTGTGAAAGTCGGATGCTGTAAAAGTCGTGTGTAGAAGGTTGTGTGTTGTGAAGGTCGTGTGTTGTGAAAGTCGTGTGTTTTGAAAGTCGTGCTGTACAAAGTGCCAAATTACAGTACCCAGAGAACAGTAAGTGTAGAAAGCACCCAGTTACCCAGACACGAGTGAGTGAAGAACACAGCCAGTTACAGTATGGAGACAACAGTGAGTGTAGAAAGCAGCCATGTACACAACCCAGACAATAGTGAGTGTGTTAGGCAGCCAGGAGCAGTAGCGAGACAACAGTCCTGGACCAATCCGGGAGTATGCGGCCCCAGCATAGATCCCGTACCTTGTCAAGTTCAGGACGAAGCTGGAAAAAGTTCAGAGGTATGCCACTAGGATAGTACCATAACTAAGAGCCACGAGTTACGAAGAAGGTCTACGTGAAATGCACCTCACGCCACTGGAAGACAGAAGAGTAAGGGCAGACATGATCACTACCTACAAAACTCTTACAGGAATTGACATGGCAGACAAGGATAAAGTATTTAAAACGGATGGTACGCGAAAAGGGGAGGTCACAGGTTGAAACTGAGTACCCAAACTACTCTGACACTGAGAACTTCAGTGTCAGAGTAGTTAACAGATGGAAAGCATTAGGAAAGTGATGTGGTGGAGGCTGACTCCATACACAGTTTCAAATGTAGATATGATAAAGCCCAATAGGCTCAGGAATCTGTACACCAGTTGATTGACAGTTGAGAGGAGAGACCAAAGAGCCAAAGCTCAACCCCCGCAAGCACAACTAGGTGAGTACAACTTAGTACAGTGAGTATAGAGGGCAGCCAGGTACAGTAGCTTGTCAAGAGTGAGTGTAGAGGGTAGCCAGGTACAGTAGCTAGACAAGAGTGAGTATAGAGGGCAGCCAGGTACAGTAGCCAGACAAGAGTGAGTATAGAGGGCAGCCAGGTACAGTAGCCAGACAAGAGTGAGTATAGAGGGCAGCCAGGTACAGTAGCCAGACAAGAGTGAGTATAGAGGGCAGCCAGGTACAGTAGCCAGACAAGAGTAAGTATAGAGGGCAGCCAGGTACAGTAGCCAGACAAGAGTGAGTATAGAGGGCAGCCAGGTACAGTAGCTAGACATGAGTGAGTGTTGAGGGCAGCCAGGTACAGTAGCCAGACAAGAGTGAGTATAGAGGGCAGCCAGGTACAGTAGTCAGACAAGAGTGAGTATAGAGGGCAGCCAGGTACAGTAGCCAGACAAGAGTGAGTGTAGAGGACAGCCAGGTACAGTAGCCAGACAAGAGTGAGTGTAGAGGGCAGCCAGTATACTTGGTGGGGTTTAAGAGTGTGTTTACTCTCCCTGGGCAGAGGTGCCAGGTGGGCCGGTCATCAGCGGGTACCTGAGAGGTGAGGTGCTGACGGAGGGGGAGCGCCGCGTCCTCACGTGTCAGATGGTCGGGGGAGGACACCCCCGCCCCTGGCTCACCTGGTACAGGCACGGACGGCCCATCAATCCTACCTCCATCATTCAGGCGGCAGAGAACGAAGTGACAGCGACGCAACTGATGAGAGCGACGCAGCTGGTGACGGCGACGCAGGTGGTGACGGCGACGCAGGTGGTGACGGCGACGCAGCTGGTGACGGCGACGCAGGTGGTGACGGCGACGCGGGAGGAGAACGGGGCTGTGTATGAGTGTCGGGTTAACAGTCAACTGTTGCGACACTCCCTCACCACCAACGTCACTCTCACCGTTCACTGTAAGTTATGCTTGTGGTTGTTCCCGTCACTGCTGCCTTAACCCTCAAGGTACACATCTTTTGTTACTTCTGGCCCTGTACATAGTTAACTGTGTGATGCCTCCCCAGGCACTGTGTACTCTGAGTACCTGAACATTACCATAGTCTTAGGCAATACAAGCTGACTGTAAAGTGGCAGTAAAGGGTTTAAGGTACTCGGCTTTTCTTTGTTTAAACTTTAACAACTGTGACATCACAGGAAGAATTAAACCATCGTCTTACTACTGTACCTCAACATAGATTCTTGTTAGCTGTCACATGGCGTCCTTGTGCCGTCTCACTAGGCGAACCAAATGAGAGTGCTGCAAGCTTCACGTCCAGTAGCCAGACACCATCACACGCACTTCCACACCCTCAGTCACCCTTTTGGAAATTTCCAACACTAATACAACACTGCTGTATTATTATTAATTATTACTAAATCTACTAATCATTGTAGTAATTAAAATTAACCAAATGTAGAGTTCACATGTACTAACAATTACATCTGTACAATAAGGCTAGAATTCTTACGTCACCAGACGCCAGTATTGCGTCAGATTCCATTATAATAAACACATCTATATCCAGTGTGTCTGAGAATTGAGTTTGATTCTCTATAAAACAACGGTGTTCTGTGTGATAATTATTTACAGATAAACTGATCCCCAACTAATGCCAAATAGAGCGTTTATAGTTATAACTGTTATCTGGTAATAAATTTGAGGCCACGTGTGAATGCCCTGGAGAGACTTTAATTCATCTCCATTGCTCGTTTACCATCGTAAAACGGGCAAATAATAATATTTAACTCCTCTGAATAATAAACCCGTCCCTATCCGAGCATTTCAATCACAACTGCGAGAAATGATATTATTCGTAGTAAATAATTTGTGTATCAAATGCGGGACGCGGAGCGGGGCAGAGAGACGCCATTACCGAAGCCGCCTGGGTGGACGAAACCGAGATCGAGAGAAGAAAGTCGCCACTGTGAGGTGTGAAGAATAGTTGCAGACAGCAACTTAGCTGGTGTCAGTGTCACTGTATACGCCGTGTTGAATTGTCAAGAGAATTAACTTGACGTTCAGCCCGGAACCTGTTAATTTGTACCGTGTAGCCCAACGTGACCGGCCAGAGGAGCGCGTCAACATCTAGGCTAGGCTCGACACCACGTGTTCGTTACTACGACGCCAGAACCTAGGACGCGAACTTCGACAAGCCTTAACTTACACAGTGCCCTATTAGCTAAGTACCCTTATTCCTGTTTGATGCATCATTTAGGATAGGTTATAGCTGGGTAGCTTGTCGTCACGCCGAGCGACTATAAAAAACCACAGGTTATTATCTGTCTCCATTCTCTATTTTAATTTCATGAACATAGATATTTAGCAGCCTAATATGTTGCTACTGAATATATTTTGATTTGCAGCGTGTGTGAAGAATTCCTCGAGCTGTCATTTCCCGTGTTAATCATCTCCCAGTGTTCCATGATGAGTTCAGGAGATTCCGAGGATGAGTCATAACCGATGTCTTGGAAAACGTCTTCAAGCTAAGACCCTTTTCCGTATTCCTTTAAATTACATTATCTGTAGTATATTATTCTTGCGGATCACTGTTTTCTGGATTAACATGTGTTTATTATAATCATTAATTTCTCATGTTCATAATCTATGTTGTTATTGGTGATTGCTTTATTGATTCTATAATTGGTCATAGGATTAGGTTATTGCATAATGAACTGGTGCACGAACCACACTAGTTCCTAGACATATATGAAGTTCTAGTAATACCCCCCCCCAATGTAGGTGTTTGAGGCTTTGATTCAGTTAAATTATACAGCCCATTAATTCTATAAGTGATTATATTCTCTAGTATTTTATCCATAGTTACTGGTTCATCTAGGAATTTTCTAATGATCATATTTTATTAGTTTCCCTCTTTACTATAAAAGCGGGTGGTCCTTCGTAATTGATTTTCATTACATTAATATTTAAATAAATAGAGTCAAGCCCCAAATGTCCCACACACCCATCTTACTTCAGGTACACGCACTAGAGTGGCTAAAAGAATGAAAATGAATGACATATTATTGCAGATGAAGAGTCACAATAACGTGGCTGAAAAATGTTAACCAAACCACACAATAGAAATTGAAGTGAGGACGACGTTTCGGTCTGTCCTGGACCATTATCAAGTCGACTGTGTAATTGTAGAGAACGTGATTTCTGCCTCAACACACTACACTAAGAGTTCCTCGTCATGTCTGAAGTGTAACAGGGAAGGATTATACTGTAACATAAAAACAATTTTGTTTTGCAAAAGGTACCACAGTGTTGGTGTAGCATGACACTACAGTGTTGGTGTAGCATTGCACCACAGTGTTGGTGTAGCATTGCACCACAGTGTTGGTGTAGCATTGCACCAGTGTTGGTGTAGCATTGCACCACAGTGTTGGTGTACACTATTACCACAACACAGCCCTCACCACACTGTACCAGTACACTATTACAACAATACAGTCCTCACAACACTGTACCAGCACACTATTACCACAACACAGCCCTCACCACACTGTACCAGTACACTATTACAACAATACAGTCCTCACAACACTGTACCAGCACACTATTACCACAACACAGCCCTCACCACACTGTACCAGTACACTATTACAACAATACAGTCCTCACAACACTGTACCAGCACACTATTACCACAACACAGCCCTCACCACACTGAACCAGTTCACTGTTACCACAACACAGCTCCAAACCCTCTGTATCAAAAGACACTTTGCTGAAAGTAATCATATTAGCTTGATACTTCACTGATTAAATCTATTGGAGCCATGATGAGGATTGAAATATGTGCACTGGGTACTCTCAGTTCAATCCCAGTTTACAATAATTCTGCAGCTTATCGCGGCCTAGTGGTTTAAGGGGGTGTGGTTAAGGGTTCCCAGTATGCTGGATTGAATTCTTTTGATGACTAGGACCGATTCTCCAGCCCATCCTTCTGTTTGATTGTACTTTTAGGAAGGATGAGGACCATAGTATATACCACCCTACAACGCAATTATAAAGTAGAAATCGGTACCATTGAATTTGGACAACCGGAAACGATTTTCGTTTTATGTTGTAGAGAAAAATTATCCTAATCTCTCCCAAGCCTAATACACGCTATATGAGGCCTAATATAATACATGTATGTGCTATACTAATCCTACGAATATATTGTTTTTTTTCTTCATTTTTTCGAACTCTATAAAGTGAATAGTACAAAATTCTAATTGCTTTGTACATCAATGTTTTTACTATGGTGCACATAATTACACAAACTACTATCTAAACAAGACAATGGGTTGTTTGTCTGTCAACACTGTTGCCACAGCCCTGCCATCCCACGCTGGGTCACTACGTCATTCTTGTACAGGCATTCATCAACACAATTTGTTTAACAATTTGATTATCCCGTATTGTAATTTATCTTTTTCAATATAGTAATGTTAGGCAATGAAGACCATTTTGTTTTATGCCAAATAATACTATCATTTGCCTGCTTCTGATTTTAATGTTTTGTACCTTCATATTACCTTGAATAATAAGGGTACGTAAGCATTAATATTACACATGTTCTGGTCCAGGCTTGCGTGAGGAGTGTGTCACTAACACTCGCGCCCTCCATCCCAGTCCTGGTCCAGGCTTGTGTGAGCAGTGTGTCACTAACACTCGCTCTCTCCACCCCAGTCCTGGTCCAGGCTTGTGTGAGCAGTGAGTCACTAACACTCGCGCTCTCCATCCCAGTCCTGGTCCAGGCTTGTGTGAGCAGTGTGTCACTAACACTCGCTCTCTCCACCCCAGTCCTGGTCCAGGCTTGTGTGAGCAGTGAGTCACTAACACTCGCGCTCTCCATCCCAGTCCTGGTCCAGGCTTGTGTGAGCAGTGTGTCACTAACACTCGCGCTCTCCACCCCAGTCCTGGTCCAGGCTTGTGTGAGCAGTGTGTCACTAACACTCGCGCCCTCCACCACAGACGCGCCGGCCACAGTGACTGTGAGGGGCCCAGCGGTGATGGTGGCTGACCAGCAACTTGCCCTCACCTGCCAGACGAGTCCGGCTAACCCCCCTGCAACCATATTCTGGTTCGTCCAAGGTAAGCCCTCGAATTTCATTTGGAGCTGCACTGTTTATGGAAAAGTCAGCCCGTCCCCATCAGCTAAGGCCAAGTGCTCGTTAATCCAGCGGCCAAACTCCCTGTGTATGAATGAATAGGTGTTTACAGATGAATCACCAACCCATCGTCAGTCCAGGCTCGTTAAAACTGAGGCCGTCACCAAACGCATTGTTTAATTGTAACGAATTGTGTATTAAAGATTGGTTTGTTCTAATTTGTACATTAATATTGATATATATCAAAGTTTTACTGATAGTTAGGCATAGGTTTATTTGGTGTTTAGGTTATGTTGACATTTATTTGTATATGAAGGACGTGGGTGAAGTGTTTACAGAGTTGCGATGCGGAGTTGCGTGGTGACCGCCGGCCAGGTCGGACGTTCCTGAGGTCTCTCCGCTTCTGGCTAGTGTTTACGTTGGGTGATCGCTTGTTTGCCCTGCTGGTGGTGGTTTGCCACTGACAGGGTGACGTTTGCTTAGCCATGGGGACGTCTCGCCTTCCAATGACGAGGACGCTGTCAGCTGGTCTGGCGTTTACGGTGCCGGTGGACCATCCATTGGTTGGTGTCGCCCTGGTGGACGTGCTGCATGTGCAGCTGTCGGACCTGGTGGGCATCCAGCTGCTTCAGGGCCACCGTGCTGTAGTCAAGTTCCGCCTCCAGGCTGCCTTTCAGGCGTTTCTCGAGCGGTGTGAGGGGCGTGTTTACCCTCTCCCTGATACTGCTGGCTCCGTTAAGGTAGTGAATCTCAGTGTCACCTTGACGTCTGTGACGGTGCAAGGTGCCCCCTTCGAATTTCAGGACGACTTTTTAACCTCCTGTTTCGAACGGTTTGGGGCTGTGTTAAGTGTTCGATGGAATAAGGTCGTTGCCGGGCACTGTGTTGGTATGCTTGACGGCTCCCGCACCCTGACGATGTCGCTGAAGTGTAGTGTACCATCGTCGATGTCCGTGTTGGGTTACACGCTCCGCTGCCAGTACCGGGGTCAACCGCGCACCTGTTATCGGTGTGGTCACGAGGGTCATCTGGCTGCGGCGTGCGACGTGGGAGCAACTGGTCGGGTGCATGTTCTTCGTGCGGAGGATTTTCCGCCCCTGTTGCGTTCGGACGGTGTGGGTGCTGTGCCTGAGGCACCTGACTGCCTGTCTGCTGCTCCGCCTGTTGAGGCGAGTTCTCTGGCCCGTGCGACACGTCAGGTGACTGCTGTGGCCCCTGGGGTTGTTGAGCTGGTGTGTGAGGGTGACGGGGCGTCGCCTGCGCTGCGTGTAGTGCAGGGTGTCCCGGTGGAGGTTCATGTCCCACCCCCGCCTGTGGATGTGGTAACGGCTCCCGGGGACGCGGGTTCTGCTGTTTTGGAGGGGGTGCTTCGGCAAGGTGAGGTGCCTGCCGTGCCTGTGTGTGTTAACGACTGTAGTTCTGCTCTTTCCATTCCTTTGCAGAAGCGTGCAAGTCGGTGTTCTGAGGCTGTTTCCGTGGATGATGTGGACAGTGTGGGTGATGTGGCCTCTGTGGACTCTTCGGACGGTGCGGGTGTGGCCTGTGTGGATGTAAAGATGGTGGCCGTGCCTGCGGAGGGGACTGCTGGGAGTGGTGTCGTGCTGCCTGTCTCGAAGCGTTCGCGGCGGGCTCGGAGTGTGTCTCCCCTTCGTGGTGTGCCTTGGGAAGAGGTGGGGGAGTATGGTGCTCAGCTGGCGTCCCCCGCCGTGGATGATGGTGCTGTGCGGGGCTCCGAGGTTGCTACCTGTGTCCCCCTTCCTGTGTCACTGCTGTTGGATCCCCGCAGTGGGGGGTTGTCCCTGATGATCGGGATCTCGTCGTGATGTTGCGGAAAGATGTGCGCCGGGGGGCCTCGACTCCTGTGCCCTGTGGTGGGGTCGCTGCCGCGCCTGCATCCCCTGCTGTTCCCCCTCCTTCCTTGCCCCGGTCTGGTGGTTGCCTAGTCCCGTCTGCTGGGGTCGTGCCCTGTGAGGGTCCGGAGTTGGGCCCTTATCGGGATGCCCAGGTGCTTCCGATCCCATGGTGCTCGTCCACTATTTGGGTATCGTCTGAGAAGGTATTTGTTTATAGGGTGCCGGATAGGATGTCTCAGCCGTGGGTACTGCCTGATGGCCGGCTGCCCGCCGACCTGTGGGTGATTTGGGAAGCGTACTGCTTGTGCTTTCCGGAGAAGTATTAGTTCCCATCTTGCGCACACGGCTACGCCGTGCCTGGATCAGCTGCCGCCGTGACCACGACTCCCCGCCCCCCGGTGCGGGGAGTCTCCCTCTAACGTTCGCCTATGTTTTCGTCGCCACACCTCTCTCTACGGCCCATCACATCTACCGCTTTTGACATTCTTCTCCTCCTCACCATCAACGCGTCTCCTTACATCTGTCCTGGTGCAGTCATCGGGAGGGTTACCCCTTCATGCAAACTGCACCTATTCTCAAGAAGAAGAAGAGTTGCGATGCGAACAGAGGTCGTCAGCGAAGCACTGCTTGAGAAATGTTCGAATGTCAAAAGTTGTGATTCGTGTGTGAGCCGTTTTTCATTTGTAAACAGGGGGATTGGAGGCTGGATTAATGAGCATTTCCTCTATTCTGATGAGGACTTTCATCTCCTTTCATAATTGATAACGTTCGAAAATTTATCGAAGTCGAACAACTCAATTCTGTTCTAATTATACATACTTTAAATACAAATTATCGCCGACAAAACACAAACACTTAACCTAATCTACGTCTAACTATACACAGAACTTTAATGTATAATAATATTACTTTATGAAACACATTTTTAACTCACAATACTTAATGACGGATGACACATCTTGGGGGACGGCCACTGCATAAACGAGCCTGGCCTGAGGACAGGTTGGGAAAGATTGTGTTTCTGTTGCAGGATGTTTACAAGTGGTAGCATGGGTAAAGTGGTAGCATGGGTAAAGTGGGAGCATGGGTAAAGTGGGAGCATGGGTAAAGTGGGAGCATGGGTAAAGTGGGAGTATGGGTAAAGTGGGAGCATGGGTAAAGTGGGAGCATGGGTAAAGTGGGAGCATGGGTAAAGTGGGAGCATGGGTAAAGTGGGAGCATGGGTAAAGTGGGAGCATGGGTAAAGTGGGAGCATGGGTAAAGTGGGAGCATGGGTAAAGTGGGAGTATGGGTAAAGTGGGAGCATGGGTAAAGTGGGAGCATGGGTAAAGTGGGAGCATGGGTAAAGTTGGAACATGGGTAAAGTGGGAGCATGGGTAAAGTGGGAGCATGGGTAAAGTTGGAACATGGGTAAAGTGGGAGCATGGATAAAGTGGGAGCATGGGTAAAGTGGGAGCATGGGTAAAGTGGGAGCATGGGTAAAGTGCGAGAAAAGGAGTTCTCGTCTAGTAAAAAAGTATCAGTGAAGAACCTGTTTACTTTGAGCTTTCCAGATTAACGTATATTTGACAATAAAATTATTGAACCAAAAATAGATAAGAACAGAATTATAATAGTCACAGAGGATTACAACAAGATTACAATAGATCACAGAAGGCTGAGGAAATTTTCAATACAGAGGATTATAAGATCACAGAAGATTAATTTTTGATTTGCAAAATAATAGATGTTACAAAATAGACGTTAAGGGAACTAGACGATAGTTCGACACAATGTATCAAATCAAATCAAATTAAATGTTTATTCAGGTAAAGTACATACATACAAGGTGAGATACAAACATTGATGGATTTATAGATAGAGCTAGTACATACAATGCCTAAAGCCACTATTACACAAAGCGTTTCTGGCAGTGATCTCCGAATTTATCGGGCATATCTCCAGAATTTAAAATTCAGCACCAACATTAACCCTCCAAGACTCTGGGACTCTGTTCATACCAAATGACGCATTAATTAAGCAACTGTAGGGTTCCCTAACCACTTGTTTATAGTGTTTAAACACCCTGGCATACATGTAGTCTGGCCCTGGGAAATTGTTTTCTATTATTTTAGCAACTTCGTCTGTGATGACTGCTAGTCAACTTGTCTACTTCACTAGTAACATACATGTATATGTTTGGCTACAGACTGAATGTTAAGTTCTTCTCTTGTATATACGTATTGAGACAGAGAACTAATTTAAAATACAACTGATGTCTTTGTAACTATCAGTTACCTGACCACTCTCAGTTTTGTAATGGCCCTGTTCCCTCATCGTTGTTTGATATATATGAACAACGTGAGTTGTCCTTGCCAACCCGCTGTAAGTATTTCACAGTTTCTTTGCGATGTTCATATTTCCTTCTTAACATTTCTGAATAGTTTGACAAATTGTTGCTCTGGATCACTGGTTCCCAAACTCTTTTCGATCATAACCCATTTTTCATATAACATACTTATTAATGGTTCCCTAAACTCGGTAAAAGACCCAGTCTTGTATCTTGTTTTTACATGCATACTATATAGATGTTACGTCTGTGCCAGGCAAAAACATGCTTTTTTGAAACCTGTATTTTTCAAACGAGTTTTCATGTGAGGGAAATCTCCCAAAACCTCTGTACCGAATGGTTTGAAATTTTGACACAACTTTGCATTCGAATACACACGTGTTTTTATATACCTACTATATACATGCGGCACCTGTGTCAGATAAAAATCATGTTTTTTTAAAACAGCGCCATCTGTTGGACGTAAGAGCAACACACGCTGTAATCTTCGAAAGTTCTTCATCGATTGCTTTGAAATTTTGACCCAACGTTCCATTTGAATACGTGTGTGTGTGTTTTTGTATACCTACTAAATAGATGCCACACCTGTGACAGGTAAAAACATATTTTTTTTTAAACAGCGCCATCTGTTGCATGTCATAGCAACACATGCCATACTAAATATGTTATGATTCCATTTCAATGTTTCCGATTGCATTGATGAAAATTTTTTCATAGATTTTGATTTATTTTAATTTTGATTTAATTTTTTGTGTGGCATTGCGTTGGAATTGAGCTGTGTTGTTTACCATACTGTTCATTTCGTCTGTATAGAATTTTTAAATTTTTTTAATTGTTTTTATAACTGTTCTACTTATTTTTCAGTGATAGGAGCATCAGATCATTCAATGTTCCTTTTTTCTGATAGGAACATCAGATCATTTGGGAATGCATTGGACAAAGGAGTGGGAAATGGTGGGGAAGACGAGAGTGGGGGATGGTGGGAAGGACGAGGGAACGGGGGTTGGGGTAATGGTGGGGAGGACGAGGGGATGGGGGAGAGGGAGATGTAGGGGACGAGGGGACGGGGGAGTGAAGAATGGTGGGGAGGATGAAAGGACATGGGAAGTGGAATGGTGGGAAAACGAGGGGACAGGGGAGTGGGGAATGGTGGAGAGGACAGGGGGGACGGAACGGTTGCTGTGGCTCAGCCACGTGCATACGTTGCTGAGCTACAGCAAAGCATGTCTGGGTAAACGGAGTATATAAATAAACGTGTAAACGTTCGTTTGTTCATAATTTTTAATCTCCGAAAGTTCTTCATCGATTGCTTTAAAATTTTGACACAACGTTCCATTTGCCTTGACCGTGATTTTATATAACTTCTATATAGATGTCACGTCTGTGACAGGTAAAAACCTGCTGTTTTTGAAAAACTGTGGTTTTTACGTGAGTTTACATGTTAGGGAAATCTCCCAAATGTGTTTACCAATTGCTTTGAAGTTTTGACACAATGTTCCATTCGAATACGGTAAATAAATATTGATTAATTTAATTATTATAGATTTCGATTTATTTTCATTTTGATTTAATTATTTTGAGTCACATTGCATTGGAATTGAGCTTTGTTGTTTACCATACCATTCATTTCGTGAGTATAGTTTTTTTGTTTTTCATTTCGCTTTTTAACTGTTCTTCTTATTTTACAGTGATGGTAACATCAGATCATTTGGGAACGCATCGGATGAGGGGATTGGGGAATGGTGGGGAGGAAGAGGGGATGGGAGTGGAGGATGGTGGTGAGGACGAGGGGAGGACGAGGGGAGGGGGGGTAATGGTCGGGATAATAATGGGACGGGGGAGTGGGAGACGGTGGGGAGGACTTGGGGACGAGAGAGTGGAGAATGGTGGGAGAGGATAAGAGGACATGGGAGTGGGTGATGGTGGGGCGGACAGGGGGCAAGGGAGGGTTGCTGTGAATCAGCAACGCACAATCATTGCTGAGCTACAGCAATGCGTAGCCGGGTACTATATATATATATATATATATATATATATATATATATATATATATATATATATATATATATATATATATATATATATATATATATATATATAATATAATATATACTGAATTGTAATGCTAGTCCTCATCTCAAACGCTTCCTAGAGGGTTGTAACAGAACCCATGAACACCACACTAGACACAAATTATTTGATATTCCAAGTATGCGACTTAAGCAGACTAGAAATGCTCTGCAAATCAAGGGGTCCCAAAATTTGGAACGACCTTCCTAATCATGTCACAGGCTGTATCTATCTCAATTACTTTAGGAGAATAACTTAGTACTACCTAATCAATTCCATGTAACTTACCTTACCTTCTAATGTCTAATTATTATCAAATATTAAAGTGATTAAGGATTAGCCTATAATGATTAATAACTAACTTATAAAACTGCTGATATACGCCACGTATAAATAAAAAAATACTGTAGTCCGTTTGTTTAATTAAAACTACTATTTGCTGGTCTCCTGTCATTTCTGTCATTCTTTTCATTAATTATTGTCATTCTTTTTTTCTACTTCAGTTTAATTTCAGGCTTTTGGTTTCAATTAATTAAATGAAAAATCCATTAATTTTAATTCTTAGTTTTTTTTTTAAATTTTTTCCTTAAATCTTACCCGAAACACAGTCCGTACTAGTATCTTTAGGCCTAGTATATACTAGCTCTATCTAAAAACCAACATTTTTACTTGTAACTCATTTTGTATGTATGTCTGTAATTTTATCTAAATAAAGTATTGTTATTATTATTATTATTATTATTATTATTATTATTATTATTATTATTATTATTATTACAGCCTATTCTCCTATTTTGTTAGTACTTATTATAACAATGAGGACCATAGAACATATACCGACGAACAACGCAATAAGAAAGTAGACATCGGTACTATTGTATTAGGACAAACAGGAAAACTATTTTCTACTTATGTTTCAAAGACAAAGCAAACTAACCTAACCGTCCTAGGCCTAATACATGCCATATGTGGCCTAATTTAGTACATATGTGTGCTATACTAGGACTATACTAGTTCTACCGTCTAATTGTTTAGTACGTCAATGGTTGTACTATGGTACACATAGTTACAAAGAGTACTATATCAAAAGGAAGATGGGTTGTATTATTATTATACAATTTACCTTCGAAAAACTTCATTATATTTTTTTCTTAGCATATTTTGGAGAAAACTGAATTCAATATTGAATATAGTAAAGATAATTATTAATGTGTTTTTATTTGATTGAATTACAGGAATAAGAGTAAACAGTGGGGCATCAGAAGTGCGTGAAGAAGAGGGTGGAGGGTGGGTCACCACCTCTGATCTGACCCACCACTTTCCAGTAGCACCCAGCAGGTCCCAGGTGACGGTGGAGTGTAGGGCCCACCACCCAGCCACACACAAGGTCCTCACACACCACTGGTCCCTCAAAGTCATTAGTAAGTCATCATCACACTTCTCTTATCTCATAATATTGCTGATGATAACTACGATAGATGCCGCAATCTCTCTCTCTCCATTCACAACTCACAGTTCCCACATCCAACATCTGGCAGGTATTTTCAAACATTATTCATAATTTAGGATTTTTTTTTAATATTTTACATAATCTGGCAAGCATTTTCAAACGTTATATAATATGGTGGGTATTTTAAACCTTTTCCACAGCCTCGTAGATGGTCTGCCCAATATTTACCACACTCTGACAGGTGGTCTGCCCAACATTTACCACACTCTGACAGGTGGTCTGCCCAACATTTACCACACACTGACAGGTGGTCTGCCCAACATTTACCACACTCTGACAGGTGGTCTGCCCAACATTTACCACACTCTGACAGGTGGTCTGCCCAACATTTACCACACTCTGACAGGTGGTCTCCCCAACATTTACCACACTCTGACAGGTGGTCTCCCCAACATTTACCACACTCTGACAGGTGGTCTCCCCAACATTTACCACACTCTGACAGGTGGTCTCCCCAACATTTACCACACTCTGACAGGTGGTGTCCCCAACATTTACCACACTCTCGCAGGAGGTCTCCCAAACATTTACCACATTCAGGCTGTTGATCTCAATATTTCCCTCACACTGGCAGGTGGTCTCCCCAACATTTACCACACTCCGGGAGTTATTCTCTTCAACATTTACAACACTGGCAGTTGGTTAGCCCAACATTTCCCTTTCTCTAATAGTTGGTTTCCCCAACATTTACCACACACTGACAGGTGGTCTCCCTAACATTTACCACCACTGACAGGTGGTCTCCCTAACATTTACCACACACTGACAGGTGGTTTCCCTAACATTTACCACACACTGACAGGTGGTCTCCCTAACATTTACCACCACTGACAGGTGTTCTCCCTAACATTTACCACACACTGACAGGTGGTCTCCCTAACATTTACCACACACTGACAGGTGGTTTCCCTTGTGGGTACCGACCTGTGAGATTTATATTTATTTAATTTATATGAATTTATATTTACGTTAATTTATATACTTCGATAGCAATTTGTATAATGTTAAGTGGACTGTATTTCTGCAATAATCTCATAATCTCACAAATCGATCCTCTACACATTAGGGGGGGTTTATTAGTTTATATATATGCAGCCAATCAAACTACAGAATAGACTACATACATTGAAAAGGTTCCTAATCTTATAGTACAGCAGGTTAGTCCACCAGGTATAACTAGGGTGTAGACACCAAATTATCCTCTTTGAGGCAGCTTCCATCACCCAGTAACTGGTGCACAAAGTCTTGCTTCCTCGTCTTGACCTGTCAAAAGTGCGCTAGCTGTGAAGCCAGATACCTATATATGACAAGCTATATCAGAGAAAACTGTACATGGAACATTGAAGACCTGGCTTAATTACCTTTAGTTTGAGGCTTCCACGTGCTCTAACCGGGTAACCCTATATAATGACATTAATGGCCATAAATGAAGATACATGGGTTTCGGAAAGAACACTTAATTTGAATTTGTAGACAGCGTGTTGAAAATGGTACACCTTTGGTTTCCATAACACTACGTCCAAGTAAAATTAACAGGAGCCGAATTTGCTCCCGTGTGAGCCTCTGGTCTCAATATAAACAATGACTGCCCTCCTTCCTCCCTCTGACGCCTGGCTTACATTGTCCACATGTCAGAAAGTGATAGAAGGGTCACATTTACTCTACTTTAATATTGATAATTAAGTTAATTTATATAAGATGTTTTTATGATGGTAAAGTCCAAAGACTAATGTATTTAAGAATAATTCCCACCATAATAGGTGGTGATTTATAATAGTATGTGGTGTTGATATCCCATTTTCTTTAGATGGTAATTCCACTACAAGTTACGTTTTCTATGGGTAACTTGTTTATACAACACAGCTATTATCTGTATGATTATTAAATGGTGTCGGATTTTCCGACATCCCTAACATTTACCACACTCTGACAGGTGGTCTCCCCAACATTTACCACACTCTGACAGGTGGTCTCCCTAACCTTTACCACCACTGACAGGTGTTCTCCCTAACCTTTACCACCACTGACAGGTGTTCTCCCTAACATTTACCACACACACACTGACAGGTGGTCTCCAACATTTACCACACACTGACAGGTGGTCTCCCTAACATTTACCACACACTGACAGGTGGTCTCCCTAACATTTACCACACTCTGACAGGTGGTCTCCCCAACATTTACCACACTCTGACAGGTGGTCTCCCTAACATTTACCACACTCTGACAGGTGGTCTCCCTAACATTTACCACACTCTGACAGGTGGTCTCCCCGACATTTACCACACACTGACAGGTGGTCTGCCCAACATTTACCACACTCTGACAGGTGGTCTCCCCGACATTTACCACCACTGACAGGTGGTCTGCCCAACATTTACCACACTCTGGCGGGTGTTCTTATTAAACATTACCCACAATGTAAGTAGTTCTCAATAATTACCCAAAGTAACAGGTGTTCTTAATAATTAATCACAGCAGCAGGTGTTCTCTACAATAAATACCCACAGTGGTAGGTGATCTCCCTGAAAATTCCCCACTGCAGCCGGTGTTCTTCTCAACCATTACTCTCAGTGTATAGTGTTCTCAAACATTTCGCTTTGTGGCAGGTGTTGTTTTAAAATATTGCTCGCAGTGGCAGGTGTTCTCTTCAACCATTTCCCAAGATGGCAGGTGTTCTCCACAAATATTACCACAATAGCGGCCGTTCTCCACATATTACAGCAATGTCAGGTGTTCTCCAGAAAATTACAACAATGACAGGTGTTCTGCTAATTTATTTCTACGTTTCCATGTGTTCTAATCAATATCACACATTGCTCGCAGTCACAGGTATTTTCCTCATAATTGCACACACAATAACTGCCCATAGTAGTAGATGGTCTTCTCAAACATTACCAACAGCGGCAGGTGTTCTCCACAAACCTTAATGGCAGGTGTTCTCCACAAACCTTAATGGCAGGTGTTTTTAACATTTCCTCAAATGGCAGGTGTTTTCAAATATTTCCCCAAAATGGCAGGTGTTTTCAAACATATCCGAAAATGGCATTTGTTTTCAAACATTTCCCCAAATGGCAGGTGTTTTCAAACATTGCCACCATGTCAGGTGTTCATCTCAAACATTATGACAATGACAGGTGTTGTCATATATTTCCACAATGGAAGGTTCTCTAGAAAGTTATAGCATTGGCAGGTGTTCTCGTGGAAACATTATGACAGTGACAGGTGTTCTCCAGACTCATTATCACAAAGACAGGTGTTCTCTAACATCATGTCAATGGCATGCGCTAACTGTCCCAGGGCTTGTTATTGGTGTCAGCGCCCTTGCTCCACTACTCAGCTCTCCACATCTAATTGACTGCAACAGCCTGTTATAAACTACTTAATTTAATTAAGGCACGGCCTGGCCTCCATTATGTAAGCCCAAGTTAGCCGTGTTCCTAGGCAACAACTCTGGTCTGAAGATTTTTTTACTCTACTGCCTAGGAGAATGAGGCTTTCAGTTGAGCCAAATGAAATTCAAGGAGTAGGGAAGTGGCTAAGCTGCGAGATGACAAAAATTTACCTTTATGAAACTAACACACAATATATTACTTGGCATAGTTCCCTCCGTACAACTTAAGGTCCTTTTGAATGTTAAAACACTGCATTTTATCATCCATACAGGGGCTCCGGTCATCATGTAGCTCTAGTCTAACACAGATCAGTGCACACCCACCCACCACACCTGTTATCATCACACACACACACACACACACACACACACGCACACAGGTGAACACGCGAACAAGGGGACACAGTTGGAAACTGAGTACCCACATGAGCCACACGGACGTTAGAAGGAACTTTTTCAGTGTCAGTAGTTAACGGATGGAATGCATTAGGCAGTGATGTGGTGGAGGCTGACTCCATACACAGTTTTAAATATAGATATGATAGAGTCCACTAGGCTCAGGATTCTGTACACCAGTTGATTGACAGTTGAGGGGCGGGACCAAAGAGCAAAGGCTCTTTGGTCAAAGAGGTGAGGACACACACACACATACATACATACATATATTAGTATATTTTGGTAGCAATCTTTCTTGTAAACATATGTTGTTGAATATGACCGAAAAGGTAAGATTAATAATTCTAACCCGAATTTTTTCAATATTTCTAATGTTTTTCTTCACTGTCGGTGGTAATAAAAATAACAGTTCTCCAAAATTCATTTTTTAATTGTCTGACGCCTGAACGCGTTTCGTAATTCGTATTACATTTTCAGAGACTTAATTTACACACAAATTCTTCGTACTTATACTCTATTGGATGAGGTGACATGGTGCAAAAGTTTTGGGTGAGGTGACAAACACAAGACAGAACACGAAACTATGGGTATAAATTTGATAAGTGAACATATGAATGGAAGTAACTGCAAAAGGCCTATTGGCCCATATTTCCTCTTGCTGCTTTCAGATTGGTTCGGGGTCTTGAAGTTGATAGAATGTAGTTGTGCATTAATTGGCTGTTGATTGCTGATGTTGACTTTTTGATGTGTAGTGCCTTGCTGATGTCAAGCCGCCTGCTATCGCTGTACCTATCGATGATTTCTGTGTTGTTTGTTAAGATTTCTCTGGTGATGGTCTGGTTGTGAGAAGAGATTATATGTTCCTTGATGGAGCCCTGTTGCTTATGCATTGTTAATCGCCTGGAAAGAGATGTTGTTGTCTTGCCTATATACTGAGTTCTTTGGGGCTTACAGTCCCCAAGTGGGCATTTAAAGGCATAGACGACGTTGGTCTCCTTTAAGGTGTTCTGCTTAGTATCGGGAGAGTTTTTCATGAGTAGATTCGCAGTTTTTTTTATTATAAAACCTTATATTTTATTTAAAAAAAATATATTTTTTATTTATATATTATATATATTATATTATATTTTATAATATATTATAAATATATTATATTTATAATATATTATATTTTATTTATTAAAATAAAATATTATTATTTTTTGTTATAAAACCAAAAAAACGGCAAATCAACTCATGAAAAACTACTGAAAACTGAAAATATGCAACTGAAAACTCACAGCCCAGAAGTGCCTCGAACCCATACTGCCAGGAGCACTGCATCTGGCGTGCACCTGTATGCAGATGCAGAGTGCTTTCAGTTGCATATATGCCTGGAGACCGTTCACGCTTGTTCGCATTTGTGTTCCTCAAAGAATGAGGTGATCTGATAAAATACCATGCCCAAGATTACCATCAGAGTGCTGGTGGGGGATGGGGGAATTAGCCTCAGCTACCATCCTCTTTTGTCCGGTCGTGTTGGTCGAGTGGTTAAGGTGTCCTGTATGCCAGATGCAGAGTGCTCTTGCAGTATGGGTTCGAGTCAATTCTGGGGTGTGATTTTTCAGATATATATATATATATATATATATATATATATATATATATATATATATATATATATATATAATATATATATATATATATATATATATATATATATATATATATATGTCGTACCTAGTAGCCAGAACGCACTTCTCGGCCTACTATGCAAGGCCCGATTGGCCTAATAGACCAAGTTTTCATGAATTAATGTTTTTTCGACTACCTAACCTACCTAACCTAACCTAACCTAACTTTTTCGGCTACCTAACCTAACCTAACCTATAAAGATATGTTAGGTTAGGTTAGGTATGGTTGGTTTGGTTCGGTCATATATCTACATTAATTTTAACTCCAATAAGAAAAATTGACCTCATACATAATGAAATGAGTAGCTTTAACATTTCATAAGAAAAAAATTAGAGAAAACATATTAATTCAGGAAAACTTGGCTCATTAGGCAAATCGTGCCTTGCATCGTAGGCTGAGAAGTGCGTTCTGGCTACTAGGTACGACATATATATATATATATACTGTGTGTGTGTGTGTGTCTGTGTTCGTTTGTTCAAAATCGCTAATCTCCAAAAGTTCTTCACCGATTGCTTTGAAATTTTAACACAATTTTCCATTCGCATCAGAGCGGGTTTTTATATACATATTATTTTGATGTCACGTCTGTGGCGGAAAAAAACATTCCTTTTTTGAAAAACTGTGTTTTTCTTGTGTTTTTCATGTGATAGAAATCTTCGAAACCTCTTTACCGATTGCTTTGAAATTTTGACACAACGTTGCATTTGAAGAGGCGCATGTTTTCATATACATGCCTCCTCTGTGATGGGAAAAAAACATGCTTTTTTTGAAAAACAGCGCCATCTGTTGGACATAAGAGCAACACACGCTGTTATCTCCCAAAGTTCTTCACTGATTGCTTTGAAATTCTGACACAACGTTCCATTCGAATATGCGCGTGTTTTTATATGCCTACTATATAGATGCGATACCTGTGATCGGTAAAAACATAACTTAAAGAAAAAACATTGCCATCTGTTGAGCGTAATAGCAACACACACACGCTATACTAAATATGTTATGATTTCCATCATATGTTATGATACAGGAATTGAGCTGTATTATTTACCACACCGTTCATTTCGAAAGTATAATTATAGATGCCACTTGTAAAAGGTAAAAACATTCTTCATTTTTAAGAAACAGTGCCATCTGTTGCACGTAAGAGCCATACACACTATAATAAATATGTTACGATTCCATTTCAATGTTTTCAACTGCATTGACAAATTAAATTTTCATATATTTCGATTTATTTGCATTTTGATTTAATAATTTTGTGTGATATTGCATTGGAATTTAGCTGTGTTGTTTACCATACCGTTCATTTCGTAAGTTTAAGTATAGATACCACACACCTGTGACAGGTAAAAACAATGCATGTTTGAAAAACAGCGCCATCTGTTGCACATAAGAGCAACACACGCAATACTATATATGTTATGATTTCATTTCAATATTTCCAATTTCATTGATAAATTGAATTTTCATAAATTTCGATTTATTTTCATTTTGAATTAATTATTTTGTGACACTACGTTGGAGCTTTAAAGTTCCAAGTAGCTTGTTGTTTACCATACTGTTCATTTCGTGACATAATAAACTTAATAGTTTATTTTTTTATTTCTTCATTGTTTTTCATTTCGTTTTTAAATTGTTTTTCTTATATTAAATTGTTTTTCTTATATTAAATTGTTTTTCTTATATTAAATTGTTTTTCTTATATTAAATTGTTTTTCTTATATTTCTTTGATGGGAACATCAGATCATTTGATGTTCTCAATTTTCTGATGGTAACATCAGATCATTTGGGAATGCATCGGTCGAGGGAGTGGGGAATGGTGGGGAGGACAAGCGGACGGGAGTGGGGGATGGCACTGAGGACGACGGAACAAGGAAGGGGGTAATGGTAGGGTGGACGAGGGGATGGGGGGAGTTGGGGATGGTGAGGACGAGGGGACAGGGGAATGGAGAATGATGGGAAGGACAAGGAGAGTGGGGGATGGTGCGGAGGACGAGGAAACAGGGAAGAGGGGAATGATAGGAAGGTCGGGGGGACGGGGGAGTGGGAGATGGAGGAGAGTACGAGGGGATGGTGGAGTGAGGAATGGTTAGAAGGACGAGGGGACAGTGGAGTGGGGGATGGTGGGGAGAACACAGGGATGGGGGAAGGAGAAAATGGTGAAGAGGATGAGGCGATGGGGGAATAGGGAATGGTTGGGAGGATGAAGGGACAGGAGAGTAAAGAATGGTTGGGAGAGCGAGGGGACGGGGGAGGGGGAATGGTGGGTAGGGGTAATGGCGGGGAGGACTGGGAGACAAGGAGAAGGTTGCTGTGGCTCAGCTTATATATATATAAGAATAAGATTTTGTCTCTCAACACTAACATATTGTCAATCAACATTGATATTTTGTCTCTCAAAACTGACATATTGTCTCCCAACACTGACATATTGTCTCTCAAAACTGACATATTGTCTCCCAACACTGACATATTGTCTCCCAACACTGACATATTGTCTCCCAACACTGACATATTGTCTCCCAACACTGACATATTGTCTCCCAACACTGACATATTGTCTCCCAACACTGACATATTGTCTCCCAACACTGACATATTGTCTCCCAACACTGACATATTGTCTTTCAAAACTGACATATTGTCTCCCAACACTGACATATTGTCTCCCAACACTGACATATTGTCTCACAACACTCTCCCAATGAGGAAGTTAAGGCACGCAATTCCTGCACATTTTAGATACTACTCAGTAAGGAGTAGAAGAAAAATTACTACTTTTCTGTTTCGTATGCGGCAGTCAGTCAAGGAAGGTATTGTATCCAGCAGTCAGTCAAGGAATGTTTTGAATCCGGAAGTCAGTCTAGGAAGATTTGTATCCGGCAGTCAGTCAAGCAAGGTTTTGAATACAGCAGTCAGTCAAGGAAAGATTTGTGTCCGGCTGTCAGTCTAGGAATGTTTTGCATCCGGTAATCAGTCATGGAAGGTTTTAAATCCATCAGTCAGTCAAGGAAGGTTTTGAATCCAGCAGTCGGTCAAGGAAGGTTTTGAATCCGGCAGTCAGACAAGGAAGGTTTTGAATCCGGCAGTCAGTCTAGGAAGATTTGTATCCGGCAGTCAGTCAAGCAAGGTTTTAAATCCATCAGTCAGTCAAGGAAGGTTTTGAATCCGGCTGTCCGTCAAGGAAGGTTTTGAATCCGGCAGTCAGACAAGGAAGGTTTTGAATCCGGCAGTCAGTCAAGGAAGGTTTTGAATCCAGCAGTCGGTCAAGGAATGATTTGTATCCGGCAGTCAGTCTAGAAATGTTTTGCATCCGGCAGTCAGTCAAGGAAGGTTTTCAATCCGGCAGTCAGTCAATGAATGTTTTTCATCCGGCAGTCAGTCAAGGGAGGTTACGAATACGACAGTCAGTCAAGGGAGGTTATGAATCCGGCAGTCAGTCAAGAATGGTTTTGAATCCAGCAGTCAGTGAAGGAATGATTTGTTTCCGGCAGTGAGTCTAGGAATGTTTTTCATCCGGCAGTCAGTCAAGGAAGGTTTTGAATCCAGCAGTCAATGAATGTTTTTCATCCGGCAGTCAGTCAAGGGAGGTTATGAATCCGGCAGTCAGTCAAGGGAGGTTATGAATCCGGCAGTCAGTCAAGGAAGGTTTTGAATCTGCCAGTCAGTCAAGGAAGGTTTTGAATCCAGCAGTCAGTCAAGGAGAATTTCCCCGTAGGTTAATCCTGACAAAATCGGGACCTCATAGTAAAATTTGAATATTGTGACGCATCAGTCCATAATTATTTGCATTTAATGGAGATCTGCGATTAAGCGGGACTACTCTGGCTGAGTAGTTTATCTGTCACGGAACGAGCGCCGGACTTGACTGTTACGCTGTCACGGGATGGGTGCCAGGCTCACGCCGTGACTGCATAACGTCACCCGTATATCACGTGATAACAGGAGGAAGAATAGCCTCACACACCTCCAACGATCTTGTGGCTGCACTATGCTAGTTGTGAGCGCGAGCATGTGCAGATATGTTCGTAGGAACTTTGTCTACGTTCTGTAACCAACCTCCGGCAAATATTCACCATATCAATTTGTAATCAATTATTTTTAATCATGACATATTACAAATTAAATTCATTATGATAATTAATGTCTTTGTTTGAATAAAACATAATTAATTAATTACAAGAGGGTATACAAATGCCGGGCGATGCCTCCCTACTGCCACGTCACAAACCATAATTTCTGTCGGAAAATCCGACACCATTTAATAATATCATACAGACAGATAATATTGCTGTGCTGTATAAACAAGTTACCCATAGAAAATGTAACTTGTAGTGGAATTTCCGTCTATAGAAAACGGGATATCATTACCACATACTATTATAAATTCACCACCTATTATGGTGGGAATTATTCTTAAATACATTAGTCTTTGGACTTTACCATCATAAAAACATCTCATATAAATTAACTTAATTATCAGAATTAAAATAGAGTAAATGTGACCCTTCTATCACTTACTGTCATCTGGACAATGTAGGCAGTAGAGTCAGTGAGGAGGGGTGGTCAGCCATTGTTGTTGTCACCTCCGAGACGCGTGGAGCAAATTCGTCTCCTATCATATCTGGACAATGTCGGCCAGTAGCGTCAGTAGTATGGAGTGGTCAGCCATTGTTATTGTACTTAGACCAAAGGCATGGGAGCAATTCGGCTCCTGTTAATTTTACTTGGACAAAGTGTTATGGAAACCAAAGGTGTACCTTCATCAACACGCTGTCAACAAATACAAGTTAAGTGTTCTGCCGAAACCCATTTATCTATCATTTGTGGCCATTAATGTCATTAGATAGGGTGATCCGGTTAGATCATGAGATCGCCTCATACGAAAGGTAATTAAGCCTAGGTCTTTATGGTTCCTTGTACAGTGTTTTCTCTGATATAGCTGTCATATATTAGGATTCTGGCTTCATAGCTAGCGCCCTTTTGACAGGTCAAGACGAGGAAGCATGCTTTGTGCATCAGTTACCAGGGTGATGGAAGCTACCTCACAAGAGGAAAATGTGGTGTCTACACCCTAGTTATACCTGGTGGACTAAGGCCTGCTGTACAAATAAGATAAGGAACCTCTTCAATGTATGTAGTCTAATACTGTAGTTTGATTGGCTGCATATATATAAATTTAATATAAACCCCCCTAATGTGTAGAGGATCGATTTGTGAGATTATTGTAGAAATACAGTCCACTTATCATCATACCAATTGCTATCGAAGTATATAAATTAACGTAAATATAAATTCATATAAATTAAATAAATATAAATCTCACAGGTCGGTTCCCACATTATTTGGACCTTCGGAACCGGAATATTTGGTCCTATGAACCCACATTATTGGTCATCTTCGAGTCAGATTACAGATTATTTGGTCATCTTAGTACCGGATGAACCAGTTAACCGGTGGATTCATTAAATATACTAGTGCAGTGTGATTTATACAAAGCCAGCAGTCAAAGACGGCAGCGTAGCCTCAAGGGAGCTCAGGAGCCTCCCTTAGCCCAGTTAAGCCTTAGTCAGCGGTTTCATGCACACCCACAGATTTGGTGGCGTGTTATTCTGTGAAATGACAGCGCTAATATTGAAGCCAGCCAAATTAGAGGCTGTGTCTTCGCGAGATTGTTCACGGATTTCGTGGTGTTAAATTTCGCGAGAGATTATCCACGAATTTTGTGGAATTTATTTCGCGAGGTCACTAATAATATTTAATACTTCTTGATAATATTAGAAGTTTCATAGAGGCTAATTAAGAGGCTATTATCAATAATTGTGTATATTATTTCTCCAAAATAGAGAATTATTTAATATATTGCACTAGTGTTCACAATATAATATTTACTAATTGCCAACCCACAACAGGGTAGGATATTACCATTGACTAGTTGAACTATTTATTGTTCATCCTAGTCCCATGATTACCATAGTCTAGTTGTACTATATTGAACAACCCAACACCATTAATGAATGGTGCAGACCCTATTTTGGGTGTAAATTTTATCAACTCGAGTTGAGTTGTATATATAATAATTTACTTATGATCATTACACCTTTGAGTGATTAATTAGTGTCTCTACCATCCTAGGGTGATATAGAAGAGCTAACCTAAAGGTACTTCCATGACACTGGTTTATCACTCAAATCATTAGTGTGTATGATTGCATATATATATAATGTGTATTAATTTTAAGTGCTAACCTCTAGTAGAGGTAGGATTACAGCCTAGCGAGTGCAGAAATTTTACCCTAGGCTACCATCAGTGCTTGTTCAGTCTTATGAGCGACCCAAGTACAAGTCCCACAAGGCTTCACCAACTAGCCAGTATGGATAATGCAGGGAGAATGAAAAGAACCCTTGCAGGTCTTAAAGACCACTTAACAAGACAGATCAAGAAATGTGAAGATTTGTCACAACAATCTCAAGTTGATTATGCTGACCTGGAAAGCTATTATCAAGCAGCTGCAGGTAAATTTGAGCAAATCAAATGCCAAATAGCTCTCCTTGTGGGGACAGACTACTACCATCAATTCATTGGTAGCCCTACTAAATATCAGGGCATAACCATGTTAAACTCTGCAGGAGGTAAATTACTCTCAGGCCCAGTGTCAAGCCTGAGGAGACCTATGCCTGCAAATAAACAATACCAATAGAAATCTAAATTTGTCAGCTGATTATATTTCTCCAGTAGCATTATACTAAGGAGATTACAGCTGACTATAACAACAGAGGTTGATGTTAGTATCATCATTTAAAGCTGAAGATAACTTCATGAGGCCTCAGTGGCAAATCAGTGAACAGTAGCCTAAACAGCTACAAGTCACTGCGACCAATGTCACTGAACCCACTGCAGTCTCAGAACCATACTTTACTTTAATGATGAGCTATTCAGTCTAATGAAACCAATTAACTAAATTAAACCCCAATTAATCTGATGACTGATTTGATACATTTATTATTTAATCAAGATGTATTCCATGGGCCTCAGTGTTTATATATCAGTGACCAGTTACCTGAACAAACTTCAAGTTATATCTAATGTCACTGATCTCACTGCAGTCCCTGAATCATACTTGACTGTAGTACTTGATCACATTCAGTCTTCTGGGTTAAATAATATGTAATTAGGCTTGAATTTTAGCTTTCAAGAGTTAACAGGGAAATGAAATCGCATTAAACTTCTACCCCTGCAACTCTAGTACGGGACATCCGTCCTGTACGAACAGACGCACAAATGTGTGATTACTAACTACTAACATCAAATTAATCTAATAATTCGAAGGAGGAGTATCAGTGTTCGTCTGTTCTAAAGAGGACTTTGACCCGTGAGCAGCCCCCGGGGAATTATGTCGGAAAATCCGACACCATTTAATAATATCATACAGACAGATAATATTGCTGTGTTGAATAAACAAGTTACCCATAGAAAATGTAACTTGTAGTGGAATTTCCGTCTATAGAAAATGGGATATCATTACCACATACTATTATAAATTCACCACCTATTATGGTGGGAATTATTCTTAAATACATTAGTCTTTGGACTTTACCATCATAAAAACATCTCATATAAATTAACTTAATTATCAGAATTAAAATAGAGTAAATGTGACCCTTCTATCACTTACTGTCATCTGGACAATGTAGGCAGTAGAGTCAGTGAGGAGGGGTGGTCAGCCATTGTTGTTGTCACCTCTGAGACGCGTGGAGCAAATTCGGCTCCTATCATATCTGGACAATGTCGGCCAGTAGCGTCAGTAGTATGGAGTGGTCAGCCATTGTTATTGTACTTAGACCAGAGGCATGGGAGCAATTCGGCTCCTGTTAATTTTACTTGGACGAAGTGTTATGGAAACCAAAGGTGTGCCATCATCAACACGCTGTCAACAAATACAAGTTAAGTGTTCTGCCGAAACCCATTTATCTATCATTTGTGGCCATTAATGTCATTAGATAGGGTGATCGAGTTAGATCACGAGATCGCCTCATACGAAAGGTAATTAAGCCTAGGTCTTTATGGTTCCTTGTACAGTGTTTTTTCTAATATAGCTGTCATATATTAGGATTCTGGCTTAACAGCTAGCGCCCTTTTGACAGGTCAAGACGAGGAAGCATGCTTTGTGTGCCAGTTACTGGGTGATGGAAGCTACCTCAAATAGGATAATTTGGTGTCTACATCCTGGTTATACCTGGTGGACTAAGGCCTGCTGTACAATAAGATAAGGAACCTCTTCAATGTATGTAGTCTAATACTGTAGTTTGATTGGCTGCATATATATAAATTTAATATAAACCCCCCCCCCTAATGTGTAGAGGATCGATTTGTGAGATTATGAAATTATTGCAGAAATACAGTCCACTTAACATCATACAAATTGCTATCGAAGTATATAAATTAACGTAAATATAAATTCATATAAATTAAATAAATATAAATCTCACAGGTCGGTTCCCACAATTTCAAATGAGAGATTGATTTTACCCCAAATTGTTACTCATTAAGTATATATTATATGACAACTAGTTTTATATAGAATTCATCGATATGATTTTGGTAACTGGAATCTATAAATAAATGAAACCTAATGTGTCGAACAAATAATAAAAATATAAACCTTCGATCACTTTCTCGAGAGGGAGGGAGAAGGATGAGAGACTCTGAAGAAGCACCATAGAGAGAGGAGTTCCTGCATGCACCGCTATAGAGAGAGGAATTACTGAACACTTAGCCATGGAGTGAGGACTTCCTGCATACTCAGCCATTGATAGAGGACTTCCTGCCATAGGGAGAGGACTTCCTTCATACTCAGGCAAAGATGTAGAACGTCCTGCATACACCCCCCATAAAGAGAGGGCTTCTACATACTCAGCCATAGAGAGAGGACTTCCTGCATACTCATTCATAGAGAGAGAGAGGACTTCCTGCATCCTCATTCATAGAGAGAGAGAGGACTTCCTGCATCCTCATTCATAGAGAGAGAGAGGACTTCCTGCATCCTCATTCATAGAGAGAGAGAGGACTTCCTGTATTCACCCACATTGGGAGAGGACTTCCTGCATACTCAGTCTTAGAGAGAGAGGACTTCCTGCATACTCAGCTACATGGAGAGGACTTCCTGCATACTCAGCAACATGGAGAGGACTTCCTGCATACTCAGCAACATGGAGAGGACTTCCTGCATACTCATTCATAGAGAGAGAGGACTTCTTGCATACTCAGCAACATGGAGAGGACTTCCTGCATACTCATTCATAGAGAGAGAGGACTTCTTGCATACTCAGCAACATGGAGAGGACTTCCTGCGTACTCAGTCATAGAGAGAGAGGGCTTCCTGCCTACACCCCCCATACGGAGAAGATGTCCTGCATACTCATCCATTGAGAGAGGGCTTCCTGCATTAATATTCATTAATTATCATTACTGCAAGATATTTAATTTCTTAGAGAGTTCTTAATTTCAATAAGAATAATATTCCCTTCAATTGCGTTAAGCAATGAATTTAATACAATTTTTTTTCAATTCCATATCAAATGCAATAGTGCATAATTAAATTAATTATAATTATACTTAACAATACTCAGCTATGAGGATGTGCCCTCTGGTCAGAAATAATAACTTTAATCAAAATGCATTGTTATGTCTGACGCAATTCTCTAGAATTCCGCCAGATTCTTCCTTCTCTGATAAGAGACGATTGAGCTACTAAACTATAATGTTGGCTCTCATTATTAATTCAACATGGATGAAATCTGGGTTAATACTTTGGAGGTTTATTAGTTTAATAATATAAATATGATCTAAGATCAGTAATAATTTAACGGTCTCTGATAATATATAAATAGTCGCTACATTGACTCTTGAATGCTGGGTGAGGAGGAGGAGGTGTCCGCCATTACAAAATATATACTTAGTGGGACGAGATCCGCTGGATGGAGATTAATCAGTTCAAGACGTTTACGCCGCACTTGGAGCTCTGGGCAGTTAGTAGTCCACATCAACACGAGCCATGTTCCGACCCTTGCTTATAAGTTGTCCTATTTTCCCAGTAGTTGTTTATAATCAACAGTGTTTATGGCTAGTTGGAGGTAGGAGCTGCTGGGCCGGGTATGGCAATGACGAAGAATAGTAAAGTAAAGTAAAGAATAGTCATATAAATACTAATCAGTTACTTGTTGAATAAATTGGGAATGTTGTTACATAATAATTATAGACTTTCCCAGATTAATAAAGCACTGGCCAGCAGGAGTAGTCAGTACTAGGACGTGAGCTCTGGGGGTCGGCATTAATCACCTGCATAATCACTCTAACTGCCCCCTTCCCTGTCCAGCTCGTTGCTGCCGTGAGGGGGCTTGGTGAGCGGCTGACAGAGTATGATGCTCCTTGCAGTGGTCCCCTGTCCTTTTGTAGCCTTGTGCTCCTGCTGCTGTCCTCACAAATTTTGCTGGACGCCTTTTCCTTTTGTTTCGTTTTTCTCCCCCCCCGTCTTCTCCTTTCTCGTTGTCATTTCCTGCTGACCTTGTGCCTGTTTTGATCATTCTTTTGGCCGCCATTTGTTTTGATGCCCGGGTGTTTGAGGAGGCATACTCTTGCACCCATAGACCTGTAGTACCCAATGTCTCGAGCGAGGGGAATCTTTTATTGTCAATTCTCCTTTCGTCACTGAAACCGATCTCGACGGACTGACGGGTCTTAAGGTGGCGTTTGTGGGGCGTATACTCACGAAGCACCCCTAAGGGCCCCCGGCATGATCGACGATAGCTTCTTGTTGGGTGTCCTGCCTCTAATTGTGGCTCCATGGTGGGTGTGGGGGGTACATTCGTGAATGACAGTGATTCTTTTCGTATTTATGTCAATGAATGTTCCTCAATTACCCTCTCAGGCTCGTGGGGTGGGCCACCAAGTCCCCGGGTCGGACTGTATTGGAAAACTGGGCTCTGTAGCCCCCGCTGCATTGGGTCCCATCCTTGATCCTCCTTTGACCCTTTGACTTCCCTTGGCTCCCCTCCCTCCCTCTGTGGTTGGGTCGAGTCACAGGCCCCCAGTGGTGACCAACTCGTCCCCTGGCACGGCTCAGTCTCTAGTTGTGACTACTGCGCCATTCAACCCCCCCTCTCTCTCTCTCTTTCTCTGGGGGTTCTCAACGCCGTCCTCGACATGGCCGCACTCGCTTGATTCCTTCCCGTACTGATGCGTATCAAGCTTTGTTTGGTCTCGCTTCATGGGACAAATACTTTGATCTCCTCCCTCTTGATTCTGCGCCTCCTGACGATTTCTCCTTCCATAGGCACCTTATTAATTCCGTAGATGCCTCTGTTACTTTCCACCCCTTCTGTCTCGGTTCACGTGTCGTTGCTGCTCCTTCTCAGGATGCAGCCTCCTGCTTGGCCGCCTTGTCCTGCCTTGGCGAGACCCCTGTTCGGGGGTCTCCAAGAACGCTCGGTTGAATGCCAGTGTTGGCACTATTCTCCTCCCACCCCATGTTGCTACCGGTGTTTGAAATCTCCAGGATTGCCACGAAGATATTCGTCATATCCTCGATGCCCAGGGCCATTCTGTCCTCCAGGTAGATTCGTTTACTCGTCCCCCTCGTGGTCGTCGCCGTCAACTCCTTCAGGTTGTGAAGATTACCTTTGATGGTAGGACCCTTCTGCCCTCTGTCATTCTTGCTGGTGCCAGGTGCCGTGTCCAGGAGTACATTCCCACTCCTCGGCTCTGTAATAAGTGCTGGAGGTTTGGGCATGGTGCCCTCTGCTGCTCTGAACCTGTCTCTCTCTGTCCTTTCTGTGGGGGGCGAAGGTGACTCTAAGTCGGAGTACACTTCTCCCCAGGCTCGCTGTCTTAATTGCGGTGAGGCCCACCCTACCTTCTCCCGTGCGTGTATACATTACAAGCTTGAGGCAGCCGTCCTCAACTTGAAGCACCGGGAGCGTTTGTTTTTTCCTGAGGTGAGGCGCCAAGTTCGCCGGCTCCCACATTATGCTAACGTCTCATGCTCGCGTGTTGCACTCTTCCTCTCCTCGTCCTTCCCACCTTCCTCAGACTCAAAACCCTTTCCAGGCTTTGGACCCTGATACGCCCACCGTCCCCTCCTCTGTTCCTTTGAGTTCTGTCCCGAAGGGTACCCCTCCTGGTCCTCTGTCTGGGGTTCCCCTTCTTTCTGCCCGGTCTGTCATGTTTCTTGTGCCTTCTTCCTCGTCTCCCTCCGATCCTCCTTCCCATCCTTCTTCTTCATCTATTGGCTCTCCACGCCGCCTGTCAGTACGGGCGGATGTACATTGCTCTCCCAATGGCCGTCGTGTATGCTCTCGTTCAGCTTCTCCTGTTGAGACACAAGAATCCGTTGCGCAGTAAGTAGTTGCTGGGACACCTGTCTCTTTGAGTCAGAAGCGTAAGCCTGTCTCCTCTCCTTCCTCCTCCCCGGCAGGTAAAAAAGGCTTCGCTTTCTTCCTCGCCCCCTACTTCTGACTCTCTCGCTCCATCCCCTCCTGTTTCGGTGGTTACGCCCCTGTTCCTGCTATGGAGGTCTCCTTGGCCCTCGCTTCCCTCTCGGTTGGTGCCCTTACTGAGGCGCATCCACTGGTTTCTGCCCTCCTGCTGCTGTCCTTGACCCTCGGTTATCCCCCACTCTTCCTCCTCCGGACCCTACTCGTCCTCCCCTAGTCGGTCCTTTAGCTACCTTCCCCTCCTTCTATACTCAGTTTACCCATGTCCCCTAACCCTGACTTCGCTGACCCTAACCCTGATCCTGCGCTTCTTTAACGTGCTGAGTTCCCTTTTCGCCTTTGTTTCTTCGTTGTTCTCTGTTGCTGTCCTTCCTCTTCTCGTCGATGTCAATTCTTCAATGGAACGTTCGTGGTTATTACGCCAATTTCCTTGAACTCCAGCTACTGATTTCGCGGTTTTTGCCCCTTTGTGTCTGTCTCCAGGAGCTGATGCTTGGTGCTCGTCCTGGTCACTTTCCATGTTCCCTTTGTCCCCTTACTTTTTCCTTTGCCTCTCCATTGTTCTGCTGCTCGTATTTTTGTGAGGAAATGGTACACCGTTTGTTCTATTTATCTCCTCCCGAGTGTCCCGCTTTCTCTACCCGATCTGAAACACCAACTGGACTCCTTACCGGAGCCTGTGCTCCTGCTAGGTGATTTCAATTGTCGTCATTCCCTTTGGGGTGATGTTCTGACGAACACCCGGGGTCACCTTCTCGAACCGTTCATCCTCTATTCTTCCCTGTCTCATCTGAATTCTGGTGAGCCCACGCATTTGGACTCTCGGACTCGAACCCTTTCCCGTCTTGATCTTTGTCTTTGCTCGTCTTCTCTTTACTTAGATTTCACGTGGCAGGTTCTTGATGACCTACATGGCAGTGACCATTTCCCCATCCTTGTTACCTTTTTCTCTTTTCACCCTCCCCTCTCCTTCCCTAGGTGACAGCTTGCTAAGGCAGACTGGAACCTGTTTACCCTCAGTGCTGCTCTCTCTGACCCCTTCCCTTCTGCCTCTACCTCGCTCTCTCTTCCTTTTTCATGACACCGTCTTCAACGCTGCCCTCCGCTCTATTCCTCGCTCTTCATCTCGGGGCCCATGGAAGTGCGTTCCTTGGTGGACTACAGACTGTGCTTGGGCTGTCCGCTGAAAGTGTGCAGCCTGGAAAAGTCACCGCCGCCGGCAGATGGCCGATTCTTTTCTTTTATTTCGGAAGGCGAGTGCGGTGGCCCATAGGACCATCCATACGGCTAAACATAAATGTTGGGCATCTTATGTCTCCACCATTACGTCCGAAATGCCTCTGCCGCAGATCTATAAGAGTATCCGCAAGATAGCGGGTAAGTTCGTTCCCAATGTCTCACCGGTCCTTCACCTCCGTGATACTCTTGTGGCAGATCCGTTGCAGGTCGCTACCGAACTGGGTTCCCACTTTTCTTCTGTTAGCTCTGGTTTTCATCTTCCCCAATCTACCCTTCTTCGTAAACCTGTCCTTGAATTTTGTCCTTTGGATTTCTGTACTGATCTTTGCCTTCCCTATAACGATCCCTTCTCTCTCTCTGAACTTCAGTCTGCCCTGGCCCTCTGCGGTTCTATGCGGTGGGGTCTGATGGCATTCATTATGAGATGCTTCGCCATCTCCCTCCATGTACGTCTCAGTATTTACTGAGTCAGTATAATCGGATCTGGGAGTCGTCGAGAGTCCCTGAGGACTGGCTCAATGCCGTTGTCCTCCCTGTTTGCAAACCAGGGTCTCTGGCAACATCCTCTAAGGACTTTCGCCCTATTGCCCTCACAAGTTGTGTCTGCAAACTCTTTGAACGTATGGTTAACGTTCGTCTGATGTGGGTCTTAGAACACCATCACCACCTCTCCCCTTTTCAATTTGGTTTCCGCAAGTGCCGCAGCACAACAGATGTCCTGGTGAACTTGGAGGTCTATATTCGTACTGCTTTTGCTGCGAAGACCTCCGTTGTTGCCGTCCTTTTTGACCTGGAGAAGGCTTACGACACCACTTGGCGATATATTCTATCCCAACTTCATTCTTTTGGCCTTTGTGGTCATCTCCCTCTCTTTCTCCACAGCTTCATTCTCTCGTCGTTCCTTTTGAGTGATGCTTGGTACCACGCTCTCTGCCTCTTTTCAACAATACGAAGGTGTGCCCAGGGTAGTGTTCTGAGCACTACTCTTTTTTTTGGTTGCCCTCAATGGTCTTCTTCCCTCTCTTCCTTCCGGCGTCTTCTCCACTCTTTATGTCGACGATCTTATACTTTGCTATGAGGGTGATGATTCGCCTCTCCTTCAACGCCGGATTCAACTTGCAATTGATGCCGTCTTGGGCCACCGATCATGGCTTCAGGTTCTCTACATCTAAGACTTGTGCTATGACTTTTACTTGGAAGCGTGTCATTCCTCGTCCTTCTTTGTTGCTTTATGGGCACCCCATTGTGTACAAAGATTCCGCTAAGCTTTTGGGGTGGATTTTTTGACACTCGTTTGTCTTGGTCGCCCCATATCTCTTACCTCCGTGTTGAATGCTCTAAGGCCCTTACCCCCTCCTTCGGGTATTGTCCCATACTTTTTGGGGAGCGGATAGGCGCACTCTACTCGCTTTACATTCCTCTCTCGTCCTGTCTATGCTCGATTATTGTTGCCCTGCTTACTTGTCTGCTTCTCTTTCTACTATTCGCCATCTTGATGCTTTACACCATACTGAGTTGCGTCTCAGCTCTGGTGCCTTTTGTTCGACTCCTGTCCTCTGCTTGTATGTTGACACTGGCTTCCTATCTCTCCAGGACCGCCGTGATCGCTACTGTCTTCACTATCTTGCGCGGTCCTTGCAACATCCTTCCTCTTGCCTTTGTCATGCTTTAACTTTTGCCCCACCTGCAGTTTCTGTTCCTCTTCACCACTTCCCTCTTTCTGTCCTGTTATCCCGCTTACAGGATTCTCTTTCAGTTCGTATTTCTATTATTTCTCCTCGTGTTGTTTCTTCTTTGCCCCCATGGAGAGTCCCCCTACCGCAGTTTTGTACATCCTTAACCCGCATCGCTAAAGCTTTTACCCCTCCCATGGTTCTAAAACGCCTTTTCCTTGAGCACTTTTATTCTCACTCCCGCTCTGTTTCCGTCTTCACTGATGGGTCTAAGTCTGCGGACGGTGTAGGCTACTCTGTTGTTTTTCCTGATTGCACTTATATGTGTTGCTTATCTCCGGAGACTAGCATCTTCACAGCGGAGCTTTATGCTATTCTCTATGCTCTCCGTCTCCTGCTTTCTCGTTGTCAATCTTACTTTGTAGGTTGATACCTGGTTGTTGTTGTTGTAGGTGTTGTTAACTCTCGTAGTGCGCTCATGACTCTCGGGTCTTTAATCTGGTCCATCAAGTGGTTGTCGAGATCCAGCATTGGCTGTTTCTTATTCACAGTAAATTTAAGTCGGATGAGTTTTGTTGGGTTCCCAGCCATATTGGTGTGTCTTTAAATGAGCGTGCAGATGCTGCCGCCAGGGAAGCTGTCCGCTCTTGTCCCATCTCTCGTAAAGGTATTCCTTATTCCAATATTTACCCGGTTATCCATTCCTCTATCCTTACCCGTTGGCAGGCTTGTTGGTCTTCTGTTACTGGAAACCAACTGCTTACTCTTAAGAGTTGTGCGTCTTCGTGGCCGCCGTCCTCCCACCGTAACAGGCGTTGGGAAACGGCTCTGTCGAGATTGCGTATTGGCCATACTTGCTTAACTCTTGGTCACTTGATGGAGCGCCGCCCTGCTCCTTATTGTCCAAATTGCATTATCCTTCTTACGGTCGTGCATATCCTTGTTGAGTGTCCTGACTTCCGGGACGAGCGTGTGTCTTGTTTTCCGACCGTCTCCCATGGTCGCTTGTCCCTCGATAGTATTCTTGGTGACTCAGATACTTTTGATATCGTTCGCCATATGCGTTTCCGTT
The DNA here is from genome assembly GCF_040958095.1 of Procambarus clarkii. NCBI lineage: Eukaryota > Metazoa > Arthropoda > Malacostraca > Decapoda > Cambaridae > Procambarus > Procambarus clarkii. The sequence continues at coordinate 17,029,346 of NC_091231.1, read as the reverse complement.
TTTGTATTGGCATTCTTGGTGATATTTAGCGCCCTCTGATTATCCCGCACGTTTGATGGTGCTACATAGCCTTCCGGATTTGGTGCCTTCTTTTGATAATTACTTATTTCACCAAAAGGGTCAGGGTCATGAAAAATTTTACAAGTTGGAGCCGCCATTGGGGCCTCAGTAGGAACAAAATGCTGAGACACATTGCCGATGTGAACCGAGGGAGAGTCTACCAAATAAGTCACATACAAAGAAAAGGAAGAACGGCAAGAGGAAACAGGTCTTATCTCGGGAACTGTAGTCAAAGCACAAAAGTGGAATGTTGCATGGATCATGAGAAGTAATAGGGGCAGTAACATTCACAACAATATAGTGGGGCAATGCCAGATTCAATATATGAGCAACCCTGAGTTGGAGCGTGACTCAGTGCGGTGCAGGCCATCAAGACAACGAATGGTCAATCAGTGGCTCAGGAGGAAATGTTATTTGTCGCGAATTGCAGCTGACGTTGGAGGAAAGAGTGTTCATTACCATGACACCAGACGGTGAGATTGTCAAATATGAAGTGCTAAGAAAATGCCATTGGGGAAGGGAGGAGGGGAGATCATTTAGGGCAAACAGAAATAGAGTTCTCAGAACTACTAGGGAAAACACCTTCATACTGTTGAAGAGAGTTCAGAAGAGCAGCACCAACCCTCGCTTGATACGAGATGGGAGAGGAAGCTTTGAAAGAAGAGCCGGAGATTGCAATGAAGGCCAGAGAAATGAGGTTGGGCTAAAATATTTTCTCAAGGTGGTGGCAAAAGCCTGGTTTTTGTCAAAATGAATAGCAACAACTGGAATTCACAGCAAAAGCAGTAGGAATGTAGACCTTCAAGTTCACAAAGATATCCATCAGGCTGCAACAATTAAAAAAAACGGGAGGGGGAGAGGGAGAAGACGTCACAACTATGTTCCAGGAACTACACGAGATGCACATTAATTATACACTTAAAGACTTTGCATACACAACATGTTTGGGCAATGAGACGAAAATCATTCATTGAAATCCCTTGAGTATTACATTTTCTAATAGGGAGACCAACTTCTTTCAGCCAGTCTTCTAAATAAGACTCCAAAATACGATTACAGATATGTAGCACTATTTGCAAGGAGCTAACAAGGAGATGACGGAGCATCTTCAAGTGAATACTGCAGGGCTCAACGCTGTAGAGTTGCAAAAATAGATTGGAGTTTAGGAAGGAAGATAAAGTTGTTACAGAGGAGTCGAAGGTGAGAACCAAAGTCAACGGGGCGAGTTCAAGAAGGGAGCTTGGGTGTAAGAAAAGGAGGAGGAAGATGAGCACCAGAGCCAAAACTCCAAATGCAAGCCCAATTTTTTCACGACTAACGTAGAATCAGACAAAAAAATGGAGATGCAGGAAAGTCAGTCAGATGTAGATCAGGTCTTTCTATGAGCTACAGAAAATAATATAGTGTTTAACGAAGATAAGTTCCAGCTCATGCGTTATGGAAAAAATGAAAATATAAAAACGGAAACCACGTACAAAACTCAGGCATATCATAACATAGAACGAAAAGGCAATGTAAAGGATCTGGGTGTACTCATGTCGGATGACCTTACCTTTAAAGAACACAATAAAGTAGCCGTCACAACTGCAAGAAAAATGACAGGTTGGATAACAAGAACTTTTCACACTAGAGATGCTATACCGATGATGATACTTTTCAAAACGCTTGTGCTCTCTAGAGTAGAGTACTGCTGCACAATGACAGCACCTTTCAAAGCTGGAGAAATTGCTGACCTGGAGAGCGTGCAGAGATCCTTTACTGCTAGAATCCACTCAGTAAAACATCTAAACTACTGGGACCGACTAAAGAGCCTAAACCTGTACTCCCTTGAGCGCAGGCGGGAGAGGTACATAATAATTTACACGTGGAAAATATTAGAGGGGCTGGTCCCAAACCTGCACACAGAAATAACATCACATGAGACCAGAAGACATGGCAGGATGTGCAGAATACCCCCGTTGAAAAACAGAGGTGCAACTGGTACTCTGAGAGAGAACTCTATCAACATCAGAGGTCCGAGACTGTTCAACACGCTTCCACTACACATAAGGGGCATAACTGGCCGACCCCTCACAGTGTTCAAGAGAGAACTGGATAAGCACCTCCAAAGGATACCTGATCAACCAGGCTGTGACTCATACGTCAGGCTGCGAGCAGCCGCGTCCAACAGCCTGGTTGATCAGTCCGGCAACCAGGAGGCCTGGTCGACGACCGGGCCGCGGGGACGCTAAGCCCCGGAAGCACCTCAAGGTAAGGTCAAGGTAGGTAAGTCATTAAGTCGGGAACAAATTTACCCTGGATCTTATAAACTCCTATAGATATAGGAACCAACACTAGGTAATAATATTTCAGACTTAGTGTTTACTAACATGGGAAAACAAATTCATGACATCCAAATAGGGAGTGAGCTAGGGAACAATGATCACAAAGAAATCATATTTAGCATAGAATGGAATAGATTTGTTGGAGAAATTTCTGTTAAAGTACCAGATTTTCGAAAAGCTGATTTTAATAGCCTAAGAAATTTTTAGGGTGAAATAGTTCGGAAAGTACTTGGCATTAGGGGTTGGCGAGACATAGAGTGATGGAGCGAGACATGAACCCAGCAATGGGTGATGTAAAAAGGGATTTTGATGTGAATTTAAAATATAACATTTCAAAATATTCTAACAAAGCATAGGAACATAGTATCCCATACAAATTGAATTGATCGAATAATAATGACTCGAAATAGACACGAAAGGCTCTGAAGAACTTTATTGGTAGAGAGACAGCTTGGTACAAAAGGATTAAGAATGGGGAAGTCTGTTTTAAACAAGAATTCGTCTAACTGGTTAGAAATGTTAAAAAAGAGATAAGGAGAGCAAAATGAAACTCTGAAGCTCGCATAGCAAGGCAAGCAAAGACAAATCCGAAAGTTTTTTCAGATATATCGAATAAAGATTAGGGAAAGGATAGGTTCCAAAAAGACTGAAGCAGGTCAGATAACTGATAATGATGAAGAGATGAGTAGTATTTTTAATAAATATTTTATCTCTGTATTTACTAAAGAGGAACGTAACATTATGCCTTCAGCCGAACAAGTCTATGTGGGTGGTGACGAGGACAGGTTGACTAGTTTAGCAGTTACCAAGGAGTATAATACTAAACAAATGGTGGAACTCAAGCCAAACAAATCCCCAGGGCAAGACGAAGTGTTAGCCACGGTACTGAAAGAATGCAAAGAGGAGCTTTGCGAGCCATTCTCTACCATCTTAAGATCTATATAAAAAAAAATGGAAATGTTTGTTTGTTCAAAATCGTAATTTCCGAAAGTTCTTCACCGATTGCTTTGAAATTTTCATACAATGTTGCATTCGCATCTGACCGGGTTTTTATATAAATACTATATTGATGTCACTTTTGTGACGGAAAAAAAACATGCTTTTTTTGAAAAACAGTGCCATCAGTTGGACGTAAGAGCAATTCACGCTGTAATCTCCCAAAGTTCTTCACTGATTGCTTTGAAGTTCTGACACAACGTTTCATTCAAATATGCGCGTGTTTTTATATACCTACTATTTTGATGCCACACCTGTGACAGGTAAAAACATGTTTGTTGGTTTTTAAAGCGCCATCTGTTGGACATAATAGCAACACACACGATATACTAAATATGTTATGAATTCCATTTCAATGTTTCTGATTGCATTGATATATTGAATTTTCATAGATTTCAACTTATTTTAATTTTGATTTAATTATTTTGTGTGACATTATGTTGGAATTGAGCTGTGTTGTTTACCATACCATTTTTATTTTATTTATTTTATTTTATTTTATTTATATATATACAAGAAGGTACATTGGGTTTGTGAGAATAAATTGGTTAGAACGGTATATACATTCTTGTAAAGCCACTAGTACGCACAGCGTTTCGGGCACCTACATTTTGTAAGTATACATATAAATGCCCCATCTGTGACAAGTAAAAACAATCATTTTTTTAAGAATAAGCTCCATCTGTTGCATGTAAGAGCCAAACACACTATCAATATAAATAAAAATGAAAATGTTCGTTTGTGCATAACCGCTAATCTCCAAACATCCTTCACCGATTGCTTTGACATTTTCACACAACGTTTCATTCGCATCCGAACAGGTTTTTATACACATACTATATAGATGTGATGGTAAAAAAAAATGTTTTTTCTGAAAAACTGTGTTTTTCACGTGTTTTTCATGTGAGGGAAATCGTCGAAACCTCATTACCGATTGCTTTGTAATTTTGACACAACGTTGCATTCGAATAGGCGCATCTTTTTTATGTATCTACTATATACATGCCACATATATATAGTAGATACATATATATATAAATATATATATATATATATATATATATATATATATATATATACATATATATATATATATATATATATATATATATATATATATATATATACATATATATATATATATATATATATATATATATACATATATATATATATATATATATATATATATACATATATATATATATATATATATATATATATATATATATATATTTATATATATATATATATATATACATATATAAATATATATATATATATATATATATATATATATATACATATATATATATATATATATATATATATATATATATATATATATATATATATATATATACATATATATATATATATATATATATATATATATATATATATATATATATATATATATATATATATATATATATATATAACATATATATATGTTTTTTGAAGGAACTGGGTTCTAGGCTCATTGAAACAACAAGGGACCAGAGAGCTGCAAGCTTTCTTTTCCAGCGCCTCAGTGTGGCGATACAGAGGGGAAATGCGCACTGCATCCAGGGTTCCTGCCCGCCATCTGAGGAGCTGGAGGAACTCGACAACCTATGACAACCATCTTTGTAACCCATATGTAACTCCTTTTTTGTAACAAAGTTCAAATAAAGTAAATATATATGTGTACATACAAAAGAATGGGGGTGGTAGGAGAAGATAATATTAGTGTTCAATGAGAAACCACAAGGTCTCCTCTGAATACTTTTTATTTTCTTCTCCGAGGCTATGGGTCCCCACATTGGCACCAGAGGTGGTACCCTCACAAAATATAAAAAAAAAAAAAAAAAAAAAAATATATATATATATATATATATATATATATATATATATATATATATACATATATATATATATACATATATATATACATATATATATATATATATATATATATATATATATGTATATATATATATGTCGTACCTAGTAGCCAGAACTCACTTCTCAGCCTACTATTCAAGGCCCGATTTGCCTAATAAGCCAAGTTTTCCTGAATTAATATATTTGCTATAATTTTTTTCTTATGAAATGATAAAGCTACCCTTTTCACTATGTATGAGGTCAATTTTTTTTATTGGAGTTAAAATTAACGTAGATATATGACCGAACCTAACCAACCCTACCTAACCTAACCTAACCTATATATATAGGTAAGGTTAGGTTAGGTAGCCAAAAAAAGCTAGGTTAGGTTAGGTTAGGTAGGTTAGGTAGACGAAAAAACATTAATTCATGAAAACTTGGCTTATTAGGCAAATCGGGCCTTGCATAGTAGGCTGAGAAGTGAGTTCTGGCTACTAGGTACGACATATATATATATATATATATATATATATATATATATATATATGTCGTACCTAGTAGCCAGAACGCACTTGTCAGCCTACTATGCAAGGCCCGATTTGCCTAATAAGCCAAGTTTTCATGAATTAATTGTTTTTCGACAACCTAACCTACCTAACCTAACCTAACTTTTTCGGCTACCTAACCTAACCTAACCAATAAAGATAGGTTAGGTTAGGTTAGGTAGGGTTGGTTAGGTTCGGTCATATATCTACGTTAATTTTAACTCCAATAAAAAAAATTGACCTCATACATAATGAAATGGGTAGCTTTATCATTTCATAAGAAAAAAATTAGAGAAAATATATTAATTCAGAAAAAACTTGGCTTATTAGGCAAATCAGGACCTGTATAGTAGGCCGAGAAGTGCGTTCTGGCTACTAGGTACGACATATAAATATATATATATATATATATATATATGTCGTACCTAGTAGCCAGAACGCACTTGTCAGCCTACTATGCAAGGCCCGATTTGCCTAATAAGCCAAGTTTTCCTGAATTAATATATTTTCTCTATTTTTTCTTATAAAATGATAAAGCTACCCATTTCATTATATATGAGGTCAATTTTTTTTATTGGAGTTAAAATTAACGTAGATATATGACCGAACCTAACCAACCCTACCTAACCTAACCTATCTTATCTTTATAGGTTAGGTTAGGTTAGGTAGCAGAAAAAGTTAGGTTAGGTTAGGTTAGGTAGGTTAGGTAGTCGAAAAACAATTAATTCATGAAAACTTGGCTTATTAGGCAAATCGGGCCTTGCATAGTAGGCTGAGAAGTGCGTTCTGGCTACTAGGTACGACATATATATATATATATATATATATATATATATATATATATATATATATATATATATATATATATATATATATATATATATATATATATATATATAATGTTGATCCTAGTAGCCAGAACGTCGTACTCGGCCTGCTATGCAAGGTCTGATTTGCCTAATAAGCCAAGTTTACCTGAATTAATATATTTTCTCTAATTTTTTTTCTTATGAAATGATAGAGCTACCCATTTCATTATGTATGAGGTCAATTTTTTTTATTGGAGTTAAAATTAACGTAGATATATGACCGAACCTAACCAACCCTACCTAACCTAACCTATCTTTATAGGTTAGGTTAGGTAGCCGAAAAAGTTAGGTTAGGTTAGGTTAGGTAGGTTAGGTAGTTGAAAAACAAATAATTCATGAAAGCTTGGTTTATTAGGCAAATCGAGCCTTGCATAGTAGGCTGAGAAGTGCGTTCTGGCTACTAGGTACGACATATAAATATATATATATATATATATATATATATATATATATATATATGTCGTACCTAATAGCCAGAACGCACTTCTCAGCCTACTATTCAAGGCCCGATTTGCCTAATAAGCCAAGTTTTCATGAATTAATGTTTTTCGTCTACCTAACCTACCTAACCTAACCTAACCTAGCTTTTTTTGGCTACCTAACCTAACCTAACCTATAAATATAGGTTAGGTTAGGTTAGGTAGGGTTGGTTAGGTTCGGTCATATATCTACGTTAATTTTAACTCTAATAAAAAAAATTGACCTCATACATAGAGAAAAGGGTTGCTTTATCATTTCATAAGAAAAAAATTATAGTAAATATATTAATTCAGGAAAACTTGGCTTATTAGGCAAATCGGGCCTTGAATAGTAGGCTGAGAAGTGAGTTCTGGCTACTAGGTACGACATATATATATATATATATATATATATATATATATATATATATATATATATGTCGTACCTAGTAGCCAGAACGCACTTCTATGCCTACTATGCAAGGCCCAATTTGCCCAATAAGCCAAGTTTTCCTGAATTAATATCTTTTCTCATATTTTTGTCTCATGAAATGATAAAGCTACCCATTTCATTACGTATTAGGTCATTTTTTTTTATTGGAGATAAAAATAACGTAGATATATTCACTCTCGTGTTTAGAAGAGTTGTGCCTTAAGCATAGACACTGTCTTCCCATATTAACAGGGACTTGATGAAATAAACGTATAAATGACCCCTCACTTGCTCTAGTGCTCTTGGGAGGTGGTGATCTTTGGTGTATTTAAATACTCCGAAATTACCATCTCTTTTAAGGGTCTGAGTAGGTGGTGGAGCGGGTTAAGGCGTACCTGTTATGCCAGTTGCTGGAAGGCTTCTGTGCTGGCTAGGGTTCGAGTCTCCTGGTGGGAAAGTGTTCTAAAGTTGTATACTTCACTCTCGTGTTTAGAAGAGTTGTGCCTTAAGCATAGACACTGTCTTCCCATATTAACAGGGACTTGAAGAAATAAACGTATAAATGACCCCTCACTTGCTCTAGTGCTCTTGGGAGGTGGTGATCTTTGGTGTATTTAAATACTCCGAAATTACCATCTCTTTTAAGGGTCTGAGTAGGTGGTGGAGCGGGTTAAGGCGTACCTGTTAAGCCAGTTGCTGGAAGGCTTCTGTGCTGGCTAGGGTTCGAGTCTCCTGGTGGGAAAGTGTTCTACAGTTGTATACTTCACTCTCGTGTTTAGAAGAGTTGTGCCTTAAGCATAGACACTGTGTCTTCCCATATTAACAGGGACTTGATGAAATAAACGTATAAATGACCCCTCACTTGCTCTAGTGCTCTTGGGAGGTGGTGATCTTTGGTGTATTTAAATACTCCGAAATTACCATCTCTTTTAAGGGTCTGAGTAGGTGGTGGAGCGGGTTAAGGCGTACCTGTTATGCCAGTTGCTGGAAGGCTTCTGTGCTGGCTAGGGTTCGAGTCTCCTGGTGGGAAAGTGTTCTAAAGTTGTATACTTCACTCTCGTGTTTAGAAGAGTTGTGCCTTAAGCATAGACACTGTCTTCCCATATTAACAGGGACTTGATGAAATAAACGTATAAATGACCCCTCACTTGCTCTAGTGCTCTTGGGAGGTGGTGATCTTTGGTGTATTTAAATACTCCGAAATTACCATCTCTTTTAAGGGTCTGAGTAGGTGGTGGAGCGGGTTAAGGCGTACCTGTTATGCCAGTTGCTGGAAGGCTTCTGTGCTGGCTAGGGTTCGAGTCTCCTGGTGGGAAAGTGTTCTAAAGTTGTATACTTCACTCTCGTGTTTAGAAGAGTTGTGCCTTAAGCATAGACACTGTGTCTTCCCATATTAACAGGGACTTGATGAAATAAACGTATAAATGACCCCTCACTTGCTCTAGTGCTCTTGGGAGGTGGTGATCTTTGGTGTATTTAAATACTCCGAAATTACCATCTCTTTTAAGGGTCTGAGTAGGTGGTGGAGTGGGTTAAGGCGTACCTGTTATGCCAGTTGCTGGAAGGCTTCTGTGCTGGCTAGGGTTCGAGTCTCCTGGTGGGAAAGTGTTCTAAAGTTGTATACTTCACTCTCGTGTTTAGAAGAGTTGTGCCTTAAGCATAGACACTGTGTCTTCCGATATTAACAGGGACTTGATGAAATAAACGTATAAATGACCCCTCACTTGCTCTAGTGCTCTTGGGAGGTGGTGATCTTTGGTGTATTTAAATACTCCGAAATTACCATCTCTTTTAAGGGTCTGAGTAGGTGGTGGAGCGGGTTAAGGCGTACCTGTTATGCCAGTTGCTGGAAGGCTTCTGTGCTGGCTAGGGTTCGAGTCTCCTGGTGGGAAAGTGTTCTAAAGTTGTATACTTCACTCTCGTGTTTAGAAGAGTTGTGCCTTAAGCATAGACACTGTGTCTTCCCATGTTAACAGGGACTTGATGAAATAAACGTATAAATGACCCCTCACTTGCTCTAGTGCTCTTGGGAGGTGGTGATCTTTGGTGTATTTAATTACTCCGAAATTACCATCTCTTTTAAGGGTCTGAGTAGGTGGTGGAGCGGGTTAAGGCGTACCTGTTATGCCAGTTGCTGGAAGGCTTCTGTGCTGGCTAGGGTTCGAGTCTCCTGGTGGGAAAGTGTTCTAAAGTTGTATATATATATATATATATATATATATATATATATATATATATATATATATATATATATATATATATATATAAATGGAAATGTATGTTCATTCAAAATCGCTAATCTCCGAAAGTTCTTCACCGATTGCTTTGAAATTTTCACACAACGTTCCATTTGCATCCGAGCAGATTTGTATATACATACTATATAGATGTCCCGTCTGTGACGAGAAAAAAACTTGCTTTTTTTCTAAAAAACGGTGTTTTTCATGTGTTTTTTTATGTAAGGAAAATCTTCGAAACCTCATTACCGATTGCTTTGAAATTTTGACACAACGTTGCATTCGAATAGGCGCGTCTTTTTATATATCTATTATATACATGCCTCACCTGTGACAGGAAAAAACATGTTTTTTTTTTAAAAACAGCACCATCTGTTGGACGTAAGAACAATAAATAATCGCTCGAATCTTTCTTCCTTCTGCAAAAGAAGGTTACCACTAAAGACACCTTGCAAGCAGAACTTATTGCATTAGGAGGAAAGATTCGAGGCAACTACTGAAGCACCATACTGTCCCCCGAGCTCAAAGCGGCAGCTAAGAGCCTTCGTGAGAACAAGAAGATAGTCATCCTTCTCGTAGGATGGCAAGGAGGAGAAGGCTCTCTTAGCTCTCCACAACGCCTGTCTCTGTGGGTTGATGTCCATCACTCACCCAGCGGTCATCGTGTTGTTTGATCTCTTTCTTCTTCTGTTGAGATGCTTGAATCTGTTGGCCAGTATGTTGTTGCTGGGACGCCTGTCTCTTCGAGTCAGAAACAAAAGCCTGGCTCATCTTCTTTCTCCTCCCCAGAAGGTAAGAAGGCTTCGCTTTCTTCCTCGCCCCCTACCTCTGACTCTAGCTGCATCCCCTCCCGTTTCGGTGGTCGGGCCCCCTGTTCCTGCTATGGAGATTTTTTTGGCTCCCTCTTCCCTCTTGGTTGCTGCCCTTGCTGAAGTGCGCTCCCTAGCTTCTGCCCCTCCTGATGTTGTCCTTGACCCTCTGTTGTCCCCTCCCCTCTCCTCCTCCGGACCCTGCTCATCCGCCTCTGGTCGGTCCCCATGCTTCCTTCCCTCCATCCTTACTTTTACCCCATGCCCCCTAACCCTGACTTCGCTTACCCTGATCCTGTGCTTCTTTAACGTGCTGTGTTACTTTTTCACCTTTGTTTCTTCATTGTCCTCTGTTGCTGTCCTTTCTCCTCTTGTCGATGTCTATCCTTCAATGGAATATTTGTGGATATTATGTCAATTTCCATGAACTTCAACTTCTGATTTCACAGTTTTTGCCCCTTTGTGTCTGTCTCCAGATGCCGATGGTTGGTGCTCGTCCTTGTCACTTCAGTGTCTATTCCTTTCTCTCCACCTTCCCCTTCCCTGGCTTTTGCTGGGGCCCGTTCCTCTTCTTCTCTCTTGATTCGTTCTGATGTTACCTTCGTCCCCCAACTTTTTCCGTCGCACCTCCAATGATCTGTTGCACGTGTCTTTGTGCATAAATGGTACAGGGCTTGTTCCATTTATCTCCTCCTCAAATGTCCCGCTCTCTCTTCCCGATCTGGACTCCTTGCCGGAGCCTGTGCTCCTGCTGGGAGATTTCAATTGTCGACATAGCCTTTTAGGTTTTTGACGAACACCCGGGGTTGCCTTTTCGAACCGTTCATCCTCTCTTCTTCCCTGTCTCTTCTGAATTCTGGTGAGCCCACTCATTTGGACTCTCACGGACTTGCACCCTTTCCTGTCTTGATTTTTCTCTCTGTCCGTTGTCTCTTTACTTGGATTTCACGTGGCGGGTTCTTGATGACGTTCATGGCAGTGACCATTTCCCCATCTTTGTTAGCTGTTTCTCTTTTCACCCTCCCTCTCCTTCCCTAGGTAGCAGTTTTCCATGGCAGACTGGAATCTACTTACCCTCCGTGCTGCTCTCTCTGTTCTGCCTCTCAATTTCGCCCTCCTTTTTCATGAAACCATCTTCAACACTCCCCTCCGCTCTATTCCTCGCTCATTCTCTCGGGGACCACAGAAGTGCACTCCCTAGTGGAATGTGGACTGTGCTCGGGCTGTCTGCTGTAAGCGTGTAGCCTGGAAGAGACACCGCCACCAGCAGATGGCTTATTCTTTTCTTTTGTTTCGGAAGGCGTGTGCAGGAAGCACGCCTTCCGGACCCGTTGCAGGTCGCGACCGAACTGGGTTCCCACTTTTCTTCTGTTAGCTCTGGTTCCCATCTTCCTCAAACTTTCCTTCTTCGTAAACCTGTTCTTGAATCTCGTCCTTTAGATTTCTGCATTCATCTCAGTGTTCCCTATAGCGATCCCTTCTCTCTCTCTAAACTTCAGTCTGCCCTGGCCCGTTGCCGTTCTACGGCGGCAGGCTCGTACTGCTTTTGCTGTGAAGACCTCCATTGTTAACGTTCTTTTTGACCTGGAAAAGGCTTACAACACCACTTGGTGATATCATATTCTGTCCAACTTCATTCTTTTGGCCTTCGTTGTAATCTCCCTCTTTTTCTCCAAAGCTACCTCTCTCGTTCCTTTCGTGTGAGGCTTGGTACGACGATCTTACTCTTTGCTGTCGGGGTGATGATTCGCTTCTTCTTCAACTTCGGCTTCAATTTGCGATTGATGCCATGTCGTCTTGAGCCACCGATCATGGCTTCAGGTTCTCTACGTCTAAGACTTATGCTATGACTTTTACTCAGAAGCATGTCGTTCTTCGTTCCTCTTTGTCGCTTTATGGTCATCCCCTTGCGTACAAGAATTCCACTAAGCTTTTGGGGTTAATCTTTGACACTCGTTAGTCTTGGTCGCCCCATAACTCTTACCTCCAAGTTGAATGCTCTAAGGTCCTTAAACTCCTTAAGGTATTGTACCATACTCCTTGGGGAGCGGATAGATGTACGCTCCTCTCTTTACATTCCTCTCTCGTCTTGTCTAAACTCGATTATTGTTGCCCTGCTTACTCGTCTGCTTCTCCTTCTTCTATTCTTCGCCGTCTTGATGCTTTGCACCATACTGGGTTGCGCCTCAGCTCTGGTGCCTTTAGTTCGATTCCCGCCCTCAGCTTGTATGTTGACACTGTCTTCCTATCTCTCCAGGACCGTCGTGTTGGCTACTGTCTTTATTATTTTGCGCGGTCTTTGCAACATCCTTCCTAACGCCTCTGTCGTGCTTTAAGTTTTACCCCTCCTGTGGTTCCTGTTCCTCTTCACCACCTCCCTCTTTCTGTTCGGTTATCTCGCTCACAGGATTCTCTTTGAGTTCGCATTTCTAATATTTCTCCTCATATTATTCCTTCCTTGCCCCCCGTAGAGAGTCCCCCTTCCGCAGTTTTGTACATCCTTGACCCATTTCACTAAAGCTTTTACCCCTCCTACAGTTCTGAAACGCCTTTTTCTTGAGCACTTTTCTTCTCACACCTGCTCCGTTTCCATCTTCATCGATGGGTCTAAGTCTGCGGATGGTGTAGGCTATTCTGTTGTTTTTCCTGAACGCACTTATATGTGTCGCCTACTTCCAGAGACTAGCATCTTCACAGCGGAACTTTATGCTATTCTCTATGCTCTTCGTCTCCTGCTTTCTCGTTGTCAATCTTCCTTTGTAGTTTTTGTTGACTCTCATAGTGCCCTCATGGCTCTCGGTTCCTTTAATCTGGTCGATCCAGTGGTCGTCGAGATTCAGCATTGGCTGTTTCTTATTTCCATTAAATTTAAGTCAGTTGAGTTTTGTTGGGTTCCCAGCCATATTGGTGTCTCTTTAAATGAGCGTGCGGACGCTGCCGCTAGGGAAGCTGTTCGCTGTTGTCCCATCTGTTGTATCTCCTGTAAAGGTATTCCTAATTCCGACTTTTACCCAGTTATTCATTCCTCCATCCTTACCCATTGGCAGGATTGTTGGTCTTCTGTTACTGGTAACAAACTGAGTACTCTTAAGGGTAGTGTGTCCTCATGGACTTTCTCCTACCACCGTAACCAGAGATGGGAAATGGCTCTGGCGAGGTTGCATCTTGGCCATACACGCTTAACTCATGGTCACTTAAGGGGGCATAACTTCGTTTCTTATAAGTTGTTCAATGTCAACCAATCTTTTTTGACTAGTTGTATATGAAAAGGGCTGCAATTGTTTCAAGTTCCAGTATTGCAGCCTAAATTGAGAGGGATATTTTTTTTTCAACGAATTTTACACATTTTCAAATCGAAACTACAACCTCAAGTTTCAAATGAATTCATTTCTATGACACTTTTCTATCACATTAGCATATAATAATAGGATCTGTTTCAGCGGATTTTTTTTAAATATGTTTAGTGTTACTAATGCAAATAGTCAAAGTTCTATAAAAAATTATGCTAATATATCATGGTTTATTACTATTATAAAATCAATAATTGAACTTAGAAAAAAAAGCTTGAAACAGTTTTGTAGAAACAAAAACTCTACAAATAAGGTGTAAGTTTCATGTAAATTGAATAAAAAAATGAAAGAGTTATAGGAATGTTTATCTTACTTGAAAATAAATAAGTTAAAAATAAAGTCTAAGGTGCTGCCATCCGTGGCTGAGGTTGGCATCAACCAATTTCCTTAAAAATTGGCACCCTTACAGATAGGCTTACTTGCAGGCAGGTGTATAAGTTTCATGGAAATCGTCCGATAAAAAAAAAATTGTTTTTTAACTAATTTTTTTTGGATAATACTAATTATTAAATATTTTTATTAAATGCTATTGTGATACCTGAGAGTCATAAACATGATTTCAGTTGACACTTGTGTTTGATGTTAACTTTTTACCATTTTGGAACTTTTTTGACACATAATTTAATATTTTTTCTCTTCCATCCTATTTATGCTTCGATGCTGAGACTTGGACCAGATGAAACCCTTTTTTATATACAACTCTTCAAAAAAGTTTAAATGAAATCGAGCTAGTTCTCATTTATTGGCCATTTTTGCATTATGCCTCCCTTTAATGGAGCGTCGCCCAGCTCCTTATTGTCCAAACTGCAGTGTCCCTCTTACGGTCGTGCATATCCTTGTTGAATGTCCTGACTTCCAGGACGATCGTGTGTCTTGCTTTCCGACCGTCCCTCGCGGTCGCTTGTCCCTCGATAGAATTCTTGGTGAATTGGATGCTGTTGATATTGTTCACCTTATGCGTTTCTGTTCTCATATTGGCATCCTTGGTGATATTTAGCGCCCTCTGATTATTCCGCACATTTAATGGTGCACCATAGTTTGTCCCAGTTTGGTGCCTTCTTTTGATAATTACTTAACACATAAATACCTGCTTGATTCCCTCCTCTTGAAAGGGGACCTCAGTTAGGGGTTCCTCCTCTGCCTGGAGCTCAAATTCAGAACTACCCACTCTCTCACAACTCCTGTTTCTCAAGTAAGGTCAAGAGGTCCCGAGAGCCTCACATCATTTCAGCAAAGTATCGACATCTCATTCCATGTCATGTATTTACATGTTCATCCTTTGTTCATATTTTTCATCCCAAACAATAAGTTTACATTTGTCCAATGCTTTTCCTATGCCGGGATGCTTTGGAAATGTTGCACGTGGGAGTTTCAATGAATTGCATGTTCAATGGCAATTTCATAGCTGAAGTAGCAGTTCTTCCACCTGGTAGTAATATCGCAGCTATTCCAGACGATGCAAGAGCTACGGTTATGCCATTTTGGGATCAAAATGCTGCCAGAATCAATCTAATTAGGAAGGTTTTACAAACTCCGAGTGTTAGTCTCCCACCACCCTTGCCTCTCAGTGGTCTCCGAGTGCTAGTATCCCACCACCCTTGCCTCTCAGTGGTCTCCGAGTTCTAGTTTCCTACCATTCTTGGCACTCAGTGGTCTAGGAGTGCTAGTTTCCCACCACCCATGGCATTCAGGGGTTTCCGAGTGCTAGTATCCCACCACCCTTGCCTCTCAGTGGTCTCCGAGTTCTAGTTTCCTACCATGCTTGGCACTCAGTGGTCTAGGAGTGCTAGTATCCCACCACCCTTGCCTCTCAGTGGTCTCCGAGTGCAAGTATCCCACCACCCTTGCCTCTCAGGGGTCTCCGAGTGCTAGTATCCCACCACCCTTGCCTCTCAGTGGTCTCCGAGTGCTAGTATCCCACCACCCTTGCCTCTCAGTGGTCTCCGAGTGTTAGTATCCAACCACCCTTGCCTCTCAGTGGTCTCCGAGTGCTAGTATCCCACCACCCTTGCCTCTCAGTGGTCTCCGAGTGTTAGTATCGCACCACCCTTGCCTCTCAGTGGTCTCCGAGTGCTAGTTTCCTACCATCCTTGGCACTCAGTGGTCTAGGAGTGCTAGTTTCTCAGCACCCGTGGCAGTCAGTGGTCTCAGAGTGTTAGTATCCCAGCTCCCTTGCCTCTCAGTGGTCTCCGAGTGTTAGTATCCCACCTCCCTTGCCTCTCAGTGGTCTCCGAGTGATGGGATATGAAGGCCTTATAGTCCAGTTGGTCATTGAGAGATTAAAATAACAATTAGTGGGATAATCTCTTCAACATTATGGCAGCAAGATTTTGAACTTACTGAAAAGTTTGCTTCAGTAACTTATGATATCATTATATCAATATTAATTTAAACTAATGTATGTCAAGTTACATTAACTTTGTGACTGTTTTTTTCTTCTACCAAACACGTTGCCACACATTTCAATACTAACCAGCATTATATCCATTTTTAAGTCATGAATTATATACATGACTTAAAGTCCTAGTTATCTTATAAATAATTTTTCTTCATTCTTGTTTTGTTTAATCTTCTATTTACATATTTTTTTATAATCACTGATTAATGAATCTTAGTTTGAACGTATTATTCAGGCCGAAAATATATTTAATTTATAAATAATTATGTATATGTGAAATACACTAACCCATGGATAAATTTCCTGTTGTTGCTGCTGCTTTTGCTGTAATTGCTGACGGTACCGATGCTGTTGACGCTGGCGGTGGTCCTGACGATGGTGGTGGTGTTGACGCTGGTGGGGGTGCTGACTCTGCTGGTGGTATTGACGCTGCTGGTGGTGGTCCTGACGCTGCTGATGGTGCTGGCACTGCTGGTGGTGCTGACGCCGCAGAGCGTCCTGGCAAGCCGGTATTGAAGATAGAGAGCGGCGGAGGATCGGGAGTGGTCGCTGGCGTCAGAGTGAAGCTTGTGTGTACCAGCGAGGGAGGTCGCCCTCCACCCAATGTTACGTGGGTACTTAGTCTCTGCTTCTTTTTGACTTGTACACAACATCACCCTGCCTTCCTGTGTTGTGTCCAGGTGCCTAACTTGCCTCACCACCCTGCCTTCCTGTGTTGTGTCCAGGTGCCTAACTTGCCTCACCACCCTGCCTTCCTGTGTTGTGTCCAGGTGCCTAACTTGCCTCACCACCCTGCCTTCCTGTGTTGTGTCCAGGTCCATAACTTGCCTCACCACCCTGCCTTCCTGTGTTGTGTCCAGGTCCATAACTTGTCTCACCACCCTGCCTTCCTGTGTTGTGTCCAGGTCCCTAACTTGTCTGATCACCCTGCCTGCCTGTGTTGTGTCCAGGTCCCTAACATATGCACCTACATGTTGTTTGATGGTCACCGACAATTTGGAGGATGTTGATCCGGACACTTTCTTCAGAAGGTCAGATGTTACACGAACGAGAAGCAACGGGTTCAAGCTCAACAAGCCCCAATGTAAGACTGAGAACAGGAGATACTTTTTCACCCATGAGGTTGTAACCCCGTGGAACCGCCTTCCCGCCGAAACCGTATACGCCAAAACTCTGCTGGGTTTTAAAATACATCTTGAAAAGATTATCAAGGCAAATGGAGGGACCTATGACAAGCCGCTGGGTTCCTGTCCTCATCAAGGCCACTAGTATTAGTAGCCATCAGGTAAATTAGGGTAAATGCGTTATTTATAAAGTTTCTCCGAGAATAAATCAGAGGCATACTGGACAAAGGTCAAGGATTATATCACTCTCACTCATTCCACCGTTTTGTAGATTAATGCAGGCAGTGCTACACCTGAGTCTGTAACATTATAATTATTATGATCCGCCCAGTGCCTGGATTCAACAAGCATTTACGCATCAACTTAGGAACCTGTACATCTTTCCTCAATCTTCGAGAAAAGTTAACCCCACATGAAGCAGTGGTTGTTGCTGTGGATGACTGATGGAGTGTGGTGGTGCACTGTACACCTGGTCTTATGGAGCAGTGGTTGTTGCTGTGGATGACTGCTGGAGTGTGGTGGTGCACTGTACACCTGGTCTTATGGAGCAGTGGTTGTTGCTGTGGATGACTGCTGGAGTGTGGTGGTGCACTGTACACCTGGTCTTATGGAGCAGTGGTTGCTGCTGTGGATGACTGCTGGAGTGTGGTGGTGCACTGTACACCTGGTCTTATGGAGCAGTGGTTGTTGCTGTGGATGACTGCTGGAGTGTGGTGGTGCACTGTACACCTGGTCTTATGGAGCAGTGGTTGTTGCTGTGGATGACTGCTGGAGTGTGGTGGTGCACTGTACACCTGGTCTTATGGAGCAGTGGTTGCTGCTGTGGATGACTGCTGGAGTGTGGTGGTGCACTGTACACCTGGTCATATGGAGCAGTGGTTGCTGCTGTGGATGACTGCTGGAGTGTGGTGGTGCACTGTACACCTGGTCTTATGGAGCAGTGGTTGTTGCTGTGGATGACTGCTGGAGTGTGGTGGTGCATTGTACACCTGGTCTTATGGAGCAGTGGTTGTTGCTGTGGATGACTGCTGGAGTGTGGTGGTGCACTGTACACCTGGTCTTATGGAGCAGTGGTTGTTGCTGTGGATGACTGATGGAGTGTGACGGTGCACTGTACACCTGGTCTTATGGAGCAGTGGTTGTTGCTGTGGATGACTGCTGGAGTGTAATGGTGCACTGAACAAACACATTGTTCATATATTGACAAGCACATACGTCTAGGTATGCTGGTAAATATACACTCTAAGGAATATTGACAAACACAGCCTCCCAGATATACCCTCACATTTTCCTGGTTGTTCTATCAAACAGTCTCCAAGGTATACTGGCAAACACAGTATATTTGATATTCTGGCATATACAACGGATCAACAGGTCGTGAATATACAGATAATGACAGTCTTCCAGGTATACTACCAAACCGCAAAATATGCTGCCAGATTCTCCTGGACATACTGATAGCACGAAGCTCTTCATATACACACACACTCTCATTACCATAGTGACAAATACAGTCTCATGAATATTCTTTCACACGCAGTTTCTTAGATAAATAAGATAAGATAAGTCAGTTTTTTAGATAAACTGACGAGCACAGACATCTTGGTATACTGGCAAGCACAGACACTTAGGAATACTGACAAACACACTTATTGGCAGTGTACACCCAGACACGGAGAGTGAACACTGCTGTACACCCAGGCAGGGAGAGTGTACACTGCTGTACACCCAGGCAGGGAGAGTGTACACTGCTGTACACCCAGGCAGGGAGAGTGTACACTGCTGTACACCCAGAAAGGGAGAGTGTACACTGGTGTACACCCAGGCAGGGAGAGTGTACACTGGTGTACACCCAGACAGGGAGAGTGAACACTGCTGTACACCCAGGCAGGGAGTGTGTACACTGCTGTACACCCAGGCAGGGAGAGTGTACACTGGTGTACACCCAGGCAGGGAGAGTGTACACTTGTGTACACCCAGGCAAGGAGAGTGTTCATTGGTGTACACTCTGCCCTTCGACAAACTGTACAGTACTCTGACCTTCAATAACCTAATGACTACGTTCACAGTCAATAAAGATTTTTTAGTAAGATTGTTCCATCCTAATTAATTTAAAAAAAATGCTGTCTTGTTTAGCAGACTTTACTTTCAATTACGCAGTGTTCCTTACTTCGTTACTTCCTGTAGTATGAACAGTGTTCCTTAAATTGTTACTTCCTGTAGTATGAACAGTGTTCCTTACTTCGTTACTTCCTGTAGTATGAACAGTGTTCCTTAAATTGTTACTTCCTGTAGTATGAACAGTGTTCCTTACTTCGTTACTTCCTGTAGTATGAACAGTGTTCCTTAAATTGTTACTTCCTGTAGTATGAACAGTGTTCCTTACTTCGTTACTTCCTGTAGTATGAACAGTGTTCCTTAAATTGTTACTTCCTGTAGTATGAACAGTGTTCCTTACTTCGTTACTTCCTGTAGTATGAACAGTGTTCCTTAAATTGTTACTTCCTGTAGTATGAACAGTGTTCCTTACTTCGTTACTTCCTGTAGTATGAACAGTGTTCCTTAAATTGTTACTTCCTGTAGTATGAACAGTGTTCCTTAAATTGTTACTTCCTGTAGTATGAACAGTGTTCCTTAAATTGTTACTTCCTGTAGTATGAACAGTGTTCCTTAAATTGTTACTTCCTGTAGTATGAACAGTGTTCCTTAAATTGTTACTTCCTGTAGTATGAACAGTGTTCCTTACTTCGTTACTTCCTGTAGTATGAACAACGTTTGCATTACTGTGGTATAATTTACAGCTAACCACATAGACACAAGGTCACACTGTTCACAGACCACGTTCTGAAGGCTGTAATTATTTCTTGAGAAGTGGTCAAGATTATGTACCAAATTAATATGCAGTGATCTGATGGCAAAATAGTTCTGAGGGGCTCTTCTAGTAAATAAATGTTACTTAAGGAATTTATATTTTTTCCAGCATTCACACTATGAATGTTATAGGCGAACAAATCAATCTTTTCGGGTAATGTATGTATGTGTTGGTCCGCCATGCAGGATGTACAAGCGCGGGGAGATGCTAGCGGTAGATGGCGGTCACGAGCACAACCTGTCCACGGCGCGAGCACAAGTCCAGGTGACCAAGGTCGACAACGGGGCCGATGTATTGTGTCTCGTCTCCAACCCAGCAACACCCACGCCCATGGCCGCCCACACCACCCTCAATGTCCACTGTAAGTTGATCACTGCCACCCAAACTCGCCCACACCATCCATAATGTCCTGTTCATTCCCAATATCTACGGCCGCCCACGCCTCCCTCTGTGTCCTGTTTGTTAATAACCAGAACTTTCAGCACTAGAGGAGAATGCGTCATAGACCGTCCATGTTCTATTTTGGAGTTGGGAGTTGGAGGGTGGGACGGGGGGGGGGGGGGGAGGGTAGAGTGCATGGAGTTGGCGGGAGTCGATGTTTGTTGTGAACTGGACTGGCGGTTTTTAACAGGTCACTTTGTGCAAAATAATCATATAGCGCATATCATCTTAGTGGAAACCATATGCTTTAGCTGGTTCAGATGTGTTTTTTTGTGTGTGTGGGAGGGGGCAGGTGGTGGGGGGAGGCGTATGGGTTCTGTTCCACTGGGAGGGAGTGGTTTGACAGGGTAAACTGTGATTTGACTTCGTCAGTGGTTGGGGTTCTTGCCCTTGCGTTTGTGCGGCCTTTAGGTATGGAGCATCATAGACGACCCTCGTTGGATGGTAAACCATACATTTTTGGAGAGGTTATAGTCGTCCTCCTCTTCCACCGCTCTCTCCGCAAGAACACAGTTGGTAGGTATAATTATCTCGGAGGTGCGGCTCACACCTAGGCGACCTGGTGGGGGCCACCTGCTGTGAGTCGCTACCAGACGGACACCCCAATGGGGCGTCCCACCGACCTGCTGCCACCCTCCTCTGCTACCGCTGATACTCCTCTGCTGCCGCTGCCATCCCATCTGCTGTCGCCGCCATCCCTGCTGCCACCCCTCTACTGCCACTGCCACCGCCACCCGCTCAACTCCCGCTGTCTCACCCTCTACTGCCACCCCTTCTACTACCGCTGCTACACATCTACTGTCACCCCCTCTACCATCGCTGCCACCCCCTCTACTGCCCCTGTCACACCCTTTACTACCGTTGCCACCCCCTCTACCACCGCTGCCACCCCCTCTACCATCGCTGCCACCCCCTCCACTGCCACTCTCTCTACTGCCGCTGCCATCCCCTCTTCTGCCTCTGCCCCCCTCTCTACTGATGGTGCCACCCCCTCTACTGCCACTGCCACCCTCTCTACTGCCGCTGCCACCCCCTCCACTTCCACTGCTACCCTCTCTACTGCCGCTTCCACCCCCTCTTCTGCCTCTGCCCCCTCTCTACTGCTGCTGCCACCCCCCTCTACTGCCACTGCCACCCTCTCTACTGCCGCTTCCACCCCCTCTTCTGCCTCTGCCCCCTCTCTACTGCCACTGCCACCCCCCTCTACTACTACTACCACCCCCTCTACTGCCGTTGCCACTCTCATTACTGCCGTTGCCACCCCTTCTACTGCCCCTGGCACCCCCTCTACTGCCACTGCCACCCCCCCCCCTACAGCTGCTGACACCCTCTCTACTGCCACTGCCATCCCTCTACTGCCACTGCCTCCCCATCTAATGCCTCTGCCACCCTCTCTACTGTCGGTGCCCACCCCTCCCTACTGTCGGTGCCCACCCCTCCCTACTGTCGGTGCCCACCCCTCCCTACTGTCGGTGCCCACCCCTCCCTACTGTCGGTGCCACCCTTCTCTACTGCCATTGCAGTAGTAGGAGACTATGCCCGTGCGTTTTGCTTTATCCCCCGTACGGTCAAAGCATCAGGGGTGTTTTAATTTTCTCCAGTGTTCATTGAAAATGAACACTGGGGTGCTTGAAATTTCCTCAGGAAATCACCCTGTACACCTCATGATCTTGGAGAGTGGTTCAGCATCACATACTTAGGGGTTCAGCTCCAACGCTGGCCTTGTTGTCTTGTGTACTCATCCTACTTGAGCCGCCGCAACTTTCCACTCTCTCCTTGTTTGGAAGGTTCTCCTAAATTCCCCGTTTGTGATTTTTTTGCCACCCTGTCCGCAGCCATATTCCTCTCTCTCTCTCTCTCTCTCTCTCTCTCTCTCTCTCTCTCTCTCTCTCTCTCTCTCTCTCTCTCTGTCTCTGTCTCTGTCTCTGTCTCTGTCTCTGTCTCTGTCTCTCTCTCTCTCTCTCTCTCTCTCTCTCTCTCTCTCTCTCTCTCTCTGTCTCTGTCTCTGTCTCTCTCTCTCTCTCTCTCTCTCTCTCTCTCTCTCTCTCTCTCTCTCTCTGTCTCTGTCTCTGTCTCTGTCTCTCTCTCTCTCTCTCTCTCTCTCTCTCTCTCTCTCTCTCTCTCTCTGTCTCTGTCTCTGTCTCTCTCTCTCTCTCTCTCTCTCTCTCTCTCTCTCTCTCTCTCTCTCTCTCTCTCTCTCTCTCTCTCTCTCTCTCTCTCTCTCTGTCTCTCTCTGTCTCTTTCTGTCTCTGTCTCTGTCTCTGTCTCTCTCTCTCTCTCTCTCTCTCTCTCTCTCTCTCTCTCTCTCTCTCTCTCTCTCTCTCTCTCTCTCTCTCTCTCTCTCTCTCTCTCTCTGTCTCTCTCTCTCTGTCTCTCTCTCTCTCTCTCTCTCTCTCTCTCTCTCTCTCTCTCTCTCTCTCTCTCTCTCTCTCTCTCTCTCTCTCTCTCTCTCTCTCTCTCTCTCTCTCTCTCTCTCTCCTTCTCCTGCTTACTGGGAAGCCTCACCAGGAAGAGAGCAAAAGCCCGCTAACAATACACATTTAATAAATGAAAAAGACATATACAGTACATGTTAGGTACAAAAATGAAATATCATACAACACTCTAAGCTGCTACAACCTGGTAGCAATACAATATCATATCATGGCTTCACGAACCGTCCATATCAAGTGGCTGCTCAACTCTTGGCTTACCACTTACTAAATGGGGTTGCAATCTCGCCACAACACTCAGCCCTAATAGTATATAACACTCAGCCTGGGGGCTGAAACACCAGAAACATCTGCATAAATATTCCCCAACACAAGAAATCAATCTCTCACCTTACACTGCGTCTTACACATCAATAAGCACTCAAGCACTCCTCTTATACAGTCCTGTGTAGCCACAATAGAGCTCTGTTCTGCTTCTGGAGGCTCACTTCCATATATATCTCTAGGTCCTCCAAATTACTCAAAAGGCTCTTCTGCAGTTCTCCCAAAACTGCTGCACAATATAGTCCTCTTCAAACACCAGTGATGCATCACCACGAAGACTCGTGAAACTCCCCTTCTCTGCTCCTTTACACTTCTTGAGTTCAACTCACTATGGAGTTCTGCTCTTCCACAGATTCCAGCACAAACTCCTCCAGCCTCGAAGTTCCATTAATTTCTTCCCAAGCAACTCTTTAATTCCATTACCATGCCAATAAAAATGTTTGCCAAACAGAACATAAAGAATAAACTATATCCCTGCATTAAATTTCGCCACCCGACGCCGCACCGCGTCGTCCGACTGTGGTGGGTATTCCCCCAAACTGGACGGGTCCAAGCGAGGGACATGTCTTGAGATGCCGCTGGCAGCTTCCTGTCAGGCCATGCTGCTGGGCCCTCCGTCCCCCTCAGTTGCCTCTTGACCACCGTCGAGAAAAGATGTACCGCTCCTTGCTCCAGCATATCATCTGAACTCAAACTCCTCAATCACTTAACCTACGGTCACTTAATGGAGCGCCGCCCTGCCGTCCTTCCAGGACGAGCGTGTGACTTGCTTTCCGACCGTCCCTCGCGGTCACTTGTCCCTCGATAGAATTTTAGGTGAATCGGATACTTTGATATCGTTCGCTTTATGCGTTTTTGTTCTCGTATTGGCATCCTTGGTGATATTTAGCGCCCTCTGATTATTCTGCGCATTTGATGGTGCTACATAGCTTTCCCGATTTGGTGCCTTCTTTTGATAATTACTTACTTGGTGATATTTAGCGCCGTCTGATTATTTCGCACTTTGATGGTGCTACATAGCCTTCCCGGTTTGGTGCCTTCTTTTGATAATTACCTTACCTCAAACTCCTCATTCCAGCTTATTGCCTCAATAAATTATCTATCCTACATACACATATGTGCATTATGATCACTGCATGGGCACACGATCAAACACTAGTGGCTAAATTAACACCTGATTAAATAGGCTTACCCCCGAAATCTTCTGACACGAGGATGCTCACTCTCTGAATCTCAATATGGCACTCTCATAGGGCGCCCACGAAAATGATTCTTGACTGCCACACAAGGCTTCTTCTAGTCCTGACTTGAGCACTTTCAGTCGTCCTCAGGCTTCACACACAAACCCCTGCTTGATTACCTCCTCTTGTAGGAGCACACAACTAGGGGTTCTTCCTTTGCCAGGAGCTCAGCAAAAAGCGATCCTCTCTCACGATCTCTGTTGTTCAATTAAGGTCATGCCGTCGTCCGCGAGCCTCACATCATGTCGCCAAAGCATCGACATCTCATTTCATGTCAGTTATCTACATGTTCAACCTCTGCTTATATTTTAAATTTTGACATCGACCTTTATTACATAGATATAAATATATCTTTCCGCTGACCCCCACAATTAGGTCTCGTATGTGGAATAACTCTCAGATAGGTAGACTCGTTCTTCAGGCTACCTGGGGTTACAACAATGGGTATAAAGTGTGATATATTAATAGGGCTTTCTACATATCATCTCTAGATAGGTGACATGATAGAATGGAATGAGCAGATAAACGGGTATTGAAAGAGGTGATAATTAGGGTGAACAAATCCGCAAGGGACGTGACGAGAGGTTTGAACCCACGTCCGAGAGGATCCCAGACGCTGCCTTAATCGACTGAGCTACGACATGGTAAAATAATTGCAACCGGGAAATCATCCTGATTTACCAACGGATCCTGCAGTCATCCTGCAGAAATCAGGATGATTTTCCGATTGCAATTCTTTTACCATGTTGTAGCTCAGTCATTTAGGCAGCGTCTTGGATCCTTTCGGACGTAGGTTCGAATCCTTGTCACAGCCCTTGTGGATTCGTTCATTTGATGCATCACGCTATTGTGATTTCTGTGTGTGATAATTAGGGTGTTTATTAACCACTGGGTAAGAAATGGGTAAATCCCTAAAATACCTGCAGAGAGTTACGCAGTTCTATCCCGCCCAACTGAATTAATCACCCAGTGCGTGCGAGTGCATTAGAGATTTCATCATCTTGCATAACGCCGCAGTACAAAGCCTGAAGTCTGGATGAGTATTTTTATCATAGGCTTAAAAAAGCTACAGAATAACAGAGACATCATTTGTTTGGATAATCTCAACAAAACACCTTTGAGCACATTCTTAAAAGGAGGAGGAAAGTGAAGTGTTATTTCCCATATGGATTAGTCATGGCTACTGGGATTTATTTTAATATATATATATATAAGTATAACCTGTGGGAGGTTATAACCTCTACTGCGTAAATTAACACTCAATTATGGAAATAGGTACTTCATATTATAACAAAAAAGTTATTCACATCCTTATCCTTGTTCCCTTGACACCTTTTGAAAGCATGATTCCAGGCGAGGCCGCTGTTTCTCCTGCTGTTTGTACTGCTGCTTTGTCTGTCAGTGATGCTTGTAAGCATCGTTGTAAGACTGTGTTAGGTTAGGTAAGCTTAGGTGAGGTTCTGTTGGTTTCTGTAAGATTGTGTGGCTCTGTTACGTTCTGTAAGATTGGGGGGGTTCTGATTTGTAAGGTGTGGTTTTTGTTAAGTTTCTCAGGTGAGGAAAGGTTAGGTTACGTTTTTCTGGTTCTGAAAGTTTAGATAAGATTCTGCTAGGTTAGGTTAAACTCCATTGTTAGGTTAAATGTTATTATGTTATGTAAGGGTCTATCAGGTTCTGTTAAAGTTCAGGGAAGTCGAAACCATATGCTAGAAGATGAGAAGACGACGTTTCGCTCCGTCCTGGATCATTATCAAGCCGATTGTCATAATGGTCCACAATCTACTTGATAATGGTCCAGGAAGGACCAAAACGTCGTCGTCGTCTCATGTTCTGGTGTGTGGTTTAGTCTTTATATCTTCAGCCACGTTATTGCGACTCATCGTCTGTAAGGCTAGGTGAGGTTCAGATTGGTGAGGTGAGGTGAGGTTAGCTGTGGTTAACATGGGCTATAATTGCTGGGTTATATACCTTTAAAAGACATATAGTGATTGTTCTCAGCACTACAAGGTCGAACCTCCTCTGATAGTGTGTGGAAATTAACATCATCAACAACAACGATCAGTGACATGTTGATCAAAGTCTAAGAGTTATGTCTGGGTCCAAGAGCTACAGTTTAAGATCGGTCTCCGGATAGTATGCAATTTTGTGGAAAAAGAATGAAGGACACAGGAACAACGAACTATAAACTGAAAACAACGGAAGAGCAGAGCCCATGAACTAGAGTCTGGCCTTTATCTCAGGTCTGAATGCATAAATTTAAAATTTCGATGGAAACAGACGACAGGCGTCGAAACTACAAACGAAGAGCGTGTCACATGACTAGAGCCGAGCCCAAGAACTAGATTCTAACCCTAAACGCCTGTACATGTGAGTCATTTTTATATGTTGTAAACATGGGATGAATTGTTACGAAAGGAGAGAGAAGCGCATAACTGTTAGGTCCTTTGTCCCATTACCCCGTCAGGTCCTTGTATCAATGTCCTGGTCTCACGGGTGGGGGGGGGGGAGGGGGACGGTAGGGCCACAATGATAGGTGGGCAGGAGAGAGGAGGGATTGAATGAGGGGTTTGGAAGGGTATCAGAGAAGAGAGAGAGGGTTGTGAGGGATGAGAGGGAGAAAAGGGAAGAAGAGGGGAGATTGCAGAATAGGATAGAAGGGGTGATAGGAGAAAAGGGGAGTGGTGAGAAAGAAGAGGAAAGAGAGGGAGAGATGGCGGAAGGGTCGGGCCCGGTTGAAACGGCTGCAGATGTCGGCAAGGGTGGCAGCTGGTAGCAGAGGTGGCGGCTGGTAGCAGAGGTGGCGTCTGGTAGCAGAGGTGGCGGCTGGTAGCAGAGGTGGCGGCTGGTAGCAGAGGTGGCGGGCTGCAGCAGAGGTGGCGGCTGGTAGCAGAGGTGGCGGCTGGTAACAGAGGTGGCGGCTGGTAGCAGAGGTGGCGGGCTGCAGCAGAGGTGGCGGGCTGCAGCAGAGGCGGCGGCTGGTACCAGAGGTGGCGGGCTGCAGCAGAGGTGGCGGCTGGTAACAGAGGTGGCGGCTGGTAGCAGAGGTGGCGGGCTGCAGCAGAGGTGGCGGGCTGCAGCAGAGGCGGCGGCTGGTAGCAGAGGTGGCGGCTGGTAGCAGAGGTGGCGGCTGGTAGCAGAGGTGGCGGGCTGCAGCAGAGGTGGCGGCTGGTAGCAGAGGTGGCGGCTGGTAACAGAGGTGGCGGGCTGCAGCAGAGGTGGCGGCTGGTAGCAGAGGTGGCGGGCTGCAGCAGAGGTGGGGGGCTGCAGCAGAGGTGGCGGCTGGTAGCAGAGGTGGCGGCTGGTAGCAGAGGTGGCAGCTGGTAGCAGAGGTGGCGGGCTGCAGCAGAGGTGGCGGCTGGTAGCAGAGGTGGCGGCTGGTAGCAGAGGTGGCGGCTGGTAGCAGAGGTGGCGGCTGGTAGCAGAGGTGGCGGGCTGCAGCAGAAGTGGCAGCTGGTAGCAGAGGTGGCGGGCTGCAGCAGAGGTGGCGGCTGGTAGCAGAGGTGGCGGGCTGCAGCAGAGGTGGCGGGCTGCAGCAGAGGTGGCGGCTGGTAGCAGAGGTGGCGGGCTGCAGCAGAGGTGGCGGCTGGTAGCAGAGGTGGCGGCTGGTAGCAGAGGTGGCGGGCTGCAGCAGAGGTGGCGGCTGGTAGCAGAGGTGGCGGCTGGTAGCAGAGGTGGGGGGCTGCAGCAGAGGTGGGGGGCTGCAGCAGAGGTGGCGGGCTGCAGCAGAGGTGGCGGCTGGTAGCAGAGGTGGCGGCTGGTAGCAGAGGTGGGGGGCTGCAGCAGAGGTGGGGGGCTGCAGCAGAGGTGGCGGGCTGCAGCAGAGGTGGCGGCTGGTAGCAGAGGTGGGGGGCTGCAGCAGAGGTGGGGGGCTGCAGCAGAGGTGGCGGGCTGCAGCAGAGGTGGCGGCTGGTAGCAGAGGTGGGGGGCTGCAGCAGAGGTGGGGGGCTGCAGCAGAGGTGGCGGGCTGCAGCAGAGGTGGCGGCTGGTAGCAGAGGTGGGGGGCTGCAGCAGAGGTGCCGGCTGGTATCAGAGGTGGGGGGCTGCAGCAGAGGTGGCGGCTGGTAGCAGAGGTGGGGGACTGCAGCAGAGGTGGCGGCTGGTAGCAGAGGTGGCGGGCTGCAGCAGAGGTGGCGGCTGGTAGCAGAGGTGGCGGGCTGCAGCAGAGGTGGCGGCTGGTAGCAGAGGTGGCGGGCTGCAGCAGAGGTGGCGGGCTGCAGCAGAGGTGGCGGCTGGTAGCAGAGGTGGCGGGCTGCAGCAGAGGTGGCGGCTGGTAGCAGAGGTGGCGGCTGGTAGCAGAGGTGGCGGGCTGCAGCAGAGGTGGCGGCTGGTAGCAGAGGTGGCGGCTGGTAGCAGAGGTGGGGGGCTGCAGCAGAGGTGGGGGGCTGCAGCAGAGGTGGCGGGCTGCAGCAGAGGTGGCGGCTGGTAGCAGAGGTGGCGGCTGGTAGCAGAGGTGGGGGGCTGCAGCAGAGGTGGGGGGCTGCAGCAGAGGTGGCGGGCTGCAGCAGAGGTGGGGGGCTGCAGCAGAGGTGGGGGGCTGCAGCAGAGGTGGGGGGCTGCAGCAGAGGTGGCGGGCTGCAGCAGAGGTGGCGGCTGGTAGCAGAGGTGGGGGGCTGCAGTAGAGGTGGGGGGCTGCAGCAGAGGTGGCGGGCTGCAGCAGAGGTGGCGGCTGGTAGCAGAGGTGGGGGGCTGCAGCAGAGGTGGCGGCTGGTATCAGAGGTGGGGGGCTGCAGCAGAGGTGGCGGCTGGTAGCAGAGGTG
Organism: Procambarus clarkii; assembly: GCF_040958095.1. NCBI lineage: Eukaryota > Metazoa > Arthropoda > Malacostraca > Decapoda > Cambaridae > Procambarus > Procambarus clarkii. The sequence continues at coordinate 16,999,810 of NC_091231.1, read as the reverse complement.
GGGGGCTGCAGCAGAGGTGGCGGCTGGTAGCAGAGGTGGCGGGCTGCAGCAGAGGTGGCGGCTGGTAGCAGAGGTGGCGGGCTGCAGCAGAGGTGGCGGGCTGCAGCAGAGGTGGCGGGCTGCAGCAGAGGTGGGGGGGGGGGCTGCAGCAGAGGTGGCGGCTGGTAGCAGAGGTGGCGGGCTGCAGCAGAGGTGGCGGCTGGTAGCAGAGGTGGCGGCTGGTAGCAGAGGTGGCGGCTGGTAGCAGAGGTGGCGGCAGGTAGCAGAGGTGGCGGCTGGTAGCAGAGGTGGCGGCTGGTAGCAGAGGTGGCGGCTGGTAGCAGAGGTGGCGGGCTGCAGCAGAGGTGGCGGCTGGTAGCAGAGGTGGCGGGCTGCAGCAGAGGTGGCGGGCTGCAGCAGAGGTGGCGGCTGGTAGCAGAGGTGGCGGCTGGTAGCAGAGGTGGCGGGCTGCAGCAGAAGTGGGGGGGGGCTGCAGCAGAGGTGGCGGCTGGTAGCAGAGGTGGCGGGCTGCAGCAGAAGTGGGGGGGGGGGCTGCAGCAGAGGTGGCGGCTGGTAGCAGAGGTGGCGGGCTGCAGCAGAAGTGGGGGGGGGGGCTGCAGCAGAGGTGGCAGCTGGTAGCAAAACCATGGAGAAGAGTTTGAGAAAATGGGTATCTGGAAACACCTGGAAAATAGGAACTTTGTAACACTCCACCACCACGGGTTCTGGAATGGCAAATCTGGTCTCACAGAGTTAATAGATTTTATCTCCAGTAAACCAAAATATGACATGACAGAAAAAATAGACAGATTGCGCATTTTACATTTTTGGAAAGCCTTTGTCCCATTATCCCATAAGCACCCCATCCACCTGTTTAGATAATGTTATCTGTAACTATGGCGTATATACGTAAGCATAATGGACAATTACATAGTATAATTTGGTATTGTTTACTTTATAGAGTCCGAAAAAATAAAGCTAAAAAACAATCTTAAATATTCCTTGCCCTAGTATAGCACACCTGTGTATTCTATTAGGCGTCAGAGAGCATGACTTAGACCTAGGAAGGAAACATAAAATACTTGAGTAATAAATTGTGAGTACAAACACACACACACACACACACACACACACACACACACACACACACACACACACACACACACACACACACACACACACGCACACAAACACACATCTAACATCAGAACGGCGTTCAGGAACCTGTGTAAGGAATCATTCAGAATCTTGTACACCACATATGAAAGACCAATCCTGGAGTATGCGGCCCCAGCATGGAGCCCGTACCTTGTCAAGCACAAGACGAAGCTGGAAAAAGTCCAAAGGTATGCTAGTAGACTAGTCCCAGAACTAAGAGGCATGAGTTATGAGGAAAGGCTGCGGGAAATGCACCTTACGACACTTTAAGACAGAAGAGTAAGGGGGGGACATGATCACAACCTACAAAATCCTCAGGGGAATCGACCGGGTAAACAAGGATGAACTATTCAACACTGGAGGGACGCGAACAAGGGGACACAGGTGGAAACTGAGTACCCAAATGAGCCACAGTGACATCAGAAAGAACTTTTTCAGTGTCAGAGTATTTAGTAAATGGAATGCACTAGGAAGTGATGTGGTGGAGGCTGACTCCATACACAGTTTCAAATGTAGATATGATAGAGACCAGTAGGCTCAGGAACCTGTACACCAGTTGATTGACGGTTGAGAGGCGGGACCAAAGAGCCAAAGCTCAACCCCCGCAAGCACAATTAGGTGAGTACATCTCCCGGAGGGTATCGATTCATTTCTCTCAATGTTTGCGGACGATGCTAAAATTATGAGAAGGATTAAAACAGAAGAGGACTGTTTGAGGCTTCAAGAAAACCTAGACAAGCTGAAGGAATGGTCGAACAAATGGTTGTTAGAGTTTAACACAACCAAATGTAATGTAATGAAGATAGGTGTAGGGAGCAGGAGGCCAGATACGAGGTATCATCTGGGAGAGGAAATTCTTCAGGAGTCAGAGAAAGAAAAAGACTTGGGGGTTGATATCACGCCAGACCTGTCTCCTGCAGCACATATCAAGAGGATAACATCAGCGGCATATGCCAGGCTGGCCAACATACGAACGGCATTCAGAAACTTGTGTAAAGAATCATTCAGAACTTTGTATACCACATATGTCAGGCCAATCCTGGAGTATGCAGCCCCAGCATGGAGTCCATATCTAGTCAAGGATAAGACAAACTGAAAAAGGTTCAAAGGTTTGCCACCAGACTAGTACCCGAGCTGAGAGGTATGAGCTACGAGGAGAGACTACGGGAATTAAACCTCACTTCGCTGGAAGACAGAAGAGTTAGGAGGGACATGATCACCACATTCAAGATTCTGAAGGGAATTGATAGGGTAGATAAAGACAGGCTATTTAACACAAGGGACACAGCACAAGGGGACACCGGTGGAAACTGAGTGCCCAAATTAGCCACAGAGATAGTAGAAAGAACTTTTTTAGTGTCACAGTGGTTGACAAATGGAATGCATTAGGAAGTGATGTAGTGGAGGCTGTATTCGTTTGCCTTGTTCGGGTAGAAGGTAGACACAGTAGTCGCTTCTGTATATATTTATTGACCGAGACAGCAAGGTATATATCTGCCTAGCCGAGGTCCTTCTACTCTGAGTCTGTGAGGAGAACTGAGGCTGCTGGGAGCATGGCTTGATGCTCCTCTGTCTGGCATGACGTCAGAGGCCTACTTGCCTGTGATTGGTTACATTTCAACTGACAGAATTTGAGTATAACACCGCTCGGACACGCTACCAAGTCGACGTCCCTTGTCGACAAGCTCTGGCTAGCTATATAGTTACAATGATACTGAAAGGACCTCGGTGCCTTCAATAATGGCTTACATGTGAAATTTGCATAATAAAACATTGAAAGAAGATCAGGTGTGCGTAATACTAACAACTCGGCATATATGCACCAAAAAAAAAAAAATCATCATAATAGGTGAAAATCATGGTAACAATGCTTTGATTAAACCAGAGTATTAAGAACATGTGGATGTCTACTGATCAGATATGAACAATACAACTCAAGGTATTGCCTAAACAAAATTATTAACATGTGTCAATGGCATGTGCTTGAAAACCATACAAAATTAAACAATTATTACATTAATGGAACAAAGTTCTGACCTAACAACCACAATTGAATTTCAAGATAGATAATGATTTTCTTTTTTTCTCATTTTTTTTTTTCTCTGAAATATACAATATATTTACAAGACCAATGTACAATATATTTAATGTGCCATATATTTACAAGCTATATACAAGACCTGGAACAAGAAGACTAACATCTGCGTGATAGCAGTCAGGATTCACTGGCCACAATGTGGTTGCTAGAACAATAATAACTCTTATGACAAGCACTGTAAAAATACAAATGGTAGTAGACTTAACAATGGCATCTACTTTATAACAAAATAAAGTTGAGAAGGACTATACATTATATATAATGGTATTAATAAGACACATGTGTTAGAAATACTGCAAATGATTTTTTTTTTTTCCAAAACAAACAGAATAACTGCAGAGTGCACTCAATTATAAATTCTGCGGATATCTACACCTAGCTCATCCAGAGCACTATACAACTCTGGCTCTGACTGAAGGTCCGGAACAGATGAAACTTCATGCGACAAACTATCATCTTGAGAGATATCCTCGTTAAAATCTAGCCAATGGACATGTGGTGAGTGCACGGTTGAAACGAGAGGTCTAGATCTAAGAATATAATTGCTAGTATGGGGTTGCTGAACATCCAGTGGTCTGTCAACCACAGAAGGTGGTGTCAGAGTAGGAGTATCTGTCTGGGTAAGTTCATTGTCATCTTCCTCATCAGTCTCGTCAACAGTCATTTTAGCTAACTTCATATGGTCTAAATGTTCATTTATATACTCTCCTGTTAACAAGTTCTTAAGTCTGTATTTGTTACCTTTAATAAGCTCGATTACCTTATATGGACCCAAAAATTTCTTAGTTAACTTGTACATAGGACCAGACCTGTGTTGGTTAAGTATCATTACTACAGATCCAATAGTTATTTTACTGGGTTTAGTTCATGCTTTTCTTGCTAGAGTGAACTCAGCTGTTGCTTTGGACAGTTGTTATCGTATTTTCTTGAATACTAGTTGCATTTGTCTACGCTTTACTTGAACAAAATCATCTACGTTATATAAGGGAGTAGGAGGTACGTTAATCAATTCATTAGGGAGGATCTTATCTGTACCATAAAGAATAGCGTGAGGTGTGTCACCAGTAGAAACATTAATTGAAGAATTTATAGCACACTGAATTAAGGGTATAAAATCATCCCAATTGTTGTTATCAAAATTCAACGTGACTCTCAAGGCATCTAACACTTTCCAGTTAGTACGTTCAGCTAGTCCATTACTTGCCGGATGATAAGGCATGATGCTACATTTTTTGATGTTATATAAATCACACAAGCTAGTTAGAATACTATTACTGAATTCTGGACCATTATCTGAAAGGATTACTTTAGGCATACTATATCTACAAATTATTTGGTCATGGAATGCGCTGGCTATGGTTTCTGCTGTTTTGTTCGGGATAGGAACTAGTTCGCAAAACTGTGAAAAATTATCGACCATTACAAGCAAATGTTTGTTCCCTTTCTCTGTTTCCGCAAAATTTGTCAATAAATCCATCGATATTCGTTCCCAAGGAGCTTTAGTTGCTGGGTACACCTGAATTGGATTAGGTCCTGAAACATGTCCCTTGTGCTGTAAACAAGTTAAACATCTGTCAACATAATGAGCAATCTCCTTAGCCATTTTTGGCCAAAAATATTTCAATCGACCTTGTTGGAGTGTACGATCCTTTCCTGGATGTGCACTTGCAGGAGCATCATGGATAATTTTTAACACAGTTGGTACCAAGACAGCTGGAACAACTAACTGACAACATTTCCTCGGGGCTGTCCCTAGCTTTACTACTCTACACAGTAAATTGTCCAGCATAACTAGTTCTTTCAATGGTACTGGCGGTTTATGAATCGGGCGAGTGTCTTGCTTACTTTCCTCATCAAGGAGGATTTGCCAGAATCCCTGCAACAAATCTAACGTTGAGAATACTTTGTTTCGACCAATACTTTGCAACAAATCATTGAGAACTGGAAGTGGGAAACGATCAGGTATTGTTACTCTGTTAAGCTTGCGATAATCGATTACAGGTCTCCAAGTCCCATCTCGCTTTGGTACAAGAATCAATGGAGCGTTCCATGGCGAATTACTTGATTCAATTACATCACTCTGTAACATTTCCTCTACAAGTCTATCTGCTTCTGCTCTCTGAGAATGGGGAAGACGGTAAGCTGGTACATAAATAAGCGTAGTTCCTTGTTCAAGGGGAATTTTATGTGTAATGAGAGGAGTGAGACCTAATTTTTCTCCTGGTAGAGCAACAACAGCTCTATTCCTGTTCAAAATTTCCAAAAGCTGAGCCACAGAGTCAGGAAAATCAGTAGGACTGAGGTGTTGCGCTTGCACCTCTGGCTGAGATCCCTGTTCTCCTGGTGTGAGTGTACAAACAGTATGATCCATGGAGACATCATCCACAACTCGCACCGGTAACGAGTAATGGGCAAAATCTACAACATGGGTACCAGACTGGAGATGGATATCGGCATTACTTGTGTTTGCGATAAATAATGTGACAGTACCATCCTGCACTGTGTGCCAGGAGGGTTCAACAAATGTACCATTCACTTTACATGTTTCACTTTCCGCAATAACATCCGACAACTCAGGCACTCCCTGAACCTTAACTCTTATTCTGGTGAGAGAATGAGGGTGTAGCACAGTGTCAGTAGCCATGGAACCACTGACTTCAGAGATGGAAGCTGCCAGGCGAGCGAGACAACGAGAATCCTTTAGGGCGTCCCCTTCCAGAAAGTCCCGATACCCATTCTCCTTAACAACTGCACAACTACTATGCTTCAATCGAGTGCCTGTTTTCTCGGGTATGCTACCACGACAATGATCTGACAAACCTACGCTAGCAAGGCGGGTGTCAACAAAATTAACATAATCTGATTGAAGGTTGAACTCGTGGCCCTGTCGATACATGCTACACAAGGGTATGACATGGTCTTTGATACTTATGTTCCAACGATGGGGAAACAATGCAATATTTTCATCAATCATGGTGTACAGACCTAAGAGAATGTCTCCAGGAAAATGAATAATGTCAACAACTAAACATGTTATAGACAATGTGACATCATTGAACTTGAGTGGGAGGTCAATTTCACCCTGAACTTTTACTTTATTTCCTGAAATACCACTTAGAAAAGGTATGTGTGACTGTTTTAAAATAGTAGGGTGCTTACTCTCAATGTCTCTAAGAGCTGAGGGCTTGACAATATTAATTTTTGCACCTGAGTCAAGAAAAACTTTTAAAACTCTACCATGTACAATGGCTGAGACAAGGGGACCATCACTTGAGACTGGACAAGTTACTATTTTTGACTTATGTTGTCTGGGATATCTGTGTCTTGTTTGTGTCAAATTTACTGTGGATCCGTCAACATCTACAACTGGTCTAGAGTCAGTGTCCTCCTCTGTCAAGTGTCCAAATCTATTTTGGGTAGCTACTGAATACACAGGGAGGGCACTAGGATTGGCTAGCTTGAATTGGTTAGCGGATGGCCTTGGGGGTTTCCCGACGACATGGAGTGAACATTCTGAGCTCCAGCATTCTGTGACTGAGCATTATAATTTGAAGTTGCATTATAGCTGGGCTGGGAGTTGTAATTACGAGAGTTCTGATAATGTCTTGGACGCTGTGAGCCTCGCCAAGACTGACCATGGGAGTTACGAGGTGGAGATGTCCTTTGCCTAGCTCTACATTCCGCAGTGTGGTGACCAACTTGTTTATGGTACGTGCAATATGGAAGCCTAGAGTGATTAGATTGACGAGGGGACCGAGAGAATTGTCTAGGAGGTGATGATCTAGGGGCGGACCAACAGTCCCTTGCAAGGTGGTTACTCTTACCACAATGCCAACATGAGGGAGTGGATGGTTGTGGACTATGGCGTTTCGGCAATTTATGAGGCGACGAATTTGACTGGGGGCTACGAGCATGGGTACGCTTCTGCGACCAAGAGTTTTGAGAGTTTGTGGGAGGATGCTGAGAGCTTGTTACTACATTTACAGCATCTGAGGGTGGCAATAGTTGAGCACTTCGGGGAGCTAGTTTATCTGCGGCATTGTTAATAGCCTCAAACACTTCACCAATTTCATGTTTAACACCAAAATTTTGTTGCTCAACGATTGGTTTTGTATGCTCGGGGGCAAAATGCATTAAAGTACAAAATGCTATCATTTTGGCCATAGCCTCAGGGGACAGATTATTGTCTTTATCTAACCAAGTTGAATTATTCATAGCAGAAACTAAGGCATACAGATACTGATCGAGACGGCTAGTAAACGCATTAAACGATTCACCAGGCTGCATGGTGGCATTGGCAATTTTCTTGACTAACCTATATGAGTCAAGGTCTCCTTTATTAACAAAGCGACGGCGAAAGAAATCCTTAAATTCAGGCCAAGACTGGAGGCTAACAATGGCTTTCTCATCAACAACAAAACGTGCATCACCTTTGGTTGTGTCCACGGCTGACCGTGCAATTGCTAAGTATTCGGCATCAGTAGGCTTAGAAAAACGTGCTACTGTTTTCGCTTCAACCTTACTAAACCATGATTCTAATAAACGCGATTCCCCAGCAAAAAGAGGAATAGCCATTTCCTGAGCTGATCTCTGGCCATTGGGACGAGCAACTGTTCCCATTGATTCTGAAGGGGTTTCAACAGTGGTAGGCATTGTCACAGCCATGGAAGTAATATTTGAACGCAGATTATAATTAAGTGCACCTGGCATCAGAAATAGTATACACAAAAATAAACACACAAAAAAATATCAACTTGGCTAAAGTAAAAAAAAAATGGCAGAAATAAAATTATTAAATTGGGCTAGGCAAGAAAATAATTAAGAACAAGCAATTGTAAATTAATTTAGCAATCTTTCATTAAAAAAGTGACTGGAATTAGATGTATGTAAATTAATTAAACCAGACTAAGCACAGCAATTGAGAATATAAAAACTGGAAGTGCAATTGCAAAATTTCATTAAAAAGATTCAACACAACAAGTGGCAATGCAAGAAATATGGATGTAGCACATAAACTGGACACAGGAATGTATATAACTATGGTAAAAAAAATTATAATATGCAATGTTAAAGGAATAAATTTCAATTTTAGGCCTGGAGGAATTAAAAAAAAAATTATATTGTACAAATCCTTAACTGCTACTAAAACAAGGATTTCTTACTTCACTGGAATTTAAATTTACCAATAACACTCTAGGAGAACAATTAAAATTCAATGAAATTACTGTAAGAAGCAGGAATGTTGAAATCACACAAGGAAATTGTGGGGAGTTGAGTACTGAGGTGGCTCCAATATTTAACAAGTCACTGAATGGGTAATTCACAGGATATTCTGGATATATTTACATTAAACCTCATTAAAACATAGCACACGATATCTTAGCTCACAATTACTTAACTCAGGGCTGCACGATTTGCAGTATAACAGCGGCCAACACAAAAACGGTGGCAGGGCTTGTGAAGTGGCACATGTGAGGGTTTGTTTACAATCTGGTTCGACAGCAGCGCTCCTGGCGGCGGTGGCGCGAAACTCAGGGACCCCACACTGTTGATCTTGGAAGCGCGAAGATAAATTCTGACGACGACGATATTGCGACGATGTCGGTGGAGAAACACGATTGGGAGGCAGGAGTTCACACAAAATGATGTAGCAGGGGCTGGTGGCGAGGTGTGAGCTTGAGAGGGAGGCGAGGTGTGTGAGCCTGGGGAGGCGACACTAGTCAAACAATTGCAGTCCACCAAATATTCTCAAGGAACAATACAGTACATACGATGATCAGGTGATGCTTGCGACGATGACTGATCACGATTTCAGTAGCTTGAACACTCACAAAGCTTAGATACTGTCAGCTTGGGTGGCGGTGGTGGTGGTGGGTGCAGGTGGTTCCTACGTGGTGGCGCGAGGTTCAAAAATGGCTAGCGCGGAAAGCTTCCTTCCTCCTCACTGATGAATGAGCGTTCTCACAGGAAAATATTGACCCTTACTTCTGAAACGTTGGCCTGGAGTAGTGGTTGATTGCAGGACCCCGGTCTGGCACAATATTTGATGCGTGGGTGGCAGGATGGCGGCTTATGGCGGTGGCGGCGGTTTTGGCTGGAACACGAGGCGATGCTGGGTACTTGAACTTTTGTTTCCAGAAAAAAATTTCTGGGTCCCACTGCTGCTACCAGTATTCGTTTGCCTTGTTCAGGTAGAAGGTAGACACAGTAGTCGCTTCTGTATATATTTATTGACCGAGACAGCAAGGTATATATCTGCCTAGCCGAGGTCCTTCTACTCTGAGTCTGTGAGGAGAACTGAGGCTGCTGGGAGCATGGCTTGATGCTCCTCTGTCTGGCATGACGTCAGAGGCCTACTTGCCTGTGATTGGTTACATTTCAACTGACAGAATTTGAGTATAACAGGCTGACTCCATACACAGTTTCAAGTGTAGATATGATAGAGCCCAATAGGCTCAGGAATCTGTACACCTGTTGATTGAAGGTTGAGAGGCGGGACCAAAGAGCCTGAGCTCAACCCCCGCAAACACAACTAGGTGAGTATAACTAGGTGAGTGCACACACACACACACACACACACACACACACACACACACACACACACACACACACACACACACACACACACACACACACTCGGGGCAGATGTTTTACTCAGGAATCTGTACACCTGTTGATTGACGGTTGAGAGGCGGGACCAAAGAGCCAGAGCTCAACCCCCGCAAACACAACTAGGTGAGTACACACACACACACACACACACACACACACACACACTCACTCACTCACTCACTCACTCACTCACTCTAGCATTCAGGAGAGGAGAATACCTTGAGAGAGGAGAATGCTAGAAGGCTAGCATTCAGGAGAGGAGAATACCCGAAGGTCAGAGAATTCCTGAGGCAGATAGAATGGGGAAGAGAACTCAAAGGAAAATCAACACAGAACATGATAGGTTACGTAATGGACAAACGCAGTTGTAGAAGTTGAGGAAAGATTTATAACACCACTAAGGGTGAAGGGAAGCAAGACGAGCATTAGCCCGTGGTTCAACAGGTAGTGTGTGGAGGCAAAGAGAAGAAAAAGAAAAAGTGCATGGAAAAAGTATAGAGAACACTGAACAGAAGGAAATCACATAAGCAGAGGCGAAAAATAAGTACACAGAAATTAGGAGTGGAAGAGAAGCAGTACAAGAATGACATTGCTTACAAGGTCTGAGCCAAAACTGTTCTGTAGTCATATCTCGAGGAAGTTGACTGTGAATGAGCAGATTATCAGACATGACAAAAGTGACGGAGGACACACGGAAAATGATAATGACGTATATGAGGAGCTTAACAAAATCTTCCAGGAAATATTCAAGCTGGAACTTGATTTTCCACTAAAGCTTAGAGCCCAAACTGAAAGGGAAATTCCACAGGAAAGCCTCACTGAAATATCAGTGACACCAGAAGAAGTAAAGAAGGAACTAAAGGAACTGGATGTGACAAAATCCGTGAGACCAGACAAAATTTTGTCATGGATTCTAAAAGAGGCAGCTGAAGCATTGTGCAGCCCACTTGCCATAATATTTAATTCTTCTCTTGAAACGGAAGAACGTCCTGAAAACTGAAAAAGGGTTCATGTGGTAAGATTTTAAAAGAAAGGTGAACTAACCGTTAAATTACAGACTCATATCACTAACATTAACTAATATTTAGAACAGATCAATTTTGTCTCAAGGCACCAGCATGGTTATCTTGAGGTTATCTTGAGATGATTTCGGGGCTTAGCGTCCCCGCGGCATACTGCATATTCCTTGACTGTCACATGGCGTTTGATACGGTCCCACATGATAGACTTCTACTCAACCTGGAAAGGTAGGCTGCCATATCTGGAAGACTGCCAAAGAGAATCTCGCAGGAAGGGGAGCATAGAGTTACAATGAGAGCAGAGACAGAGTGGAGAGAGGTTACAAATGGAGTAACCACTTGGGTTGGTTCTGGGGCTCATCCTATTTCTAATATATGTCAATGACATGACTGAAAATTGGCTCCTTCATATCAATGTTTCCAGATCAAGCAAAACTAACGAGTCAGGTCAAGGTTAGATTGTGGTGCATTGCAAAAAGATTTGGATACCCTAGAAGTGGTCAGAAAAATTGTTCCTGGAATTTAACCCAACCAAAGGCAAAGTTAAGAGAATTGGAACAGGTGTAAGAAGACCAGTACAGCAGTATAGGATGAAGGTAAGACAAACTCTTCAGTCAGAACAGGAGAAAGACTTGGGAGTGGACATAACCCCAAATCTGATGCCAGAAACCCACATTAGAAGAATAACAACAGTTGCATATGGTATACTTGCCGTCATCCGTGTATCCTTCAGGAACTTTGACAAAAGAGCTTTCCGGGTCCTATATACAACAAAGGTGAGACCCATTTTTCAATATACATCCCCAGCATGGAATCATAACATAACAAAGGCCAGGAGACATTAGAAAAGGTCCTTAAAAATGCATCGAGATTCGTTCCGGAGCTGAGGGAATTGAGCTAAAAGGAAAAACTGACAGAACTAGTCATTACCAAAATAGAGGAAAGGAGAGAGAGAGAGAGAGGGGACATGATAACAACATATAAGATTCTAAAAGAAATTGGCAAAGTAGACAAAGTAGCGTTCTTTAAAGCAAAGAACAACAGAACGAGGAGTCATAGATGAAACTGGAGACACAAATGAGTCAAATACATAAGGAAGAACTGCTTCAGTGTTTGAGCTGCCAGTAAATGAAATAGGTTAGATGTAGAAGTCGCAAAAGCTAATTGCATTTAATTATTTAAAATGTAAATATGATAGCAGCGTGAGAAATAAGTCATTGCATTAATCAGAGAACGTTCAGAAGGCGGGGTTAGGAGCCTAGTTCGACCTCGGAAGCAAATCTAGATGAGTAACACTAGGTGAGTGTGAACCCACACACTTTATTTATCTAATTAAAACTAATTAAAACATGAGATGTAATAGTGC